>NW_020174042.1:830461-864973 GCF_003031525.2 Neophocaena asiaeorientalis asiaeorientalis | reverse complement strand
CCCCATCTCTCTCCTCTCTAAGCTGCTACTACTTCTGTCCTAGCCTATGCTGGGGAGGAGAAGAGTGTAAGTGCTTCAAGATACTGACTCTTTAAAATGATTAGTATTGAAATTTTAGGAACCAGGATGAACATTTTAATGACTAAAAGCATCTGGACATTTATGAAAAGCAGCTGACTTTTTTTAAAGGTATGACAAGATATATTGGGCACCCTTAACCCAGATCAACTGAATTAGAGTTTCTAGGAGTGTCCCAGACAAAGTAATTTTTAAAGCTCCCTTTAGGATTCTACTGAGCACCTGGTATTAAGACACAGTGCTTTGGGCATTAATCTCCTACCCACTGGGGTCATCATCATCAATGAGTACATTGCTATCTGGGCAGGTTGCTGCAGGTTGTGGGTGAGAATTCTATTCATATATATATTCTGTCATCCGGTTGTATATTCAGTCTCTCAGCCCTCACCATCTATCCAATGTGATGCATATTTGTTTCTCTAGTTATTGCCTGTCTCAGGAGAGAAGGAAAGCTTCTTGAAGGCAGGGATCTTGTTGCTACTGCAACTGCAGCTCCTCAGACTGTACCAGGCACAAGGTGGCTGCTCAGTAAATATGTATTGAATGAGGGAATGACGGTACCTGATCCTTCCTCTATGTAAGTTTCTAGAAATAGAACCTTCTGCTCTATCTTTTTCTCTCTTTATGGGCCAGCATTTTGGACAAGGCCAACCACCCACTGAGGAAACTTGGAGAAGAGGTCCATATGGAGAACCCTGGGATTTGGATTTAGGGGACCAAACTCATATATCTATAGGAGCGAGGCAGCTGAAAGAACGAATGGGCCTGGTGGGTGGGGTTGACAGAACATGGAGTCTCTGCAGAAAGATGGCCGTCCTGACTCAGCACTTTACAGTTTTTTTTTTTTTTTTTTTTTGCGGTACGCGGGTCTCTCACTGCCGTGGCCTCTCTCGCCGTGGAGCACAGGCTCCGGACGCACAGGCTTAGCGGCCACGACCCACGGGCCCAGCCGCTCCACGCCACGTGGGATCCTCCTGGACCGGGGCACGAACCTGCGCCCCCTGCATCGGCAGGCAGACTCCCAACCACTGCGCCACCAGGGAAGCCCCCACTCCTAGTATTTTATTCAGGATATTTAGATCAATGTGTTCTGTAGACCAGCAGCATCAACAAAAACTGGGAGTGTTTTAGAAATACACAATGAGTTTTCCTACCTTTCAGACCTATCAAATCAGAATCTCTCTGGAGGTCACTCAGAAACCTGTGTTTTAACAAGATCTTCAGAGAATTTTTGTGTCTTCCAAAATTTCAGAAGCACTATTCTAGGTTATCCTATGTTTCAAATAAACCTTGAAATCTCAATGCCTTAACAGAATAATATTGTATGTAATAATGTAATAATAATACATCTCATCAGTGTAGATCATAGGGCTCCCCTTGGGGCCTGTCCCCCAAGTTCAGGGATCCAAGCTTTTTACATCTCATGATGCCATCATTATGTTATCTCAATGGTCACTGTAGATAGAAAATGAATGATTGAGATGTTTCGAGATAAAGCTTAAAAATAGCATATGCCATTTATGCCCACATGTCATAGGCTAGAACTCAGTCACATGGCACTAATCGGACTGCAAGGGAGATCGGAAAATGTAGAGAAACGTGTGGGATTTATGAGCACTGACAGTTTTTGCACCAACTAAGTGGCCTTTGTTTGTTTCAGTCTGCTCCTCCTTCAGTTTCCAGTAAATGTGTTACCTCCTCATGCACATCTGATGCTGACACCCATGTTTGCTCCTTGCTAGACCCAAGGGTGCTTAAGGTTTAATTCTGATTAAAATGATTTACGTTTTACTTTTTGATTTATAGAGTTAACCAGTTGCCCTTTAACTGTGCTTAAAAACATACACTCTCAGAATTTTCATTCTCACATTATGAAAAATTGTTCACCACCCTAATTTTAATTTCAATTCGGTTATTAGAGAATTTGTACATGTTCTGATGACTTTATTTCTCAGATTTTCAGCCATGTTCTTAGTCTGACTTGCTGAGGCATTTCTTTGTCTATCTTTTTTGGTAAGGGCTTTTGCCATTTCTGAAGATACTTATTTTTCCATAAGATTATGATTTTTTTTGACTGATAGAGTGTTTTGGAGTTAGTTGTGGCTAGGAATACATCACCATTTATATTTGCTGTATTTCATCTTTTTGAGGTTATTTAATTTCCTGCCTTCCTTACTTGAACATCATGAAGAGATGCTCTGTATTTCTCTACAACAACCAAGGTTGAAGAAAAAGAAAAAATATATATAATAGGAATTCAAGGACATCTGATGAATATTAGAGATGTAATAAATATGAGAAAAGAAGAACATTCTTTAAAAGAGCTAAAATTAGGGCTTGCTTGGTGGTGCAGTGGTTAAGAATCCGCCTGCCAATGCAGGGGACACGGGTTCGTGCCCCAGTCCGGGAAGATCCCACATGCCGCGGAGTGGCTGGGCCCGTGAGCCATGGCTGATGAGCCTGCGCGTCAGGAGCCTGTGCTCCGGAGCGGGAGAGGCCACAACAGTGAGAGGCCCGCGTACTGCACAAAAACAAAAAAAAAAAAAAAAAGAGCGGGGGGCTCCCCTGGGGGCGCAGTGGTTGAGAGACCGGCTGCCAATGCAGGGGACACGGGTTCGTGCCCCAGTCCGGGAAGATCCCACATGCCGCGGAGTGGCTGGGCCCGTGAGCCATGGCTGATGAGCCTGCGCGTCAGGAGCCTGTGCTCCGGAGCGGGAGAGGCCACAACAGTGAGAGGCCCGCGTACTGCACAAAAACAAAAAAAAAAAAAAAAAGAGCGGGGGGCTCCCCTGGGGGCGCAGTGGTTGAGAGACCGGCTGCCAATGCAGGGGACACGGGTTCGTGCCCCAGTCCGGGAAGATCCCACATGCCGCGGAGTGGCTGGGCCCGTGAGCCATGGCTGATGAGCCTGCGCGTCAGGAGCCTGTGCTCCGGAGCGGGAGAGGCCACAACAGTGAGAGGCCCGCGTACTGCACAAAAACAAAACAACAAAAAAAACCCTAAATTGGTTGGTTTTACGAAAGGCCAAAAGACAAAGTGACAGCACCATTGACACAGGAGTCCTTCAATAAGCCAACCTACAATTTGTGAGCAGTCGGCAAAAGGGACACTTATGAGAAATAAGGCTCATTTTACAGTTTTGTCCCTCAGGGCACAGGGTGTTTGTCTGATTCAGTCTCACAGCCAGAAAAACTGACTGCTCTTTTTTCTGGACTATGTACCTCTAAAAATAGGGTTCTATTAAGTAGCTCCTCAGCGGTCAGAAGAACTCATACCTGAGGATTTCTCTCTTTGGTACACCTTATGTTTTATACCCTAAATTGAATTTAAAAATTAGACTAAAAACCTTAAATTAGGTTACATAATGCCACTTCCCTATCATCGCTGTAGTCCTTTAGAGAGCCTATATTACTAATTCACAATCCCTTTTAGCAGCTTCTATAGGATACTTGCTTGGCTGCCTCTGTAATCTCTAGAAGATGCCATAAAAACATCCTGCTTTGTCTTTCTCTGTCTCTATCCTGTTCATCACCTGTTCTGTCTCAGCTTTCTTTCCCAAAGAAAAGGACTTGGCTAAATCTTTTACCCTTTTCCTCTGTCTGTTCCCAAACTCTTCTTGATCAAGCTTGATTGCGTACCAAATCTCCATCCAACCCCGAATAAAAAAGTCTCACTGTAAAATTTATTTGACTTTTTGAAAAGTTACTATGGTATTGTTAGATAATCTACTAATTTCAAATATTCTCATTCTTAGGTTTTTTGTTTTTTTTTTTAACTCCCCAAATCAGTAGCTTCACAGACTGTTTGCCATGGAAAAGGAAACTGAATTTTATTTAATTACAACTTTGTGCCAGTTCACTGAAAAAAAATTTAACTATATTTGTAATTTATAACATGTATAACATGTTATAATCCACATGTTAATTATTCAAAACTCCTTCTTTTAAATCCACAGAGGAAACTTGATTTATGTAGCTCCTTGCAGAAGTTTTTTTTTTTTTTTTTTTTTTTTTTTTCTTGCAGAAGTTTTTTTTTTTTTTTTTTTTTTTTTCTTGCAGAAGTTTTTTATTGATGATATATTTTTTATTCATAATATGTATTTAACAAGTAGAATGCCATTCATATTGCTCTGCTCTTTATTGTTTAACAATACATCTCAAGAGTTTTTTCCATTTGAGGCACACAGATCTACCTCATCTGTTTAAGTGCTGCCTGGGGTTTCAGTATATGCTTACCTGGTCCAGAGCAGAGACAGTCTTCCTGACCCCAAAGCTGATATTCTTTTCTCCTACAGCATAATTCCTAAAAAATCAGAGTCCTCTCACTAAATTTGACAAATGAAATTACTGAGGCCCAAATAGGTCAGGTAACTAGCCTGAGGTCATGATGGAATTACTGGGAATGTTGGGACCCATGCCAGGTGCTTCTTTCCCCCTTGAGTTACAGTGTAGAACTCTTTTATAATGTTATTATCTTTCAGAATAAGAGGTACATGAAGTGTCTCTTAAACAGAAAGTCACCTGGTACCTTAAATGGGGTAGGAGAAAAAGTCTGCAAGTGATGGGTTAAATGTAAATCAGAAGATTGCTGAGGGCAGCCATTCACTGTCAGAAAATGAGACGAGCAAGGGAATTGCTGATATATTTGGAGGAAACTTGAGTGAGGACAGCACCAAACTGAAGTTCACACATACTTTTTCTACAGAGAATTCTTTACATTTGTCAGTTTGGTTTTAACTACTTTGCAGTACCAAAGTGCTATCAATGAGAGACAGAAGAAAAGGGAGAGGTAGGGAAGAGGGGGAGAGGAGAGTCAAGTCCCACACAGTGGTAACCCAGGGAGACAATTTAATCCCCGAACTCTGGATTCCTAGGAAATGTGTGCCCTCAGGTCAGCACAGATGGTAGAGTTCAAGTAGCACATCTCTAATTTCAGCTCCCTCCTTGTTTCTGTTTCTTCCATGCATATTTCCAATACTTTCTCGTGAGGTCAGCTATGCTTTTAAAAATGGTCATTGTAATTTATCTAGTATCTTGGCATTTGCATTGGAGGCCTTTTCAGAATGTTTACTTAGCCATAATGCTGAAAGTAGATGTCCCTCTGATTTTGTTTTTGTAATTTTTATTCACGTATACATATGGAAAAGTACACGAATCCTAATTGCAACTTTATGAATTTCAAAGTGAGCACAAAATATTACTAACAGCAGATCAAGAGACAATACTACCAGCATCATAGAAGCCTCAGCCTACCCCCTCTCTATTCCCGTGCCCATCCCCTCGAGGGTAACCACCATGCTGACTTCCAACACCATATGGTAGTTTTCTCTGTGTTTTGTAGAAATGGAATCAAGTAGAATGTGCTCTATGTGTCACACTTCTCACATTCTGTGTTACGTTTGTGAGATATACTCATATTGTATATGTGTGTAGCTGTTCTTTTTTATGGCTGTGTAGCATTCTGTTGTATGTATGAGAATTTACCCTTTTTGATGAACATTTTGTTAATATATTCTCAACATTTTTGGACATGTCTTCTGATGAACATATGTACACATTTTTTATTGTATGTATCTCTCAGTATAATTTATACATCATTTATTGATGTGTATAGTTTTACCCTACTTTCTATTGAGTTGTCTGCATTTTATTGATTTGTAGAGTTTTTTATATTTTCTGGATATATGTTCTTCGTTAGACATAAATATTGAAGATTTCTTTTTTCTCTATGGCTTTCCTTTTTACTCTCAATGTTGTCTTTTGATGAATAAGAGTTTTTAATTTTAATAGCCTGATTTTTCAAAATTTCTTCTTATAATAAATGCTCTTTTGTGCCTTTGTAAGAAATATTGCCTACCCCAAGGTCACGAAGACATCCCATGTTTTCCTCTAAAAATTTTATTTACTCTTTACATTTAGATCTACAGTCTAGCTGGAATTGATTTTTCTATGGTCTGATTTACTTCAACAGAGCCAAATGACTTATTTCCATCATTATTCTGCTAAAACTGCTGTGCTTTTGTGAAGGTCATTACAAAACACTAGGTCTGTTCATATCACACTGCTCATGGAAAATATTTTATGGGTTCCATGGAAACCACAGATTTCAAACTCCTTAGCAAGGCTACGAAACACTTCACAATTATACCCCACGTTAATTTCAAGCATCACAGCCTGTAACCCCATGTTCTTCCACAATGAATTAGCCATGTCTTTCTATCTCTGTGTTAGTCATGTGTTTCCCTCTGCATTGCTTTTACTCTTCTCTGTTATGTAAAGCCCTATTCTTGTTTCCTGGCCCAGAAATAAACAAAGAAACAAACATTCCCCATATCCAACCCCTACTCCCCAGGCAAATTTATCACTCCCTCAGCTGTTCTTATACTTATTCTAATAGTTTCTAGACTGTATCCTTATATCTTCTCAATGTAATAGATATTATTAGTATGCTCATTTTGTAGATGAGAAAACTTAAGACCAGAGTTAAATTGTCCAATAATTAATACACCAACATTTAAATGGATGTGGAGATTGAATGGAAATATTCTCATCCTTCTCTAATAGTTTATGAGTGCTCTTTTTTTTTTTTTTATAAAGAAGCCCCTCAACTTAGGCTAACTGTAATTGTGAGTTATCTGTGAGGATATTTTACAAAAGTAAAACTCCTGTTTTAGAGTTGTGTTCCATATGGAAAGAGGAAAGGCTTATTTTTATGTGGTCCCATGGTCAAAAGGCCAAATATAGTTTGTTTTGTGTTTAGAGTGCTATATTAAAAATGGGGCTCAAATAGTGTTTTACTGAATGCTCATAAGTACTTTAACCTCTGAAAATTCTGTCTTTAGTAAGGTGATGTTTCAACTTGAAATCCGGAACTCTCTATTCAAGCCAACTTAAATGTTATTTTCCTATATCTTTGTTTTTTAGTTATAATCATCATACAGTGTTATATTAGTTTCTGAAACCATAAGACTCCTAGAAGAAAACATAGGCAGTAACCTCTTTGACATGGATCTTAGCAATATTTTTTTTTTGGATACATCACCTCAGGCAAAAGTAAACAAACGGGATTTCATAAAACTAAAAAGCTTGTGCAGGGCAAAGGAAACCACCAATAACATGAGGCAACCTACTGAATGGGAGATGTTTGCAAATGATGTAATCATCAGGGGCTGATATTGAAAACACATAAATAACTCATACAACTCAACCTAAAAAAAAGAGAAACAACCCTAATAAAAAATGGGCAGATGACCTGAATAGAAATTTTTCCAGAGAAGACATACAGGTGGCCAACAGACACATGAAAAGGTACTCAACATCACTTATCATTAGGGAAATGTAAATCAAAGCTGCAATGAGGTACCACCTCATGCCTATCAGAATGGCTGTTATCAAAACGACAACAGGGCTTCCCTGGTGGTGCAGTGGTTGAGAGTCCGCCTGCCAATGCAGGGGACACGGGTTCGTGCCCCGGTCCGGGAAGATCCCACATGCCGCGGAGCGGCTGGGCCCATGAGCCATGGCCGCTGAGCCTGCACATCCGGTGCCTGTGCTCTGCAATGGGAGAGGCCACAACAGTGAGAGGCCCGTGTACCGCAAAAAAAACGACAACAGACAACAAGTGTTGGGGAGAATGTGAAAAGGGGACCCTTGTGCACTCTTGGTGGGAATGTAAGTTGGTGCAGGTGCTATGGAAAACAGTATAGAGGTTGCTCAAAAAACTAAAAATAGAACTACCATATGATCCAGCAATTCCACTTCTGGTATTTATCTGAAGAACACAAAAACACTAATTCAGAAAGAAACATGTACCCCTGTGTTCACTGCAGCACTATTTATAATAGCCAAGATACGGAAGAAACCTTCTAAGTGCCCATCAGTAGATGAATGGATAAAGAAGATGTGATATATATATACAATGGAATGTTGCTTAGCCATAAAAAATGAAATCTTGCCATTTGTGATAGCATGGATGGACCCAGAGTTTATTATACTAAGTGAATAAGTCAGACATAGAAAAACAGTTACAGTATGATCTCACGCAAATGTGGAATCTAAAAAACAAAACAAACAAGCAAGCAAGCAAACCAGAACAGAAACAGACTCATAGATAGTACAGAGAACAAACTGGTGGTTACCAGAGGGGAGGAAGATGGGGGAATGGATAAAATATTTTTCTATATCTTTAACCTGTGGAATGAAATTAGGAAGTCTTCTCTTTTCAGATTACATAGGATCATATATAAGAATCTTAATTTAGGCCATCTAATTCATAAGAGATTCACAGGAAGGACACACATACATAATAAAGCAAATGTAAGTTAAAGTAATTTGTGACTGGCCCTTGCAAATCCTACGACCCATGCCTACTAGTGGTCCAGTCTCATGCCAGCTGTCGCTTACCTCAAAATAGCAAAAATGCACATTTTACTCAATAGACAATTTTGAATCCACGTGAAGTGTTATGATGGGTTTTTACTGTAGCAACTTTAGTACTGGATCAATACAAAGGCACAAAGATGTGAATTCAATGTTCTAAGCCAGGAGTTGGCAAACTACAGCTTGTTGGCTAAATATAGCCACGCCCATTCATTTGCATGTTGTCCACAACTGCTTATATACTACAACAGAGCTGAGTAGTTGCAAAAGAGACTAAACGTCCCACAAATCCTAAAGTACTCTCTGACCACTGACAGAAAAAATATTTACTGACCCCCGGATTGGGGCTCCCACATGAAGGGATGGGGGAACCACTTATATATTTCTTAGCTTGTACTATTTAACATAGGGTTAATTGTCCAACTGGTGTAATTCTAGTATAAGGCATATCCAAGAAATGAATCAGTGTTAAATCTTATAGTCACTGGATCAGACCAGCTCAAAACCAAATATATGTTGGTCAGCAGCTCACTAACCTTGAAATCAGCTAGTGACACAAAGGATAAATCCATTTTCACATTTTCCCAATTAACAACTTATTCATAGGTTCAGCTTCTAGTAAAGAAAGAATAAGTACACTCCATTCTCTCTCTCCCATTGACAGCAGCGAAAACCTTAGACAAACTTCATGAAGCAATTGTTGGAGATCTCTAAAAATTAAATAAGAGCAGGTGGACTGGGTAGAGGATACCAAAGCTTGAAGAAGGACCACATTTTGGAGACCTATTTTAAGTTGTATTTGCCTTCCATTCCTCTTTGCTGAGACATCTGCATCTTCTGGAATTGTGCACAGTCACAGACAGAAAAGGCTCTTCAGTCAGAGGTCGCTGCAGGACAGAGCTCTTAAGACTTTCCTTGCCTGCACCCTAGAAGAGTTTCAGTAATGGAACTTCAACACTGTTGCAGCAAGAGTGGTGGTATGAGCAACAAAATTGGAGGAAGTGATGGTGGCAGTGGAGGCCCTCTCAGGCTCCTTTCTCCTGTGAATTTACCCCCCAGGTAGATGCAGTCCAGGATATACCAGGAGGCAAAGGCTCTGCTCTTTCGTTGAGCCTTAGGAGAGGGGGCCCAGGGAACATGATCTGCCCAAGTTCTTTAGAGTCAGAGTAAACTGGCACAATTCATTTCAAAAAACTTGGAAAACTGAATTACTTCAGTTTTAGACGATCTTATTTACAAAGCAGAAATAGAGACACAGACATAGAGAGCAAACATATGGATACCAAGGGGGAAAGGAAGGGGGTGGAATGAACTGGGAGATTGGGACTGACATATATACACTACTGATACTATGTATAACATAGATAACTAATGAGAACCTACTGTATAGCACAGGGAACTCTACTTAATGCTCTGTGGTGACCTAAATGAGAAAGAAATCCAAAAAAGAGGGGATATATGTATACATATAGCTGATTCACTTTGCTGTGCGGTATAAACTAACACAATATTGTAAAGCAACTGTACTCCAATAAAAAAAAACAACTTGGAAAACCTTGTCAAGAGCCAGGCAAATGATCATATCCTTTGATAAAATAATTAATTTGTAAGAATGTGACCTAAGGAAAAAATCCAAATAATTTTAAAAGAAAAAAAATATTGGAGCTTTATTATGTGAATGAAATAGTTTTGTTACATAATCAAATAACTTATGTTAACAAAAGATGTCAACTTGAATTGTGTTCAGCCTTTCATGGGATTATTAAGAAAACTGGGGAAGAAATTAAAATTCATATAAAAGAGTATTATGTGAAAAAAATACTTCTAAGTTGGATTTGAGATATGAGTAAACTACTTGAACAATGCAAAAGGTAATTTTTAAGACTGTCTTTAAAAATAAATTTTCAGCCTTAATATATTAATGATATTTTGATGTTTTAAAGAAATGCATAGTGACTTAGTCTTCATTTGGGGTATAGCAATTGATTTAAAAAAGCAATTTTTCTAAAGAATCCAATATTATATATTGGATAAAGTCTTTTAGCATCAGAGATGTTTATAAACAAAATAAGTAGATGTGCAACCATGGCAAACATTTTGGTATAAGAATCAAAATTCTTCCTATTTTCAGTCAGTGAGAGTTTGGAGAGTATCTTCCAAGAAAACTGACAAAGCATATCTTTCAGTTTTCTATTCCTGAAATAATTCACTAGAACCTTTTTTTTTTTTTTTCTGTTTTTTTAATTTGGCTGAATAGCTTCCTTGTTATAAAGCATGTTGATAAGGTTGCTGGGATAAAAATGATCAAATGGTTCATAAACCTAAAATCTCTGGACTGTGATTTTTTTAATTTCACACAGCTTTGCACTGTGTCTCCTGGCTGGGGATGGAAGTGGAAGTGAGTGACAATAGCACAGTATGTCAGTTCTAGTCATGTTCTCCACTCCAGTTGGGTGGAGTGAACTGAGACATTTAAGATACTGCCAACAGTTTGGAATTCAATTTAGTTAATCAAACACTGCCTGCCTGCCTGCTCTGTGCCAGGCACTGACCAAATTCTTTGAATTCAGAGAGGTGATAAACATCACGGCTGCCCTTCAGAAGAGACAGGCACAATACAAATAATACAGTAATACAAGGGCTATAATAAAGGAAAATTCAGTGGTATGCAAATGCAGGTGACAGAATAGCCAACTCTTTCTGGGCTTGGGGGCAGGTCAGAGACTGCCATACCATGGCATTGAACTGATCTTTGAAACACTGAGTAGAGAATGTCAAGATGAAGAGACTGAGCCATGAAAAAACTTGCATTTGCCTGGGAGAGGACACAGATAGCATTTCAGATCCTATTGAAATCACTCAGATGAGAGGCAATGACGGTCCAAGTCAAGGCATCTCCACTGAAGATAGATGTGAAAAGACAGATTTTGGTGTTATTTGGGAATTATAGTCTACAGAATTTGGTGACTAACTGAGAGAAGCAGGGATGACTCTAATTTCCTAGTTTGAAGTATTAGTCAAATGTTGGTTGCATTCACTTAAGCCTTGCAAACTTTAACTTGACTCTTGGCTTGATAACCAACTTCCATACAACATTATATTTAGTGCCATCTTTTAAATTACATTTTGTATATGAGATTTATTACAGTAATTTTTGGAACTCTAGTGAAACTCACTGAAAGTCTGAAAACTAGACAAATGAGTACTATCATAAAGCATTCTAAAGGTCAAAATAAAATGAAAACAAAAAGAAAAAAAGTTTTGCTGACAAATCTTAACTTTAAATAACAGACTTTATTAAGATTCGTATAAATATCATACACCTTAGTATAATAAATACTAATTCCTATCAATTTGATTTATATCATTAATGTAATTCTGATTACCTTCACTTGGTAACTTTAATATTTTATGATGAAAATTAGCAAGCATAGAAAAACAAATAATTTTAAATGAATACTTGAACATCTACCATATGTATTCTATCATTAAGGTGATTTATCACATACCCATAAATCCATCAATCTTTTATTTTTTGATGTATTTCAGAGTGTTAATAGTGACTTTCCCATTCTAGGCAAGATGGAGTAATAAGGATTGGATTTACTTGCCCACCTGAAACACCACCACCAAAATTAGGAGACAAAACATGAAATAAAAGCTTTCATGACATCAAGATCAGGTAATGAAGGGCAGTAAACATTGTCCTACAGTTGCCCAAGTTTACTGCCTTGAGAAAGTTCTAGGCTATGGTTTAAGGAGAGATAACCCAGGGTAGATTGAAATGAGAGTCTGGGGAAGCAACCAGGTGAAATTCCTTGAATGACAATAATGGCCAAAGCTCATTCAAGAAGAAATAGATAACCTGATAGCCCTGTATCTACACATAAATTGAATATGTAGGTAAATATCTCCATAGGAAGGAAGTTCCAGGCCCAGGTATCTTCACTAGTGAATTCTACCAAACGTGTAAGGAAGAAATACCAATTCTATGCTAACTCTTGTGCAAAATTGAAGAAGAGGGATCACTTCCCAAATTACTCAGTGAGACCAGCATTACCCAGGTACCAAAACAAGAAAAACAGAGTACAAGAAAAGAAATCTATAGACCAATAACCCTCATTAATATATACGCAAAAAACCCTGAAAAAAGATTTTAGTAATCAAATGTAGTAGTAAATATAACAAATACAAAGTATGATCCGTCATGAACAAGTGAAATTTATTGCAGAAATGTAACGTTGGTTTCACATCTCAAAATTAATCGACATAATTCATTATCATAAAAACAACTGAAAAAGAAAAGCCACATGTTTATCGTACGAAATGCAGAAAAACATTTGACAAAATCCAAAATCTATTTTTGAATAAACCACTCAGAAAAGTGGACATCAAAGAGATCTCCCTCAAACTGTTAAAGAGTGTCTTCAAAACAAGCCCTGCAACTAACAGTTTTATTAATGGTGAAAGATTGAATGCTTTCACCTTAAGATCAGAAGCATATAAAGAATGTCTACATTTGCTACTTCTGTTTCACTTTGGATTGGAAGTTCTAGCCAGTAAAATAAGGCAAGAAAAAAGTAAATAAAAGGCATCCAGGTTGGAAAGCAAGAAGTAAAATAGTCTTTATTTGCAGAAGACATGACGAACTATGTAGGAAATCTCACAGACTCCTAATTAAAAAAAAAACAAAAAGAAAACAACTAATAAATATGTTTAACAATGCTTAGGATGGCTGATTAGTATGCAAAATTAATTATATTTCTCTACTAACAACAAACAAGTAGGGACAACATATATGAAATATTTAGGAATAAATCTGCCAAAAAATATCAGAAACTTGTACGCTGAAAATTACAAAACGATGCTGAGAGGAATTAATAAGCCCTAAATAGAGATGTACTGTGTTCATGAGTGTGATGACCCAAAATTACTAACATGTCAGTTCTTTCCAAGTTGACTTACAGATGCAGTAAAATTCCAGTCATAATCCCAGTAGATATTTAGCTTATTCTAAAATGTATAAGAAGTTTATAAGAAAATCTAAACAACTAAATAGTCAAAATAGCTTTGCAAAAGAACAGAGCTGGGGAACTAATGCTATCTGATTTCAAAACTTATTTATATAAACCTACAATAATCAAGACAATATTATATCAACGTAAAAATAGGCTAATATATCAGTGGAATATACAACGGAATAGAGAGGCCAAAAACTAGACCCCCATCTATACAGGCAATAGATTTTCACAAAATGTGCAAAGGAAATTCGGTGAAGGACAGGTTTTTTCATCAAATGTTGCTGGAACAATTGAAATCCCATAGGAATAAAAAAAGTTGATCCATACCTTATACCACATACAAAAATTAACTACAAGTGGGAAGTGGGTTACAGGAGATAATCTGCAACCAATGAGTCATAAATGTGGTTTTAAAGAATTAGTCCCTTCCTCAAAGTGAGGCAGCTCCAGAGCTCCTGGTAGGTTAGGCTGAGTCCTTTATTGCAATAGAGTCCCAGTTCACCTTCCCTCTTGACCTAATCCTGCTTCCTTTACCCCTCAGAGTTGTCCTTGAGCGTACCTTCAATATTCCTCCTGCGCTAAACTATCAGAATTTCAGAGCTCATTTCACAAAGAACCCAGCCTATATCAGTAAATGATTGGGAAAGACCATATTGGATAGCATAATTAAGAAGCCAGATGTTTGCATTAATAAGTAGAGCCACCTTTACTTAAGCAGCAGCTAGAAACACTTATACACAATACACTTATCTGTTTGTAAAACAGATAAGTGTATTGGCAACTCAGGTACATTAGGGGAATGGCTGAAGAGATATTGTTTTACAAAATGGTGAATAATCCTTGGTGAGTTTCTGAACAAAACTAAGTATCATCTTCTCTCAATTTACTTGTAGTTCCACTCCAAGAAAATTAAATACATATTAAAATAGTACACAAATAATTTGTTTTGAGGATAAGATAGGTACTTCTAGGCTCAGACCATTTTCAGTATAGTTTTCTCCTATCTCAGTGACTGCTGAGACATCCAAAGTTGTGTGGGATGCACAATTTTTCTTTATATAAGTTTGTCCTGCACATCTAGCATCCCCACCCCCTGCCCAATTAATGCTAACACCCTTCAATCATTGTGGCTACCCTAAGACAATTCTGTAAGTTTCCAAAAGTGTCCTAGTGACCCCATTGAAAAATAACAGTCATAGAGGGCTATATATGAATAATGCTTTGGCTTTATTCTGTAGGTATTAGGGAGGCATTGCAACCCTTCAAGTAGAGCAGTGACATTTGTTTATACGGGAAGAGAATTTTGGTCCCGGTGTGACTGATAAATAAGGAAAGCGTGTTTAAGATTGGAAACACATATATCTGTTTTTAGACTACAGCAGCAGTTTAATTAATAAATGGCAATTGGCTGACATAAGGTAGGACCATTGGAAATAGATTAATATATTTAGCAGTTTTCAGGAGTTAAACCAAATATGGTTGGTGAAGGGTGTGATGTTTTGAGGGACCAGGTACTAGATGCTCCTGATGCAGAAGAGCAAAAGAGAAGGAGGACTAGGATGTGGGTGTTTTGCTTTGTTTGTTTAGTAAATTGTCAGTAAATACAGTTTTAGCTATTTTGAGATTGAGATAAAGGCAAGAATAAAGAATATTTGGATGGAGAGTTCAGTATTCAGTTTGCCATGTGTTTATGACTATTTAGATATACAGTTTTACTTATTAGTTAAATTTTTAATCTTTGCTCACTAAATTGGAAGCTCCAATAGAACCAGTATTGTTGGCCTGGTTTTCTGCTGTATCCCCAGTGTCTAAATCATGCCTTGAACATATTAAGCAGCCAATAGAGAATTGCTGAGTGTATGAATATATGCATCCTGTAGTTTTGGAAGAGATATAATTTTATGAATCATCAGCATATTTTTAAAAAGAACTTAAGTAGACCTGATTGTCTATGGAAAGTTTACAAAGTGCTGAACTGAAAGATAGGAAACCTAGCTTTTGGTGCTGACCATGCTGCTAACCTTGTGACCTTGGGCATGTCCTTGGATTTTTCAGATCACGGATCTGAGTTCCATGGAGGTGGGGGATTGGACAAAGACCTTTAGTTTTCCCTACACCATCAAAACTAATAGGACTGGGAGTTTTATTGTCAAGACAAAACAGTGTAAAAATTTGTAGAACAACAAAGGAGGAAATAAGAAAACTATATTTGGAAGATGTAAAACAGATAAGTGCTGACTGAGTATCAGACTCTACAAAAACAAATACTGTATTATTAGTGGGAAAAACTGCGACACATCCAGATCTACACTGTGTAATCAACAAAAAAAAATGTGCAGGAAGAGGCAGTACCAGCTACTTCTGGATCTAGGGGTGATGGGTGGAAATTTAAAAATATTTAAGAAGTAAACAGATCAGTGCTTCTCAATCTCTGCTGAACCTCAGGCTTGGAATGACCTAAGGAGTTTTAGAGACTTCTGGCACCTGGGTCCCACATCCAGAGATTTTGAATTAGTTGGTACCCAAGTAATTCTAATCTATTGAGATTGAGGGACTCTGAGCTTGGATTGGAGCAGTGTGATTCAAGATTCTGGCCTGTTGAGGGGAAAAATAACCAAGCCTTCTGACATTGCTCTGACTTTTGAACTTGACATAACTATTGGAAGATGGATATGCTCCATCAAAACAAGAAAATGTACCAAGAAAGATGAAGGTATAAGCTTCAGAAAATAGGCAGTCAAACCAGGAGGAATACAAAAGGAATTGTGAACATCCAAAGAGAGGTAATACCCAGATAATGGCCATGCAGTAGAATTAGAAGCCAATCCAAATAGCAAGAACATGGAAGTCTCAGAAAAGATATCCATAAACAAATTGAATTAATAATGTAACTAATGTGATCTACCATGTATAACATTTCATTTAAAGACTTTAAGACTTTAGGAAGGTGTGTGAAGAATTAGCAACATGTACGGAGAAACATTAATGAAAAACACATTCAATCGAATAAAACAGTTCTCAGTTGTAATATTTGTATAGGCAATATTTATGTATTTATGCCTAGATATATATATCTAGGCATATATATGTATATATATATACATATATATATATGTATAAACTATATAAACACTGAATACTTATTTAATCAACAATTTCAATCTAAGTATTTTAGGAGGAAATTGTAGAAAAGCAGAGAAAATGATAGTAAAAGAGAACTGAATTATCATCTTCATAATTTAAAGTCAACAGATAATGTACTTAATTTGCGACACAAAAGACAGCAGGGCATGCATGTTGTTTAGAAATTTGGAGACGTGTGGAAGTCATAAAAAACAGCTTAAAAAGTGGAAAGTAGTTGCCTCTATGAAAGGGTCTGTGACAGACCTTCTCATTACTAGTGCTCTTTGAAATTTGTTGTGGGAGTGTGTCCTGTCCACTTTAGTACACTTAGCAGCATCCCTGGCCTCTGTGCCCTAGATGCTAATAGCAGCCCCTCTCCCCAAATAGAGGCAACCAAAAATGTCTCTGTATTTGTCTTTCTCTGAATGACTTACTTCACTTGGTATGATAATCTCTTGGTCCATCCATGTTGCTGCAAATGGCATTATTTCATTCTTTTTCATGGCTGAGTAATATTCCACTGTACCTATGTACCACATCTTCTTTATCCGTTCAGTTGTTGATGGACATTTAGGTTGTTTCTATGTCTTGGCTATTGTAAACAGTGCTTTACGAATACTGGGGTGCATGTATCTTTTTAAATTCCAATTTTTTCTGATTGTATGTCCAGGAGTGGGATTGCTAGATCATATGGTAATACTCTTTTTAGTTTTCTTGAAGGAACCTCCATATTGTTCTCCAAAGTTGCTGCACAAATTTACATTCCCACCAACAGTGTAGGAGGGTTGCCTTTTCTCCACACCCTCTCCAGCATTTATTATTTGTAGACTTTTGATGATGACCATTCTGACTGATATGAGTTTTGATTTGCATTTCCCTAATAATTAGCTACGTTGAACGTCTTTTCATGTGCCTGTTGGCCATCTGTATGTCTTCTTTGGAGAAATGTCTATTTAGGTCTTCTTTCTAGCAACATTTAGTTGTAAATTATGGTTTACAAATCTACTGAATGGTTTTTCATAACCATGGTTGAGCAGGTAATCCTGGGTGCACAGAAATATATAAGACCTTGTCCGTGATTTCAGGTTACTTACAAACCTATCTGGACATTTGACAGAAACAGCAGTATAATCACAGAGAGGTCTTAGAGAGGTTTTGGAGTCAGAGGAAATGTTCTGAATTCCCAGCTTTTCTCCCACATTAGCTCTCTGTCTGTGAGAAATGTCTGGCACATAATACGCAGCAGTGTGATTTCCAGTTGCCCTTCTCCCAAAAATCTTTCTCAGTTCTATGACTATGAAAACAGATTATGACCTATGTTTAACTGAATTGTGCAAACAATAAGTGCTATTGGTATTGCAAGGAAGAAGCCTCTCAACTGTGGAAGAGTGGGGGAATATTCTTATAGGAGAGCTGCAGCTGCTCAAATGGATACGAAATGGGGTTTGTGTGTCTTAGGTCCTTAGGTCAATGTCAGCAAAGATTCTTCTCCTTTTAATAGAAAAGACAAACCAATAACCTCCCCACCACATACCCAGTTTAAGTCCCTGATGGAGTTATCCTAATTTTTATATTGCCATCGTGACTGATAGTCTGTCTCTGACCACTTACAGTATTTGTTTGGTAGGAAATTCAACATAAAAACGGTCTGGCGGGCTTTCCTGGTGGCGCAGTGGTTGAGAGTCCGCCTGCTGATGCAGGGGACATGGGTTCGTGCCCCGGTCTGGGAGGATCCCACATGCCACGGAGCGGCTGGGCCCGTGAGCCATGGCTGCTGAGTCTGTGTGTCCGGAGCCTGTGCTCCACAACGGGATAGGCCACAGCAGTGAGAGGCCCACATACTGCGAAAAAAAAAAAAAAGGTCTGGCTTGGAACTGATGATGAGGCTCTGGGAATAAATTTCTTTATTGAGTTTATCAAGGTTGTTGGTTTTTAACAAATGCAAAGAATTACATAAACAGAGTTGTGTTTCAGTGAATAAGAATTAAGATGCTTTTAAAAACTAGGTATAAATGTGGCTTTAAGTAGTAATTCTATTAAGTCAGACAGTCTGGATATACTTTCTTTTGATATACCTTTCCAGGGTAATTATTTGTTTTTCAGCAGAATAATGTTCTTTATCTCAAATCAGTTTTGTTGCAGTTAATGCTATTATTATTTATTAGTATAGGTAAAACCAAGGGCATTTTCATTTGGCATGAAGTAGATTTTTATTTTTCAAACCTAAGAGCAGACTGAAGTTTGCTAGTGAAACTGCTTTGGTAAATACCATCAATTCTGATGACAGATTATTTGCAATAATCCCAGGCAATTTTGTTACACTGCCATTATGTTTAGGCGATAGCAAATTAAAATGATAAAATGTCCTTATCGCTTTCCTGCAGCTGTTTTAGCAATCCCATAAAATGAGTTTATACCGTCAGCTGTACCTGTCCAGAAATATATAAATACAGGTGGCATTGTTCCTTAAGTATTCCACTAGTCACCATGCTATGTGGACAATCTAATGGTCCATTTTTAAAGAAAATGTTTGTGTCTGTTTTTCAATTATTTGAGAAATAGACACATTCTTTGCTTTGCCTGGTGTCAGGGTCATCTCACCATATATATTATAGTAAATTACCGTAATAGGAGCACTTGGCATGTTGCATTAGAGTGAAAAGAAAAACAGATTGGCTGGAAATAAGAAGAATTCATTCTTTCTCCTCTGTAGTGTGTATGCCCTGACAGCCACCAGGGGAACTTATTAACCTTCCTCCCATTGTCAATGTTTCTAGAAAGCAGAACTGAATTGAATAAGCTGTGCAGTCAAAAAACCTTTCTTTCATTCCCAACTGAAGATAAATGTTTCTTTTTTAGATCATTTAAAAGGGACAGTTTAAATATAAGTTTGGATTTAGTTTTGTTCTCCTCAATATACTTATATATGGGAAGTTTGTTTTCATTTATGTATGTACATATTTATTTGTTGTTTTCTGTTTATGAGTCTTTGTGAGATCTTTTGTTCTGAACTTGGGGTTTCACTCCTTTCACAGATGTTTACTTTCTTACCAGGAGCACCATGCTTGGCTCTATGGTCTGAACAAGTAGCTGAGTAAACTGAGTCCACCAGGAATCAAGTTCATAGATTCACTGAGGATCTACCTTCTCTGGTCACTTTGTACCTGTGGTCCAGCTCCTTTTCCACTGTACGCGTTCCATGGTTTTCATCATTCACATCTCTGTAGGTAAGTTTCTTGGAACGTGCTTGTTTCCAGTGTATCTTTGCTTTGTCCATATCATTGTGGCACGTTTTGGTTCAGTGTCCCACCTCATTTTTTACTACTCTTTTCTAAATATCTGAACCACATTGAGACTATCATTATTCTGTAAATAGGGCAAGATACCTGCTCCTGTGATTTGGACCTAGCTAGTTTGGATATGGCTTTGCTTCCAACAGATACATCCTTATAGCCAAAGGAAGTTGATTACACTCTGCTGGGAACTCCAACTAGTTCTGTTTGGAAACAGTATACCTCAGCATGTCAAGATGGCCCTGTTTCCTGAGGGAATCATGGTCAATGGATGCCTGGAAACAGATATTTATTATTGTAACGAATGAACAATTGGGCACAGTCTGGTTTCAGGTCAGTTTTAAGTCACTACTTTCCTTATGATGGTTGCTTTATAATTTGGACTTGTGGCGTTCAAGGGTGTAATATTTCCTTCTTGAACTTCATGCATCTTGATCTGGGACACAAAAGCATAGCTGCTAAGACCAGGGGACATGCAGTCATAGGGATAGAGTTTAAATCCTTTACCCGCCACTTTCTCTTAGCAAGTTATTTAATCTCATGTAGTACTTGTGAAAGATTAAAAATTAAAAGAGCTGGGGCTTCCCTGGTGGCGCAGTGGTTGAGAGTCCACCTGCCGATGCAGGGGACACGGGTTCATGCCCCAGTCTGGGAAGATCCCACATGCCACGGAGTGGCTAGGCCCATGAGCCATGGCCGCTGAGCCTGCACGTCCGGAGCCTGTGCTCTGCAACGAGAGAGGCCACAACAGTGAGAAGCCCGCATACCACAAAAAAAAAAAAAAATTAAAAGAGCTATTTAAAGCAGTTATCACATTTCCTGGTATATGGTAAGTATTTTTTTAAATGTGAAAGAAAGAAAAACAGCAAATAGCACAAATACCATCTTGGTACACTTTTTGATTTGAAGACAATGCTTTCTGAGGATCTCTGAAAACAGTCTAGCTTCCTAAAGCTCTCCATGCCAGTACTGAAATGGGCAGGACCTTGCAATCAACCTTTTACACTGGGGAAGATTTGGGCTCAGACCCATGTATGGTCCTCAAGACCTTCAAAGAAACTGAAAATGACAGCAATCCAGTCTCTCAGTTTGACGTAATGGCAACTGTCTTTTCTTTGGAAACACTGAAAGTTATTCTTCCGTGCTTTGAGACTCACCAATACAAGTGACTAAAGCAATTCTTTAAAATCTTGGAAAAATTTATTAGCATTAGAGGTTTCAGAAATCACTATTAACCAAAAGCAAGTGCTATGTTCTTGAAAATAACAGACACCTCTTGTATTGTAGCTAAGATAGTGTTTTTGTTTTTGTTGTTGTTGTTAGTTTTTTGGCTTTGTTTTTATTGGAAAAAAACAGGAAAATCTCATTATAATGATTTTATCTCTAGTTTTATTCAGTGGCTTAGAACCTAAGTTCAGCATTAAAACTACAAGATACTAGGAATATTGTCAGTGATTTAAAATATGATGTATCTAGGGATACTTTTAAAGAACTATTGCCTTTGTGTTAACATAAAGCACTTATATCTAGATGGATGTAACAGTTTTCTGTGGGTTTGTGGAGACAAGATGCCGTTTTCTTGATTGTTATTAGGCAGTTATTTGTAAACATACTCAGTGTTCTTGTTGTATAAAATTATACTGTTATCTGTCCAATTTGGAGTGCATATCGTAGATCCTGACTGAGCGAATTTTTGGAAAGGAAGTCAGTATGAAATGGTATTTCGTTAACTTGTCTGCAGGCTTCTAAAGGAGATGAAGCAAATTAAATAATTCTTTGCCAAAAATGGAGCTACATACATGTCCTAGATATTTAGAATTTTGACCTAGAGCCATTATTCTCAGTCAGCATTAAAGTGTTGGCCCTATATTCAAGCAATGAGATCTCAGTTTGTGTCCTTATTTGCCATGTGCAATGATCTGTTGGCTGTTGGTATCTTTTTTTTTTTTTTTTTTTTTTAAATTTATTTATTTATTTTTGGCAGTGTTGGGTCGTCATTTCTGTGCGAGGGCTTTCTCTAGTTGCGGCGAGCGGGGTCCACTCTTCATCGCGGTGTGCGGTGCGCGGGCCTTTCACTGTCTCGGCCTCTCTTGTTGCGGAGCACAGGCTCCAGACGCGCAGGCTCAGTAGTTGTGGCTCACGGGCCCAGTTGCTCCGCGGCATGTGGGATCTTCCCAGACCAGGGCTCGAACCCGTGTTCCCTGCATTGGCAGGCAGGTTCTCAACCACGAGCGCCACCAGGGAAGCCCTGGCTGTTGGTATCTTAATTCTTCTAACCTGTTTGCTTATCTGCAGAGTGGGGAAAATAATAGGACACACTTTTAAGGACATCTTATAAATTAAATAAGATAATATACATAAAGTACTTAGCAAAGTGAATAATATATAGTATATACTTAAAAAATGGAAGCTCCTTCTACAAATACCATTAATACCTCTACTATCATTATTACTATTATCACTAGAAAAAATTTACCTTTGGTTGTCTCTCGTTTTTCCTTTCCTTTTTCTTACTTCTATTTGTGGTGTTGAGCCACGACCTGAGATGTGAAATCCCCAAGGTCATACTTACATAGAAGAAGAGG
The DNA here is from genome assembly GCF_003031525.2 of Neophocaena asiaeorientalis asiaeorientalis. Taxonomy (NCBI): domain Eukaryota; kingdom Metazoa; phylum Chordata; class Mammalia; order Artiodactyla; family Phocoenidae; genus Neophocaena; species Neophocaena asiaeorientalis. Next base: position 842,495 of record NW_020174042.1, on the reverse strand, counting down.
GAAATCAGGTAGCTTTATGTCTGGTATAAATTTACTTATCATGAGGGCAAAAGAAACGCTAATCAAATCTGTGTCACACATATATATCAAGTCAATCACAGACTGTAGAATATATATTGTTCAAGCCTGAAGACTGCTTTCCCGTGATTTATATTGGCCTCAGAAGTCTCCAACCCTAGCATGTACTGTGTGGTAGCACTGCCAGGACAAAAATCCACAACTGAGTGATTCAAAGAGTTCTGTGCAAGGGGAGTTTTTAGTCTGTAGTGAAAACCTGCAGTTCCAACTCCCCTCCCTGCCTCTTTTTCTGAATCTCTTCCAGGAAGTGACTCTTTGGGCATAATTGGAATTTTTCTGAGAGGCCTGCAAGAATGTAAAATACAAATTGTCTTTAATGTCCTCAGTGAGCATTTATTCATCTATTTGTTCATATATTCATTCATAAACTCATGTACGGGGTTTCTATTAAATGCTGGGCATTTTGCTGGACTTTGGGGAAATTGTGATAAATAGGACAAAGTTTGTTTTTGCCCCTATGATGCTTACGAGAATGGAGGAGAAAACAGACCTTGACCTTGTAAGGAAAGTGTGATGAGTGAGATGAAAGGACAAGTAGAGGTGCCATAGACACATGTAGTAGGGAACATGTAAACTGAAAGGACAGGTAGAAAAGTCAATGAAAGTTATTTTGTAAAGTAAAGTATTTGTGTAAGTTGAGTAAGTGGAATCAAATGAGAGATGAGTTGGCATCAGGATAATGTTCCAAAAAGAAAGAATAACAAGTTCAAATACCTAAGCAAATAAACACAAAGAAACAAACAAAAAACCCATCTTAGAGCTAAAACAGCAATGTAATAAAAGCTTTTATAGGGAGGGTGTAATTTATATGGTAGTTGATGGAATGCCACAGTTTTGAATGGTATTAATACAAATGGAATGTATGTTTCAAAAAGTTAAGTAGTGGGGTAGTATATGGATATGAGGTGGGGAGAAGTTAGAGAGAGGGCAACTTGTTTGGAAACTGCTACTGATGTGTTAGGGAAAGAGGCTGTTGGCTGAAGGTGAGGCCCAGAAGCATAGAGAGCATGGATTCAGGTATTTGGTTCTTCACCCATCATATGCCTTATTTAATTAACTGGTTTTATGCACAGTTCTAGTTGTGGTAGATACAAAGAGGAGAAAGGCATGGTTCTTGCTCCAGGGAAACCAGGAGGGAGAGGGAGAGGGGGACTGATGCAGAAGAAAGGAAAATGCTTTATAATTTACTAGGTTTAGCACCATTTTTTCCCCCTGTTTTGTTGAACAAAGGGCCCTGTATTTTCGTTTTGCACTAGGCCTTGATCAAAGGTTAGGGGCTCTAACGAATCACCTTCTGAGATTCATCTACCAAAATGGAAGTTAACAAAGAAAATTCCACTTATGCGTCATTCATTTCAGAGTCAGCTAACCTTCGTACCGCCCGAGTAATAACAGGGCTTATTACCTGGGAGGGAGGGAGGAGGGGGAGGGAAAGACAGAGAGAGACAGAAGGAGAGAGAGAAAGAGAGAGAGATTGAGATTGTAGTGTGACACTCCTTGGGTAACAGTTGGTGAGGTAAAGTGTTAGGTCATTTTACAGAAAACAAATTCACCCAAAGCCCATCCAATGAAGGATCAGTTCCTCTAAGTATTATTATTATCAGTCTCATCACTATCAGTGCATTATCAGTGCATCATTTTGAGCACTGCACTAAGTTCTTGATATGCACTGTCTTATCCAGCTCTCTACCACCCAATAAACTGGCCTCCAGGCTCCATTTTTTACAATATTTTACAAATGAGAAAATTGAGACACCAAGAGGTTAAAGGGCTTGACTAAGGTCCCTCAGGCAAGATGTAGTGAAACTTGAATTTGGTCTGCCTGACTTCTGAGTCCATAGTTTGAGGGAGTTAATAATGTCAAACAAAAAAACCTGATAAAGTTTGCAGGAAAAAATACTGTCATAAAGCAGCAGTGGAATAGCAGGGGGAAAAAGGCAGCCCATTTTTGGTTTAAAGTGTTACACTTCTTTTTAAGATAAAGACAGTAACTATCTGGAAATTAGAATTGGATTTATGACATCATTTCTCAAGTGATGGGATCTTTCACAACCAAGTTTTTAACCCGTTAGAGTGAATGTTGGAGACATTGTCTCCTTAACTGGGTAAAGTTAAATCAGATCCCCTCCAGTGGGAATGCAATTAAACAACACTCGGCTTACGGTTGGGAGGTCTGGTTCATCATATTTTTGCTCTTTTCTGGCTCAGGAAATTTATACAAGTCACTGAGAATCCCTGTGTGTCCATTTCCTCACTTGTAGAATCAGAAAAATAGTACCCGTCTCACAGATTTGTCATGAAGAGTAATTAACCACGTATGTCGGCACCCAGCCAACTCTATGGCACAGGAATAGCCCTGCTAGGCAGTCAATAGGATGGTTATGTGCAGTGCTGGAAAATGTATGTGGAGAGAGGGGCCATCACCAAGATGTCAGGGAGAGTCAAACAAACTGGAAATGTGCTGATACCGCAGGCAATCAACATCATGCAAGTGTCTGCTTTTCAACTCATGGTACGTAGAGGGGAGGAATATGTCATGCATCTAATCAGTTACTACTAGGAAGTGGACACAACTTCAGGCTTAAATATACACAGATCTGAAACTCGACTGAAGACTTCAATAGTTAATTCTATGCCGGGCACCATGAAGGAAACACGACTTCCTGGATTTAAGGAAAAATGAAGGGGGATCCTATCAGCCAAGGTGAAGGACCTGTCTTTCCATGGGTGCTAGAGCTCTGAGTAGACAAATTCCTTCTACGAAAATTTCTCTGTATTAGAACACAGGGCTTCAATGTAAGAGGTTACTAATATCACAGGTATATTATTGATAAAATCATGTAATTTTTTGTTTTTGAATGATAGATGTTTTTATGTCTTCAAAGCATCCATATCTATACATCTATACATGGTGAAAACTTCTTATATTCAAACCCTCCATGAAAAAGTTTCCCATGAAGTTAGTGAAGTTATGCAGAATCCCTTTTCATAGAACACCTTGAAATAGGCAACAGTGAAGAGTGAGAAAAATGAAGATTACTCAGGATATACATCAAAACTATCTTTTATGAATGATTGAAAATGGTGTTCATTTATGGGTATTTTCCACAATTATTACTGATTTACTAATTGAATTAACATTGCTATTTTATCTGCAACAATGCGGCCATCAGTTGGAACACTAATACGTTTTTGTGCTGGGCTGGTTCTGAGATCTATGATCAAAGATATTTTTTAATTGAACAGTCCATGATACAGTAGTCATTTAACTAGATTTGCTCAGTTTTCCTGGCATATTTATTCAATATATTCCACCGAGTGAATGTTTCAGTAAATAACCACTACATAGCCTACTTACATAAATCATTAATAGAGAGGCATGGAGACATATTTTTCAAATTAGATTTTAGATTTTATATTTTCAGTAATAGTCAATGATACTTAACGCTGGTCTTTTGTTCCCCATTGCTTACCAGTGTCAGGTTGCATTAGGACCTAGATTAATTTGCTGACACTTTAAACTGTAAGGTCTATGAGGAAAACTAGTCAGGAAACACTGTTCCCCACTTTACCAAGCAGGAGCATAGAATGATGGAAACCCCACTCCTTGGTGCAAACTTGGCTGCACAGTGGAATCACCTGTGATGTCTGGGTCCCACTCAAGAGATTCTAGTTCATTAGGTGTGTGGTCCACCTTGGATATGGGGTCCAGCTTGGGTATGAGGGTTTTTTAAATCCCAGATTATTTTAATATGCAGCAAAATTTGAGAACCACTGAATGAGCGCGCACTGCTGTGTAAGCAGGGTATGCAAGAGCAAAGAACACCTTACTTCCCCCTTCCCTCTCTCCTTTCTGTCTTTCCTGGAAGCTTTCAGCATTTGTTGGACATCGATTATGTGTCAGAAAATGTTCCAGGTAGTAAAAATACAAGGCCGACAAGAGTGTCCCTATTTAGTTGTTTATTAAGTTAGTTCTGGCTTCTGTCTTTACCTCTGGCCTTGCCTGCCCACATACCCCCCAAGTGTGCTGAACCCCAGCAAAAGTAACCTTCCCTTAGTCCTCAGTACTTCTGTAATTATTTCTCATAGGTGGCTGCTTCATCCACACTGAGTTACCTCCTACCACCTCTTGTGATCTCAGTTTAACCCTCACTGCATTGACTATCATCCCTGGGTCCCATCTCCTTTCATCATACCATACACGTCACTCTAGTTACACATATTATTATATATATGTTGATACTTTCTTATGTGTTTGATGTTTCTCTTCCCTCTGGACAGAAATCACCAGCAAGGAGCCTACGCTGGGCCTCTTAATAAATGCCTAATAAAATACTTGTTGAATGAGTGAAATAATTATGAATTTGAGTATATATAAGGATATCATGGTTATCTTTTGCTACATAACAAACTACCTTAAAACTTGGTTGTTTAAAGCAATAAGCATTTTTTGACCTCTTGTGATTCTGAGGGTTGATGGGGCTTACCTGGGTGCATCTTCTATTCCACATGATATCAACTGGGACTGCAGACACCTGGGGGCTCAGGTGGGTTGGAATATTTAAGATGGCTCCCTCACATGGCTGATGTCCTGGGAGAGTAGGACTGCAGAGCTGGTTTCAGTTGGAATGTTAAGGCTGCTCAGCTTCTCTCGCATGAAGTCTAAGGTTCTTTCCCTTGCCACATGGCCTCTGCACTTGGTCTCTCTAGCAAGTAGTCAGATTTCTTAGTAGCTCAAGGCTTCCAAAACAAGCAATTCAAGAGAAGGGGCAGAGGCGGCCAGATCTCTTAAAGGCTGGGTGGAAAGCTGGTCCAGTGCCAATTTTGCCATATTTTATTAGTCACAGAAGCCACAGGCCTATTCCAGAATACTTGAGAAAAACATAAAAACAAAAAAGCAAACTTCCCTTCTTTATGGTAGAGTCATAAAGAATTTGAGACCATCCTTAATCCATCACAGAAATTTAACCAAAATGTAAAACGTTTTTTCATTTTCTTTTCTTTTTTATGGGGGTGGGAGAGGTCAAGGGATCTTTTTATTTTAGTTTTCATTTTATTGTGGTAAGAATACTTAACATGAGATCTACCCTCTAACAGATTTTTTAGTGCACAATATAGTTTTGTTAGCTGTAAGCATAATGTTGTACGGCAACCTCTGTAACTTACTTATCTTGTATAACTGAAACTTTTTACCCATTAATTAACAACCTCACACTTTCCCCACCCTCTCCCCCCAGTCCCTGGAAACTACCATTGTACTTTCTGTTTCTATGAGTTTTTCAGATACCTCATATAAACGGAGTCACGTAGTGTTTGTCCTTCTGAAACTGGCTTATTTCACTTAGCATAATGTCCTCAAGGTTCATCCATGTTGCCACATATTGTAGGATTTCCTTCTTTTTTAAGGTGGAATAATAGTCAACTGTATGTATATAGCACATTTTCTTTATTCATTCATTGATGGACTTATAGGTTGTTTCTATACTTTGCTATTATAAATAGTGGCGCAATGAACATGGGAGATTACAATGTCTCTGTGAGATCACAGTATCTCTGTGAGATCTTGACTGCATTCTTTGGATAAATATCTAGAAGTGGGATTGCTGGATCATTTGGTAGTTCTATTTTTAATTTTTTGAGAAACCTTCACACTGTTTTCCACAGTGGCTGCACCATTTTGTATTCCCCCCAACAGTTTAAAAGAGTTCCAATTTCTGGACATCCTCACCAACACTTGGAAAAGGAAATAGTCAAGAGTGAAAAGAATGGGAGAAAATATTTACTAACCATATATCTGTTAAGGGGTTAATATCCAAAATATATAAGGAATTCCTACAACTCAGGAGCAAAAAAATGAAATTAAAACATGGGCTGGGGACTCAAATAGACATTTCTCCAAAGAAGACATACAGATAGCCAACAGGCATATGAAAAGATGCTCAGCATCACTAACCATCAGGGAAATGTAAATCAAAACCACAATTACATATCACTTCACACATGTTAGGATGGCTATTATCAAAAACACAAAAGACAGCAAGTGTCGGCAAGAATGTGGAAAAATTGGAACTCCTTATTTACTTTAAAAAACCCTAAGCCTCACTCAGAGCCCTCATTTGGCCAGGCTTCTGGAAACATTAATATCAGCCATTTTGGGGGATCTTACTAGCAGGGTTTAGTATAGCATAAGGCACCAAGGGTGTCTTTTTTTTTTTTTACTGCAGTATAGTTGCTTTACAATGTTGTGTTAGTTTCTGCTGCACAGCAAAGTGAATCAGTTACACATATACATATATCCCCTCCTTTTTTGGATTTCCTTCCACTTTAGGTCACAACAGAGCCTTGAGTAGAGGGTGTCTTTGATCAGCATCAGGCAGTCCTCACTGTTGAGAGAGCACCCATTGTAGCAACAAGCCTGGTCCCTCAGGTTCACTGCATGTGAGTAGAAATGCCCATACCTGGATCTTGCTTTCCTTGTAGCCTCCCCCAGTCATTCGGCTCTGAGGTCTTTTCCATCCCTTGATTTTGCTAGGATAGAGAATAACTTCCTCTTTGTGATAGGAGGAATGAGCATAACTGGCTCTTGATCAAGTACTTCATTTCATATTCTTTGGTTTACTTTAGGTCGAAGACTAGATTTTTTTTTGTTGTTGTCCTGCCATAGTTCTCCTTTACCTAGCACAGTCTCCTCCTCTTTATTCCCCTTTGTTTCCCTTTTTATTTTGACCTGATTTCAGAAAAATTTCAAGAATACTACAGAGTATTTCTATACTACTTCATCAAGATTCTCTAAGTGTTAAGATTTGTTCTTGTCACTCTCGCTATTTTTCTGTATCATCAATGTTATACAACTCATGTCGTTTTGTGTGGAACAGTTCATGTCTCCTCATGTGGTACAGTTCACCGTGTATTTCTAAACGCAAGAACATTCCCTTACATAAGCACTTAATAATCAAAATCGGAGAATTAACATTGATACACATTGAGTCTTTCATTTGTCCCAATATCCTTTACAGTGAAAGAAAATTCCCAACCATGCCTTGCATTCAGGAATCAGGTCTCTTTAGTCTCCTGTATCCTGGAAGAGTTCCTCATTTTCCTGTGTCTTTAATGGCATTGGCATATCTGAAGAGTGCTGGCCTGACATTTTATAGAATGACCGTCAATTTAGGTTTGTCTAATGTTTCATCTTGATGGAATTCATGTATTTAGTTTTGACAGGAATACACTTTTGTTCTCAGTTCATCATATCAGGAAGAATTACTTGTAACATTAGCTCTCAGCAGTTGGGTTTTCTGCCAAGTTTCTGCATTTAAAGTTACTACTTTCTTTGTAATTAATATATATATATAGTATAATTAATAAATACTTTGCGGCCAGATAAATATCTTATTCCTCATTACACTTTCACTTTTTAACATCTAATGATGTTTTTGCTTGAACCAGATTTCATTATGGTGGTTGCCAAATGGTGATTCCTCTTTGTTATTCACTCTACCTGTGCCCAGGGGAAATTTTCCTGAGCCAAAAATGAGCAGTTCATTGTCAAATTTCTCTTATAAACAAGGCTGACAGATCCTGAGTCAAATTTTAACTGATTTTCTATACCTTTATCTGGTGGTGGTTATGTGATGTATCTGTAGATATGTATAATATATGGATATATAATTTTATAGTGTTTAATTTTTATCTTTTACTATAAACCATCTATACTCACTCATTAAGAAGAGCAAGAGGGTGAAAAGGAAAGAAACAAACATCTAATTTAGCTGCTTAAGTTACATAGCATTATATATGGCTTTATATATTGCATGAAACTTAGGAAAATATGCTCCACCCTGAATCAGGATATTTGCTAACATAGAGATCATTCAATGTTATAAATTAGAACTAAAAAAATAAATAAATAAATTAGAACTGTAGGTCTGTAATAGCATTGAGAGGTCATTTAATAACATTAAGTAATTTTCAGATGAAGAAATTGAAGCCATTGTTTTTCAAAAAGTCTTTTTTCTAAAAGGAAGAATAGATGTCCTTTCCTTAAAATAAAACTGTTTTTTTAAAGATGTTTATAAATTCAAAGATTTTGCATATTGATATAAAATATTTAAAAAATAAAATGATTGAAAATTTGCCTAAAATGAGGAATTACATCTGTTTCTTTAAGTAGGCAATTACCCTTTTCACTTTATAATGTGATATGAGTTACAAAATGACAACAATTTTAGAAATATAATTGGTTTTTGCCTCTCCTCCCCCAATACATTCTCTGCCCTGCTTCTGTGCCTCCGGGGCTGACCCTATACAGATGCATCACCAGGGCTTCTTTGAATTCACACTTCTAGCTGAATTTGGCCAATGGCAGATCAGAGTGAGGAGGAGAAAGGATGGATTATTTCTTCTCCCACCCCTTCTAGACCTTGGCTCTCTGGTTTTGGTCTGATTCTCTCTCTAAAATTACAGTTCATTTCAGGAACTTCTGTCTCCTCCCCTGCTGTTTTAGATCCAGATCTTTTTTTTTTTTTTTAATACAAGAACTTATGTTTATTACAGAGAGAGAGAGAGAGAGAGAGAGAGAGAGAGAGCATGCGCAAGAGGGATTAGAAGCCTAGAATATAAGGTTACGAATTTAAAAGCATCTTACGTTTTGCTCTAATGGCAACAAAATTAATAGGAACAAAGCATTGTGTTGCTCTCTGGCACAGTAGGAGGGTATCTCTGCAGACCTGATGAGCAAATTTTGTGAAATATGTAGTATGAAGGAGGAAAGCTTGGTGGGTCTTCGCTGCACACATGGAACTGTCCATGTTTTGGATTGGTGTCGCCTGAATGACCTGCCACTACATGTGACTTCTAACATGGGGATTATCAGTAGGTGGGCCAGAAGATAACTTCTCTTCTGACTGGATGGGCAGTTTAAGGTCTCCATATTATCTCTAATATAGCCAACGAATTGCACATCATCTGCACTGCATATCAAGTGGGCCCCCAAAATACCATTGGTGAGACTGTATTGCAGTGCTGCTTTCACAAGCTCACCCTAGTCAGGGATTCTGAGGCTGGAATGTGATCCCCACGTCTCCATTCAATACCTTCCACTTGTGCTTTCCCAGCATGCTTCAGTATTTCTTATTGGTTCCTTTCCTTATCTTTGTAACTTCTCTCATTAAATTATCTTCAAAACCCCACATTAGTTACCTTGCATTTTCTATTGGGAACCTAATGAATGCAGTAACACAACTCAGGAATAGAATCAGAGGGATGAAGTTTCTATTAAATGGCTAATAAGTGATTGCCAATAGGAAACAGACCTGGGGAAGGTGTCGTTACACTTGCTTATTTCATCTCCATTCTGTGATACCCTTTCTGTAGACTTTCCAACAAAATCTAGCAGTAGTTCCTGATTATCCTCCTGGAAGCCTGTGGATATATATTTTTTTCTTTTATAGAAGAGCAATTGATGTTAATTTTATTTACTTATACAAAACTATTTTCCAAATATTGTTGGAAGAGAAATGTAGGGTAGGAGGCTCAGGAAATATTTTAATGCTTAAAAAAAATTACGTGCCATGTGATTTTAAACTTTGCAAACTTTCCCATACATAAGCTTACTTTTGCTAAAATGCAAATCAAATAAAATGCTTCTAGATTATGCATGGGAGTGTTGCTGGAGAGAAAGAGAAGAGGGAATTGGGCCCTTCAGAGATAATCTTCTGTGTATAAGTGATTAAGCACTAGAATGGATATCATAGTCAAAGTCTAGCCTCATTTGTTTTACTGATGCTGCTTCATTTAGGCAAAATGCCTCTTTATATCTTAGGCAATTAGGTAATGAATTAGAAGAATAGTTAAAGGAAAAAATATATAGATTAGAGAGTCATTCCAGTGAAGCTAGGGAGTGAATGGATATTTAAGTTACTCTCAGATTCATTAGTCTTAGTGTCTATTACTATAAAATTCAGAATCACAGTCACGTAAATACAATTATTATACTTAAATAAATCAAGAAAGTTTCATTTTCAAAAATGTCAGATGTTCTGTATTTCTCTGCTGGCAATATAAATCTGAAGTTGATCTATGCTAAACATCTGTCAAAAATACACATTTGTTTAACAGGATCACCAGTAGTTCAAAAATAAAGTGCTTTGAATAACACATCAGTAAGCAAAAAGTTTGTTCATTCTATTTAAAAATGCACTAAGTACCCCACAAAATACTATACATTTTTATAAATGTGTTCATTATGAGGTAAAATTTCATCATAAAAATCTGTCTTATAGCTGGAACTTTAAAACCAAAAAAATGCCAAATAAAAGTGGAAAGTACTTCCTTCCTTTCATTATCCTAGTCTAATTTCTTCTAAGTTAGAAGCTGTTCACAAACATAAAAACAACAATCAATTAATACTTTTTAACTACATTCACTCTTTATGGAAAAAAAATCAAAATAATCTGTAGTCTTCAAGGAAAAAGGGGATTAGAAACTTATTTGACTGGACAGAGGATTTGTAAAATTTTCCTCAGGTTAAAAGATAAAACATTGCAGGAATTAGGTTGAAAACATAATTTAGCTTTCTCCAAATGTATTTTCATTGTATTGTTCTATTTTAGATTTCTAGACATTTGCTTTTGAGTTCTTGTTAAAGAAATAATTGCACAAACTTGAAAAATATAACCACATGGATTCTTTCATCACTGTTTCTTCCTGGCACTGAAATTTTTTTTCCTGGATGTCAGTAGCAAAACATTATGGCTGTAACCTGCTGGGGTAGATATAGTACATTGTAAATAAAATGCTATCAGTTCAGTGGTTGAGAATATTTGTTTTTCACCCCACACTTAACAATAGCAACAAAAATGTGTAACACCACAAAATGTTCATTTCTCACTCTGAGTACTATTTAAGACTTTCAGTGGCTTATTTTAGAAATCGCAAGATTTTAAAAGCCTCCTTAACATATGGCAAGATGAAGCGGTAGCCTGTGATTGCTTTTGTTTCAGTTTTAGGCAAATTTTCTGCCAGTTGCTTTGCTGAGTTTTTTGTTTGTTTGTTTGTTTTCTGAGCAATTAATTTATTTAAGAAGATACTCGAAGATCACTTCCTTGCTTTCTCTTTTTCGATTGTTTCATTGTTTATTATTCTGCTTAGGAAATATTTTTGAAGTAGGAGACGGGAAAGAGCAATATTAGTGGTATTACACTTAGGATTCTGCAACAATTTAGCTGTCATATTTGAATCTCTCAAGTCAGAAAGCTATAAAAGATCAAGAGATGAGTGTCAGGAATCTGTGGTGAGAAAAGAAAGAACTTAATAGAGTGTTCTAAAGACTCTCCTAAGTTGTGTTTCCTCATTATAGGAAGGTTTCTTATCTGTAGTTAGGATAAATTATTTTGAGTAGAAGAAAGATAGTGCAAGATGAGCTAAGACTCAAAATATTAATATTGAAATACTGTACACTTTATGAATTGATTTATTTTTAAATGTCTTTATTAAATTCATTAAAAGTTGCGCTAGATAGTGAGGAGAATTAAGAGGTACAAACTTCTAAGTGTAAAATAGGTAAGTTACAAGGATATAATTTACAGCACAGGGAGTATAGCCAATACCTTATAATAACTTTAAATGGGATATAATGTATAAAAATGTTAAAAAACTATGTTGTACACCTGAAATTAATATAATATTGTCAGTTATACTTAAAATATGTATATATAGCCATCCTTAAAAAATTACCCTAGGGCTTCCCTGGTGGCGCAGTGGTTGAGAGCCCGCCTGCCGATGCAGGGGGCACGGGTTCATACCCCAGTCCGGGAAGATCCCACATGCCGCGGAGCGGCTAGGCCCGTGAGCCATGGCCGCTGAGCCTCCGTGTCCAGAGCCTGTGCTCCGCCACGCGAGAGGCCACAACAGTGAGAGGCCCGCGTACCGCAAAAAAAAAAAAAAAAGAAAAAAACGG
>NW_020174042.1:723276-830407 GCF_003031525.2 Neophocaena asiaeorientalis asiaeorientalis | reverse complement strand
ACAGGGAGGGCCCCGGGTCCGGAAAAAAAAAAAAAAAAAAAATTACCCTGAATAACAAATTTCATTTTTGCTATTAAAACATTTCTTCTTAAAAACATTTTTTATTGAAATATAGCTGATTTACAATGTCGTGTTAGTTTCTTCTTAAAACATTTTTTATTGAAATATAGCTGATTTACAATGTCGTGTTAGTTTCAGGTGTACAGTAAATTGATTCAGATATACATATATATACATAAATATATATATATTTTATATATCTTTTTAAAAGAAAAAGGTTAGTTAGAAGTGACATTGTTTTACATATTGCAAATAACTATAATGTCTGTCTTAATAACGACAGCTGAATACTTATATCAACTTTTCTGTATTCAATATGATGCAACATATTATTTCAGTATATGAAGAAAATGCAGCCCCACTAAGATACGAGTGAAAGATAGGAAAAAAGATAGAAATATTTAAAAATCATTCATATAACACCAAAATTTGGCAGGTGGTAGTTTGTTAAAGGTTAGTCACAATATGGAATCTGAAACCGTATCAGTGTACTTTTCATACTCTGTTACATAAAAATCCCTTGGTCTCCCTTGACCTTTTAATATATCTTTTACCTGTGCATGATTTTCACCATTTGGAAATTATTGGTTCACTGAATTATACAGTTGACACATTTCATTTTACAATATCAAATCAATATCAAAAAATCACACTTATTAATATCACCATTGATCTCATCAGAAAATTCTTTAAGTATTGACATGTTGAGTTCATTGTGGCAGACATCAGTTTTCCAAAATCCTAGCTTTTGTTTGAAATCTTTGATTATATTTTTGGTAACATACTTGTTGATTGTTTTCCTTGAAGTGATAAGCTCCTTTTGTTCATTTTCAGGAAAATGTCAAATATCCAAGTTTTAATAACCATATTTGTCTGTTAGTCATTCTTTTAAGTAAAGCTAGTGTTTCACGAAAAAAGGAGCTAGTTTACTTTTCAACTCAGACTATTACACAAATAATTTTTCTTATCATATTTCAGAAAGCAAAAGTTCTCACTTTATGCATATTTCTCATTTTGTCACACCATGAATTGTGCAGCATCTGTGCAAATGTCAACATAGTAAATAATATCTTAGTATTATTATGAAAATAGTTCAGCTTCAGTGGATTCAGGGAAAGTGTCTTGGGGACCCACAGAGCTCTGTGGACCACACTTTGAGAACCACTGCTTTAGAAAATGTACGAGACCCTTCACAGACATTATTGCAAGGTATCTTTGCAGCAAGCCCATGTGGTAGAAACTGACTTTGCTCATTTTACAGATTTTCCTTTATTTTACAGATAAAAATTACGAATTTTCAGTAACTTGCTCACTCCACTAATCTGGATCCTCCAGTATAAGCTCAAAAATCTTTAGGATATATTGTCAGTTTTTCATTTATATACTGGAAAAAGTTACTATTTATCTTCTATAGATTTTGCGATGATTAAATTAAAAGTCACAGATGGGCTGGTTCTTTGAAGGCAGTGAAATAATTCATTTTGGATATTCTGATTAATCCTGACCCTTGGCTACATGAGGGAAAACAAGTGTGAAATATTTCTTTCCCTTTTTACCAGTAGCTCTCACATACTGCTTCCACTAGGTGGCTCTGAGATTCAGAAAGGGTTCTGGGGTGGGTAGTTGGAGCAGCTGGGTGGTGTGAGACAGACCTATCTCCAAGAACTTGAAGGAAACCCATACAGCAAATAGATATGTCTGACAAATATCTGAGCAATCACCAGGTGGCAGGGAAGTCCAAACATGGAGTATCTATGGACGGGGAGAACCCAGTAACAGGAAACCCAGAAACAAGGAGTTCTCACATCAGAGAAGATTGCCAGTAGCTCCCAAGGCTTCCTGGTGGTCTGAGGTTAAGCTGCAGAGGCTGGGACTGTAACAAGGAAAGGTCGCTGAGGAATAAAATAAGCCATCAGGAGGCAGCAGTACCAGTACCCTCCAGGTCTGAAAGAAAACGTTGGGCATAAATCTCAGTTACTGCTCTACACATAACAGTGTTAATGATAATATTAATTGTAATGCTATTACCATTTACTGCTGACTTACTGAGTTTCAAATACTATGCAGAGCACTTTAAGCATTCTGTCTCATTTAATCCTCGAACTTTGCAAAGGGTTAGTATTCTCTGGATTTACAGATGGCTAAGTTGGAATGCAGGTTAAACAGTGTGTTTCCTAACCTGTGTGTTTCCTAAAAACATACAGCTGGTAATTAATGGGACTAAGGAATAAACCTCTCTGTGCACCTATCTCCCTAGCTTCCTGCTGTGCTGCTGCTAATACCTGTGACTCTGATTCTATTATTGGAGGTTCTTATGAAATACATATGTGAAAATTCAGGAAGCAGAAGGGGGAGTTGAGTCAAAACGTTTCAATTTCATTCATTAAGTACTCGTTCCCTAGCCTTTACTTTTTAATGGGGTAGAATTAATTAAAATCCAGAATATAATCAAAATGATTTCTGGTTTTTTTCTAATGTTATAAAAAGACTTTTTGAGTAATATGAAATATTTTAACTTATGTATATTTTGAATGCATTTTTTAACACAATTACATGTGAATAGAAAACAGCACATGTTAAAATTATGCTTCTTTGTTCTCAGAAATGAATTGGAATTTTGTTACCTGGAATGAGAATAGAGGATCAATTTTTTAAAAGTGACTGACTTCTGGGGAAAACACAACCTTAGTAATTTCACATTTTGGGCAAGATGAGCAGGTTCTGGCAAAGTTTCATGTTCATGCTTCCTACAGGGTAGCAATAAATAGGATTTACACCAGAGAAAAATATAAAGCTTCAAACAGAAACAGGTGATAAAATGTGTCTTGCAGTAACAATAGCATCCTATGTCAATAAAGAAGCAATAAATTCAAGTAGATACCCGGTTTGCCAGATCACACTATAGTATTTTAGAAAAATCACACAGACACACACGGATTTGTCTTTCAGTAAATAACCAAATTTGAGATTACCAAATCAATGTTTTCCTTTATATGCAAAGACTTCTAAATCTATAGTATATAAAAAATACGTGAACTACTTGTATTAAGGCAAGGAGAACTCAAAGCGCTCATTTTCACAAATGTAGCTCAGAGTCAAGGTTAATCAGAGTTTGAAATGAGTTAAATAGCTCCTTTAGAAAGTCAGCTAAATAAGAGAAATGAACCAGCATTTTCCATTTTTTTTAAACATTTCAACCAGAGTCAAATTAGTTAGTTCAAAATAAGGTCGATTCTTTGCCATTTGGGTTATATTAAAATAGCTATTTTGGGAAAATAGCATACCACTAAATGACATTACCTATTAGCCTTTAATATATATTAAATATACAGGGCAACTAATTTCATTTATATTTTTTGATTTGATTTGATTTTAATACACTGTTCCTCTGTCTTGTTTCAGTTACTCTCTGGTGTAAATGCCAGTTTTAGATTGAACTGTATTAATCTTTTGGAGAAATTTGAATGCTGGGCTTTTTCTGCTTTCCTTGGATTTTTTTGATGATTTCAACTATTTGTGTGCAGGATGTTATTGGCAGGGAAATCTCAGTACAAGCTCTCTTTCACTCATTTACTAAACATGTATTTATCATTCACCTCCTATGTGCCAGCACTGTGCTAGCCAGTGATTCTGTATTAGTGAATAATACAGAGCTGTTTTTCCTTTATATTCCCATAAATGTCATTTTAGTAAGAAAAACTAATAATAAACAAGCTATTACTGTAGTCATGTATGTAATAAAGCAGAAGTTCAGGGCTTTGTTGGAGCATCTGTCATAAGGATTCACCTTTGTCTTACAGGGATAAGGTTCAGAGGATAGGTAGAATTACAAGGTAATATTTCAGAAAGAAATCTGTATAAAGTCTTTGAAGCAGGTTAGAGTGCATCTCAGGACAAATGAAATTTGAGGTACCTGAGACCTGTTAGCTGAGGGTCTGTCTTAAAAATAATTTTAGCAAGTTTGAATTTTATCCTAAAGTCTTTGGGAACTTATTGAAGAACATTAAGTATAAGAAAAATAGAGTTAAAATGTAGTTTTGGGTAGACTTATGTTACTTGGATGTAAGATGGAGAATAATTTGGGCTGTGATGGAGTGTGAGGATGTAAGGGAAGAGAAACAGGAGGCCATTTCGGTTGTCTGAGTGACAGAACATGGTGGCTTAGGCTGGCCTGATAGTACTTCGTGTAGTGAGGTCCATGCTCCAAACAACTCAACTTCTCACACAAAACCTATGAAATGTGATTTTCCTGGGAAGTCACTTATGAGTCCTTCACATTACAAAAGAAGATCTAACCCTCGAATGCCCTGGAAACTTATTTTTTTTAATGAATCCTCTTGACTGTACCTTGAAATAAAATATTGTCTACTGAAGATTTTTTGGCCATTTGCTTCTGTTTATTTTACTGAAGCAGTAATTTTAAGATGTTTAGAGAGGCTTAGTAGTATCAAATGAAATTTGGTATTTAAGCAGTTTTTTTTTCTGTTTTGTCCATGTTTTATTTGCATGCTCTGCCTATGATTAATGAAGACCCTATTTTAGTAGAATCAGTAGATCGATAGATAGATAGATAGATAGATGTCTATGTATAGTATTTGTAAGTAAAGAAGTATTTTTGGTAAAGAAGCCAAGTTTTTAGCTACAGGGAAATTATTTTACAAATTAACATTTTACATTATCAGAAAGTATTACAGGGAACAAGGCACTTTGCAATCACTATCTCATTAGATACATGGAATAGATATTTCATCTTTTCTTACTTTTTAAATTAGTATTCTTCCTTTAAACAGTAAAGAGTAAACAACAGCTGGTCAAATTAATAATAACTTTTGGAGAAGTTTTTAGGTAATAATTATAAGGCAAATGGTAATTTTAGATACTTTATCATGAGGGAAAAACAGAATCACTGACAAAGAGCATAGCAGAGAAATGTATTTTTAGTATTTGATTATCATCTCGGAGATCTAACAGATATCATAACAAAACAGACAAGTGATACATGCCTTTGCAAAGGCAAAAGGTTTACCAAAATAAACTTTATCATTGTAAACTTCTTTTTTAAAAAAATTTTAACTGACCCTAATAATTACAGACACACCACTGTTCCTGCTTACATTTATGACAGGATGCAATTTCATTTTTAAATTCATTCAAACACGGTCAAGGGTAAATGAGAAATAAAGCACTTGGTCAGATTGTCAGAGGCAAGCTGACATTTGGTAAAGAAGGTCACTGGAATCTAAATATATGGACAATGGCTCCTAAGGGAACTGAGAAGTGCTTGCTCTATGTCATACACATAGGTCAGTTTTCTCCCTCACCATGAAAAAATCTTGAGACCAAATACTAAGGTTGTAAGTTAAACTAATAAAAGGGAGACAGGTCCAAACCATGACTCTGAACAAGATCTAACCTCACTGACTCTCAAGAGGGTTTAATCCAAATAGCTAATCATGAAACAGATGCTCATCCAAATAATTATGACACTGATTTTATCCCCAATCATATACAAAATAAATGTAGTATTTTAATTTGAATAATCTAATTTGTTATTATATTCTAATTCTAAAATATATTTCTAATAATTTCTTTTATATAAATATATGCATATATATTCTTTTAAATAGGGGAATTTTATAACTAATATTTTTTATCTGTAATAATGTTTTATAACTGATTTATAAGAAAACAGTGGAAAGAAGGAGAAGGGCGATAATCTGGGGACAAAATCCACAGCAAGGAAGCACTGGAACAGACAACTGAAATAACTTAGTCCATCCATCTTATTTTTCTAATGGGAAACAAATAGATCATTCGTCAATTAGAATTAAGATGTAGTCCTCATAAATCTGTTTAGTGTTTTTCCCATGACATTATCTCATGACTTCTGTCGTCATTGCTTAATCTGACATTTAAGACATTGAACGAAGTCTTTGATCCTGTAACAGGTCACATTTACCCCAATGGAAAAAAAAAAATCTCTTAGTTTGGAGAGCTGATGCAGAAGTGCATTAGTTAGCTGGCCACTACTAAGGTTGAATAATTGTGTGATCTTACTAGGTCATTGAGAAGAGCTTACGAAGTACATTACACAACTTTCTGCCCAAGGAAAGAAAGGAGGAACCATTTGTCAATTGAATCTCATCCACTGTTGGTCAAAGGTGGCTCCATGGGGCATGAATTCCCCTCACATATGAGTTGAGTGTGCAGGAATGCCCATATGGTTGCTCTGAATGCCCCAGCCTGCCCACCAGTGAAGCCCCAGGGCAGGAATCAGGAGACACACAGATTAACACGAGTCAAGATACTGTTAAGTTGCACATGCATGAAATTACACAGTCAGTACAGAACTTGCTACTGCAGCACTGGTTAGAATAAGTGTTGGGTGTGGGAAGATTGGCAGTGTGCATAAGAAGTGTCTGATAGAGATCCTATCATCACGGTTATATGGATGATGACCTACAGGCTCAGGAAGCCTAAGTTACCGAAAGCCACATGTTGGAAAGTAGCAGAGCCAGATTTCTGTATGATTCTAGGGCCCATGTTTGGAACCACTGAGTGTTGCTTTCTCAGGCATATATTGTTATTAAAGAAAACTTACATAATATATACCCAGCAGAACTTTTTCAGGTTGAGGTAGCTGCAGTAATTTTTCCCCTTTGTATTGCTTATAAAGCATGATTAAGATAAGGATGCAGTGCTCTGTGACTTCAGAGAACCACTTCTAGATGAGGAGGTAAAACTCATCAAGAAGATGGGACAGTCTCCTCAATGAGTGGTGCTGGGAAGACTGGACAGCTACATGTAAAAGAATGAAATTGGAACATTTTCTAACACCATGTACAAAAATAAACCCAAAACGGATTAAAGACCTAAATGTAAGACCAGAAATCATAAAACTCCTAGAGAAAAACATAGGCAGAACAGTCTGACATAAATCACAACAATATTTTTTCTTTGGATCAGTCTCCTAAAGCAAAGGAAATAAAAGTAAAAAAGAAATGGGACCTAATTAAACTTAAAACCTTTTGCACAGCAAAGGAAACCATCAACAAAGTGAAAAGACAACCTGCTAAAGGTGAGAAAATATTTGTAAATGATATGACCAATAAGGGGTTAATATCCAACATATATAAACAACTCATACAACTCAACATCAAAAACAAACAAACAAACAAACAAAAACCTCAAAACAACAAACTACTTGATTAAAAAATGGGCAGAAGACCTGAATAGACATTTTTCCAAAGAGGACATCTGATAGCCAACAGGCACATGAAAAGATGCTTAACATTGCTAATCATCAGGGAAATGCATATCAAAACCACAATGAGACATCACCTCACACCTGTCAGAATGGCTATCATCAAAAAGAACACAAGTAACAAGTGTTTGCAAGGATGTGGAGAAAAGGGAGTGCTCATACACCGTTGGTGGGAATGTAAATTGGTGCAGCCACTGTGGAAAACAGTATGAAGACTTTTCAAAAAATTAAGAATAGAACTACCATATGACCCAGCAATTCCATTCCTGGGTATATATCTGAAAAAAACAAAAACACTAATTCAAAAAGATACATGCACCCCAATGTTCATAGCAGTATTATTTACAATTGCTCAGATAATGGAAGCAACCTATGTGTCCATCAACCGATGAATAGATAAAGAAGCTGTGCCTCCCCCCGCCACACACACACAAAATAGAATATTATTCAGCCATAAAAAAGAATGAAATC
Source organism: Neophocaena asiaeorientalis asiaeorientalis (assembly GCF_003031525.2). Taxonomy (NCBI): domain Eukaryota; kingdom Metazoa; phylum Chordata; class Mammalia; order Artiodactyla; family Phocoenidae; genus Neophocaena; species Neophocaena asiaeorientalis. The sequence goes on along the minus strand of NW_020174042.1, from coordinate 822,612 downwards.
TTGCCATTTGCAATAACATGGATGGACTCTGAGGGTGTTATGCTAAGTGAAATAAGCCAGACAGAGAAAGACAAATACTGTATGATATCACTTATATGTGGAATCTAAAAAGTACAACAATCTAGTGAATATAACAAAAAAGAGACTCACAGATATAGATAACAAACCAGTGGTTCCCAGTGGGGAAAGGAAGAAGGGAAGGGTAATATAGGAGTAGAGGATTAAGAGAAACAAACTATTATGTATAAAATAAGCTGTAAGGATATATTGTACAGCATGGGGAATATAGCCAATATTTTATAATAACTATAAATGGAATATAACCTTTAAAAATTGTAAATCCCTAAATTGTATACCTGTAAAATATAATATTGTACGTTAACTAAATTAAATGCAATTAAAAAATTGTAAAAAAGTAAAAAATATAAACAAAATAAAATGAAATAAAATGGAAAAAAGAAGATGGAAGAACACCTTAGTAACCTCTGCAGATGGCTGGCCCCCAGGCTGACCTGGGCAAGTATCTCTTTGACAACATCACCCTCAAGCACAACTAGGAGCTTCTGGAAACCAGCAGCCTTGAGGAGCCCCTCTGCATCCCCCTGGTGTCAGGGCGCTGCCTGGGTCTCTTCCTGCTGCACTAGGCAGCTTTTGAACTGCCCTGGAGCCCTCTCCCAAGTTGTGGACCAAATGGAAATAAAGCTTTTTGCAGGAAAAAACATGATTCAAGGTTATGATTGATAACCAAACAGCTGGGAATTGCTACCACAACTGCTGAATCCATGAAGATATCTATTTGGTAAAGTAAAGTGATAGGGATGCCTTTGTGCTTCTCTGAGGAGACCTTAGGATTCTAACCACAAACCAATAACCAGAAATATGGATGCATTTTATTTGTTCCTGGGTTAGGGAGAAAAGAACTGTCCACGAGGCAGTCAAAGGTTTCCTCAGTGTGAAAATCCAGCCCAGTCCCAGGTCTGTACCATGATTTCCCTGATCTGCCTGCTAAGAGGACACGTGATCATCTCGACACCAACGAGATACTGTGGGCACTGCCAGAGTAAAAGAGAGCTCAGTCTGGCCATGCTGGAGGGGTCATGTTTCCACTGCCTTTAAAGCTACTGGATGACTGATCCTGGAAACCCCTGCTGCCTGATAATTCCAGGTCCTTAGGACTTCAGTCTGAGTGTGGAGGCTAGGGGAGGGCCCAGGTATTCTCTCCACTGAATTCACTCTTCTTTCCTTCTGAGCTTGAAAATTACCTCTTGGACCTTCAACATGCATTTACTGGTCTTAAAAAAATTATGAATGCTAAAAATTCTAATTGCCTACATCAAAGGGCTTCAGTCTAAACCCAAGTTATTAACTCACAGAAACAGTGAAAAACAAGAAATGCTATAAAATCCAGGGTAGAATCATTCGCTGTGGCAGTCCTGTCAGTCACATGTGTGCTGGTGGCTTGAAATTTCACTCCTCTGCATCGACCAAATTGACTTTTTCCCACCAACCCCAAAACAAACAAATGAGCGACCACTGATTTTACACATCAAGTGTGTCTTTGCCTATCATTATAGCAAATTGTAATCTTAATTACAATCTACAATGTCAGAAAAATACCTCCTCTTACTTTCTCTACCCTGAATGTTGAAGACCTTAGGACTATTAAAATGCAAAAGAAATTTGTTATTATAAAATGCAAAAGAAATGTGTTATTATAAAAGCCTTTGCAGTACAGTCAATACATTTTCAAGTCTCCTTTTTTTCCCATTTTCCCTACACGAATTGATGTCGTCAATATAGTTTCAATTATGTTAAATACAAGCAATCAATGGTGTCTAAACAAGTGGTTGTCAAAGCAATACTTTATAACTAAGACTGTATGTGTTTCTTATTTTATTTAAGGATATAAAAATATAGAAACTACTTTTATATCTAGTAAATATTTTTATATCTAGTAGAATTTCTCTTTCTCCCTCTCAGCCCTATACTTCATAATAGGGAAGACAGAATGCCTACTTTTCTATGCTCCTCCAACTTGAGGGAAAATGAAGATGATGATGTGTGTGTGTGTGTGTGTGTGTGTGTGTGTGTGTGTGTGTGTGTGTGTTTTGTGGGAAGGGATGTTTGTATTCAGGCAGTTACAGCTTACTGATAAAGTATTGGTAGTTAAGTTTTCAAGTATTCCTTCCTGTTTTCTGAGTGAAGCTGCCTGTCTCACCATGGTGTCCTACCTCTATTCCCAAAGTCTCTTTAGAAATTAGCACAGAGATGGTGATTTTTTGTTGTCGTTGTTCACTCTTTGGCCATTCTTCTCTCTTTCCCATATAGTGTGTTTGAAATTGTGTCCTAATTATAGTTCAAGTACATATTAATTAGTTCATCCCCTCATTTTAAATTTTATACATAGATTCATTCATTCTTATATATATATATGTATTCTTTTTCAGATTCTTTTCCATTATGGGTTATGACAAGATATGAATATAATTCCCTGTGCTATACAGTAGGTCTTTGTTGTTTATCTATTTTATATACAGTAGTGTGTATCTGTTAATGACAAACTCTTCATTCATCGTCTGCCCCTAGCTTCCCCTTTGGTAACCGTAAGTTTGTTTCCTATGTGAGTCTATTTCTGTTTTGTAGATAAGTTCATTTATATCATTTTTTTTTTAGATTCCACATATAAGTGATATCAGGTGATATTTGTCTTTCTCTGACTTACTTCATCTAGTATGATAATCTCTCTAGGTCCATTTTATTGCTTTTTTAAAAATATGATACAGGCACTATAATAAGTAAATAGATCTCAAAAATAAAAACAAAACTAAGCTTCTGCCCTTGAAGATCTTCCAGTGTGTTATAATACAGATTGGCCCTTTTTTTAAACATTTGAATATTAAAAATACCAAGCCTGATTAGGGAGATATATGCAGAGAGTAAAGGAGCGCAGAGAGGGTGCCCAGAGGAGTGGGGTGAGATATTGTTCAGCTGAATCTTAAAGGCCCAAGTAACAGCTCTGGAAGCTTTAAAAACATATCATTAGGCTTACTGTTGTAGACTTGATTAAAAGTTAAGGTTGAACTTTAAAAGTCACAGTCACAGCTTTAAAGAGGATAGAATTTTAACACACATTTAAGATAATAAATCCTGTCTCTTTCAGAATCCCATTCCTGCCTGTGTCCAACCTCCAGGTCCTTAAGAAACAGATGTCGTGTATTGATTGCTTTAGCCTGTGTTGACCTCTAACTGTCTCTAATCCAACCTATAAGCCATTGACTTCCTTAGAAGCATAATAAAGTCCAACTGATTCTCCAGAAACCTAACTCACCCTGTAAAGGACAAATACAGACATTGTGTCCATTGTGGGGTTTTTGACTCCAGTGTTAAAGGAGTGTTCTGTTTAACACCACTAAAAACAAACTGACAATACACTTATTTCTGTAATAATTTTTCTTTTTTAGAAAAAATAAGCTAGCTTTTTTTCCCTTAATGCAACAAACATTTTGATATGGCTCATTAGTTTGTATGTGAATAGACTTACTTAACCATGCTAAAAACTTGAAGTCAGGGTTCTAATTTATTGGATTCAAAAGAAAAGGAAAATACTAAATTAACCTGCTAGAGATTTTGACTTTTAACATGAATTTACTCATGGGAAAGGAACTTATTTCCGTATCTTTTGTAAAGCATCTGGCATAATAGTGCCCACTTGGAATATTCATGGCATCTGGACTGTCTTACAATTATATTCAGTTATCAGTGAGGAAACAGACTGTAAGAAGTTAAATTATATGCCCAGTGTGACAAGATGAAGGATGAAGACTGTGACCTGTGTAACACTAAATACTGAAAATACCACACTGTCTGTTCTTACTATTTTCTTAAAGCTTTCTTTGTAGACAAAGGCAACGAGGAAACAGGCTAATTCTACACAAATCGATGCATGGCAGATCAATTCAAGTAGATAATTTTTGTTTGATTTCATTGAGAAAAACAGTTGCATGTCTTTTAATTCTGACTATATGAATAAATCAGGGTCGTAAAAATGAATCAAACAACACAGAAATCAAAATAACCTGAAATCTCAATATCTTGAAACACAGTACACTGATATTTTGCTGGCTGTCCTCTAATATATATCTTTATGAAGATGAACATGTACATTATACTACATATATGCACAGAATCATATCAGACACAGGATTATACAAAGGCTAAATTTTTAGGGCATCTTTTTTCTTGGCATATCTAACCTGTCTCTTTCTCTCTTCCTGTTTCCCAGGTGACTAGTATTTCACAAGCTTTCTTCAATGCCATGCAGTCATATACATAGACACCTATTTGGTTATTGTCATTTTTCATTTATAAAAATAGGGTTACACCGCATATATTTCAGTATATCTAGCTTTATCCACTTCACCTAGATGACAGTTACCCTAATGTAATTCTTATAGAATTCACGTGCCATAATTTTTTCCATAATTTTCCTGTTCCTGAAATGCCCCTTTTCTCTTGAGATATTGTTTCATAACAAACTATATTATGATAAACATCTTGGTGTTTGTGTATGTGTGCATTATTATGGACTGCAGTGAATGAGTATATATTCTTATGGACTGAGTGTGTGTGGGTATGTGCACACATTTTTCCAACATCTTTATTGAGATATAATTCATATATCATAAAATTCACCCTTTAAAGTATATAATTTGGTTGTATTTATGTGCAGACATTACCGTTATCTAAATTTAGAACCTTGTCATCACCCCAGAAAGAAATACTGTCATCCATTGGCAATCCCTCTCATTTCTCTTCTCCTCATTAATCTGTTTGTTGCTATGAATTTGTGTATTCTGAACATTTCATATAGATGGAATCATAAAATATGTGGCCTATTAAGGTTGGCTTCATTCACATCACATTTTCAGACTTCATCCATGTTGCAGCATACGTAGATACTGCATTCTTTTTTATTGATGAGTAAGATTCCGTTGTAAGAATACACCATATTTTTTTATCCATTCATCAGTTGCTGGACATTTGAATCATTTCCACTTTGGGCTATAATATATGATACTACTTTGATATTAGTGTACGACATCTTGTGTGAAAATATGCTTTCAGTACTCTTGGATGTGTATGTTGGTGTGGAATTGCTAGATCACATAAGAAGTCTATGTTTAAAATTTGAAGGATGGCCAAACTGTTTTCCAAAATGACTACATTATTCCAATTCCACCAGTATGTAAGAATGATTTCTCTACGTCCTTACCTCCACTTTTTATTTCCTGTCTTTAAAGTTTTAATTATTCTGAGGGGGTGTGAAGTAAGCTCTTATTGTGGTTTTGATTGGCATTTCCTTCATTACTAATGATGCTACTATCTTTAATATGCTTATTCGTCACTTATACATTTTTTTTTGGATTAGAAGTCTATTCAAGTATTTTGTCCTTTAAAAAATTGTCTATTGTTGAGTTATAAGTGTTCTTTATATAGTCAGGATATAAGTACCTTATCAGATATATGATTTGTAAATATTTTCTCCCATTCTGTGGCTTTTCTTTTCACTTTCTTGATGGTGTCCTTTTAATACATTAAATTTTTTTCCCATAAATCCTAACATACCTTTGTTTTCTTTGTCACTTGGGCTTTTGGCATTATATCTCAGAAACAATTGCCTAATCCAACATCACAAATATGTATGTCTGTCTTTTGGGGAAGAGTATATTGTTTTTAGACCTTACATGTAGTTCTTTACACACTATTCCATCTGACCCTTTTCCCTCGCTACACTGAGACATTTAAATCTTAATGTCTTGGGCTTCCCTGGTGGCGCAGTGGTTGAGAGTCCGCCTGCCGATGCAGGGGATATGGGTTCGTGCCCCAGTCCGGGAAGATCCCACATGCCGCGGAGCGGCTGGGCCCGTGAGCCATGGACGCTGAGCCTGTGCGTCTGGAGCCTGTTGTTCCGCAACGGGAGAGGCCACAACCATGAGAGGCCCGCGTACCGCAAAAAATAAAATAAAATAAAATAAATCTTAATGTCTTAATGTAAGGGTTTATTCTAGACTTTCAGTTATATTCCGTTGGTATGTTTGTCCTTCCGTCAGTGCTGCACTGTCTTGATTTCTGTAGATTTGTTGTAAGTTTTGAAATAGAGAAATAAAAGTCCTCCTCCTCTGTTCTTCTTTTTCAAGATTGTTTTGACTCTTCTGGGTCCCTTGCATATTCATATGAATTTTAGGATCATCTTGTCCATTTCTGAAAAAGAGCCAGGTGGGGTTTTGATAACAAGTGGTTTGAAACTTTAGATTAATTTGGGCATATTGCCATTTTAACATTACTAAATTCTCCAGTCCATGGATGTGGGAGGTCTTTCCATTCATTTAATTCTTCCTTAATTTCTTTCAACAGTGTTTTGTAATTTTCAGTGACCCCCCATATTTGCCCATCTGTCTCTCTGATCTTAAGGACAGCAGCTTCCCCTGTGTCCTTCCCTCTCTTTTGGATCCAAGAATAGCTGTTTTTTTTCTTCCTGGTATGTTGAGCTTTTTAATTTTTTTACGATGGAGTAGCTACTTCCAAGCTTCTGACATACAGAGCTAGGAACTAGAAGTCCCCTTTAATTCTTTATATAAGATTTCCTTCAGTTCTTTGAAAAATATTGAAAATAGCTGATTAAAAATATTTTTTTTTCTGCTTATTGCACTAAGAAGCTTCCTCAGAGATGGTTTCCACTGACTACTTTTTCTCTGCATGGGTCATGCTTTCCTGTTTCTTTGTGTTTCTCATATATATGCACATATATATGTACATATATATTTATATATATATATCAATTTTTTGAAATGACGTTTTGAATAATACAATGTTTCAGTTCTAGAAATCTGATTTCCTTTCTCCTTAGGGTTTCTTTTTGTTAGTTTATTGCCTTTAACATTCATTTACTGAATTTGCAGAACTAATTCTTTTTTTTTTTTTTTTGCGGTGCGCGGGCCTCTCACTGTTGTGGCCTCTCCCGTTGCAGAGCACAGGCTCCAGACGCGCAGGCTCAGCGGCCATGGCTCACGGGCCTAGCCGCTCCGCGGCATGTGGGATCCTCCCGGACCGGGGCATGAATCCATGTCCCCTGCATCGGCAGGCGGACTCTCAACCACTGCGCCACCAGGGAAGCCCTGAACTAATTCTTAAAGATCAATATTCCTTCTCTTGTGATTTGCAGTCTGTCTTAATCTTCACCTCCTGCTTGTCCAGGTCCTTGAGGTCAGTCAGAGGGGAGAGCTTTGGGCTTTTGCCTTTGTTTCCTGGGCACACACATAGCCCTACACATGCATGTGGACTTCTACATCCCCTGGAATATGTCAGAGCTTTACAAATTCCCTGTTCTCATTCACCAGTTTTCTTTCTTTGTTTTTAAAATTCTTTGATAAGACATTTATTTGACCCAACTGGTTTTACCACCTCAGGCAGTTGTATTGTTAGCAGATGCCCCTGATGGATTTCGAAAAACGCCTTGGGGATTGGACTGTTTATAGCAGGGGTCCCCCACCCCTGGGCCATGGACTGAAACTGGTCTGTTAGGAACTGGGCTGCACAGCATGTGTGAACTGCGCATGCGAGGGATCTAGTTTGTGCGCTCCTTATGAGAATCTAATGCCTGGTGATCTGAGGTAGAGCTGAGGCAGTGATGCTAGTTCTGGGGAGCGGCTGCAGATACAGTTTATCATCAGCAGAGAGGTTTGACTGCACAGAGACCATAATAAATCAATTGCTTGCAGACTCATGTCAAAACCCTATCAGTGAGTGGCAAGTGAAAACAAGCTCAGGGCTCCCACTGATTCTGCATTATGGTGAGATGTATAATTATTTTATTATATATTACAATGTAATAATAATAGAAATAAAGTCTGCAATAAATGTAATGCGCTTGAATCATCCCGAAACCATCCCCCCCTCCCCCTGGTCTGTAGAAAAATTGTTTCCTGTTTCCATGAAACAGCTCCCTGGTGCCAAAATAGTTGGGGCCCGCTGGTTTATAGTAAGCAAGTTCTGAGTTAGGTCAAATAAAAACAAATCCTGGGAATGGGGCTTTTTCAGGAATCTTCCAGACAATAGAAACTATTCTCTAAGAGAAGATATTTGCAAATCATATATCCAATAAAGAGTTAATAGCCAAAATACATAAAGAACTCGTACAACTCAACAACAATAAAAACCAAACAACCTGATTAAAAAATGGGCAGAAGAGCTAAATAGACATTTACCAAAGAAGACATATAGATGGACAACAGGTACATGAAAAGATGTTCAACATCACTAATAATCAGCAAAATGCAAGTTAAAACCACAGTGAGATATCACCTCATGCTTGTTAGAATGGCCATTATCAAAAAGGCAAGAAATAATAAATGTTGGAGAGGGTGTGGAGAAAAGGGAACCCTTATACACTGCTGGTGGGAATGTAAATTGATACAGCCACTATGGAAAACAGTATGGAGATTCCTCAAAAGATTAAAAATAGAATTACCATATGATCCAGGTATTCCACTTCTGAGTATTTATCCAAAGAATATGAAAACACTAATTCAAAAACATATATTTACTCCTATGTTCATAGCAGCATTGTTAATAATAGCCAAGATATGGAAACAACCTAAGTGCCCATCAGTGGATGAATGGATAAAGGAAATGTGAGATATAGACATATAGACATATATACAAACACTCACATATATACATACACACACACACATATACACACACACACACTGGAATATTACTCAGCCATTGAAAAAAAGATAAAAACTTGTCATTTGCAACAATGTGGATGAAACTTGAGAGTATCTTGCTAAGTGAATGCCACCTCCTACCTTGCTAGCTCACTTCATTTAGTACCCCAGCCCAAATAATCCTTTGGCTCTTTCCAGGACTTCCAATGCATTGGTCCTAACACCTTTTCACTTTCCCTCACAACCACGATGCCCCCACTTCCTTCTATACCCAGAGTAAATTTCATGATAAATCACTATAAAAACAACCGGTGCACATCTCGACTTTCTTTTCCCTTGATCCTTCATCATATTTGCCCTTGGAAAAACTATAACCCTGGTTAAATACAGCCATCCTTCCATCCATCTAGTCCACCTTTATACTTGTGTAGCTAAGTATGGCTGGAAAAAAACATACCACTACACTGATTGATCATCTACAAGATGGATTCAATGCTGTCAAATATATCACTCCTTCCACTTGCCTGGCTGATTAATTCCCACGTATATCTCTATCCCTAAGTTCACAAAGCCTCCTCTTCCATCTTTACTCCTGGCAGATGGTTGATCCCTAAGTTCACAAAGCCTCTTCTTCCATCTTTACTCCCAACAGATGGTTGATCCCTAAGTTCACAAAGCCTCCTCTTCCATCTTTATTCCCAGCAGATGGTTGATCTGTATGTCTGCTTCACTGAGAAAATGTATGAAATCAGCAGAAAGCATCCATGTACAGGCCTATCAGCACCTGACCACGTACTCTGCTTTCCTTCTTATTACCAATCATATTATTGCTGTCTCTATGCAAAGCCAGTTATAACACTTATGTAGTAGATGCTTGCCTGCTTTCCTATGCAAGGATGTTAGTCCAGAAAGCCTTTTCTTTCCTACATGGTTCTATTGCATTCACATGAGCCGTTAACAATCGCATCTTTCAGAAAAAATTTTGAAAAATCTATCTTGACCCCACTTGAAATGCCTACTAGTCCATTTATTTTCTAACCTTTGTAGAAAAATCCCTGTAAGTATTTTCTACACTTTATCTCTGAATCCTATTCTTCCACTCCATACTATTACTGTCAGTAATTGGGCCCCCCCAAATTCCCCAAAACCCATTGTAATGAACACCACTGTAATAAACACCATAATGCAAAACCCAATGTCTATTTTTGGCTTTAATGTTACTTATCAGAAATGTTTTTAAAAGTTTGTCACTCATTTCTGTTTTATATACTTTATTCACTTGGTTTATATCACACAACACTCTTTCAGTTTTCCTGTGGTTGCTGTTTATTTCTTTGTCTCCTCTCCTGGCTCCTTCACCAGTCCTTCATTTCATGATGTTAGGATACCAGTGGTCCCTTACTCAGCCTTTGCAGTTCTTTTTGTACACAGACCACATTGGTGATATTATTCAGTTTCATGCTTTAAATGCCTGTATATCAGCTGCATGCTGATAATTTCCTAATTTATATCTCCAGCTCAGACATTTCTCCCAAACTCCATGTATATGTGTTTGTGTGTGTGTGTGTATATATATGTACACACACGTATATATATGTGTATATATACACACACGTATATATATGTGTGTGTGTGTGTGTATATATATATATATACTCATACATATGTGCACACACACATATATCTTCCTACTCAACACCTCCACTTAAATGTCTAGTAACCATTGTAGTTGACATGTCTGTAGAAATCGGAGGATATGCAGTTTCATATGGTCCCTGTGTTGGAAAGAGTAATTAGGCCTAGGGTAGGTGTGGTAAGATGGTGGGAAACACTTGGTTTAGTCAGTCCTAACCAGTTAGGCAGGAATTTTTTTTTTAATCTGTAAATCAGATTCTAAAGGAAGAACCAATCACCTCTTATCTCATCTCTTATCACTACTCCCAAAGTATAGCATTCTTAGGATGAATTTGGCTACTGATGAAAACTATGTATTAATCCCTGTGAGATAAGAATTTAATTGCACCCAAAACACTTATTCCTCCAGAGTCATGGGGATGGAATATGCCTTAGTGCCTCTTTGCCAGCAGAATGTACTTGTGGTCCTACCTAATGGCCAGGATTTAGTTACCTTACCTTGTGTGCTACACACCCTTTGTAGGCCATCCTAAATAGTTCCTAATCACATACTCATTTCTCAAAACTCAGGTCATCAAAAGTAGTACATGATTTTCAGGGAACTATACCCCTCAGGATTATTGCATCCAATTGACTATTTATTGCTTGAAATTCAAATATATTAGTAGTGGTGGACAAATTATTGTTGACTAAGAATCTTTCTCTTGCTTATGGTTCAAAACTTATTTATATCAGATATTGAAAGGTTTTTGTAGTTAGATATGCTGACCTGTATAAGTTCTCATATCTAGGAATGGGGAGGGGGATGGAGAGAAAACTATAGACGCTATATTTGACACTATGAATTTGACAATTTTAGATACCTAATATCATGAGTAGAATCAGGCAGTGTTTGTGACTGGCTTATTTCACTTAGCATAATATTCTCAAGTTTCATCCATGTTGCTGAATATGACATGGTTTCCTTATTTTTCAAAGCTGAATAATATTGTGTTATGTATACACCATTATGTATACACCATATTTTCTTTATCCATTCATTCATTGATGGATATTTAGGATGTTTCTATATCTTGGCTATAGTGAATAATGCTGCAATAAATATGGGAGTGCAGATTTTGGCCTTGCAGTGATTTATTAGATATGTCATCAAAGCACGGAAAACAAAAGCTAAATTAGATAACTAGAACTATGTCAAACTAAAAACTTCTGCACAGCAGAACAAAACAACAAACAAAAAAAATGAAAACAACAACAAAAAAAACGATCAACAAAATTAAGAGGCAACATACAGAATGGGAGAAAATATTTGCAAACTTTATATCTGTTAATATAAAAAATATATAGGGGATTCCTACAACTCAGTAACAAAAAGCAAAACAAAAAACCTGATTAAAAAATGAACAAAGATGGGCTTCCCTGGTGGCACAGAGGTTGAGAGTCCGCCTGCCGATGCAGGGGACATGGGTTTGTGCCCCAGTCCGGGAAGATCCCACATGCCGCAGAGCGGCTGGGCCCGTGAGCCATGGCTGCTGAGCCTGCGCGTCCGGAGCCTGTGCTCCACAATGGGAGAGGCCACAGTGATGAGAGGCCCGCATATCACAAAAAAAAAATGAACAAAGAACTTGAATAGCCATTTCTCTAAAAAGAAGATATACAAATGACCAATAGGTACATGAAAAGGTGTTAATCATCACTAATAATCAGGAAATGCAAATCAAATCCACAATGAGATATCACCTTATACCTATTAGGTTAGCTATTCTCAAAAAATAAAAAAGTAAAGATAAGCATTGGTGAGAATTGGAGAAATTGATACCCTTGTGCATTGTTGGTGGGAATGTAAAATATTGAAGCCGCTATGGAAAACAGTATGGTGGTTCCTCAAAACATTAAAAGTAGAACTACCATATGATCTAGCAATCCACTTCTCAGTATATACCCAAAAGAATTGAAATTAAGATTTCAAAGAAAAATTAATTTAATTTCCTTAAGAGGCCGAATTTAATTTCCTGAGTTACCAGGTTACCAGGGAGGAAAGATACTCTTTAGAGAGAAGCTCCTGGAGCTGATATTAAACCATACTTTTCAAGAACCAATGTGTAGCTGAGTAGATCATGATCAATAAGAGTGACAAAGAAAAGATTTCTTTGGTAGCCTCTGTAGATATCTGGAATGTACATATTCTTTAAGGTCTCTGTATTTAGATTTAAGTTTATTTTTCTTAATATCATTATGCTTTGGTTTTGCTTTTGCCTTTTTTTGGGTACATATGTTTATTTTCAATATGTCAGTTGGTAGAGGTAGGACTATATTTGAAATAAAGAAGCATATATATAGCTATAAACAAGTATACATTAGAAGGATATTCAATAAAATGTTAATACAGGTTATCTCCAAATATTGAAATTATGAATTATGGATTACTTTTAATTTCTCTCTGTGTTTTTGTGTCATCCTAGTTTCTATAGTCAGCATGTACGATGTATGTAAACACACACAGTATGAAAAATTGTTTATTTATACTAATGAGACATTTACATAGTCATGAAGAAAAAACAGATTAACTGGAAGATTTAATCCCACTCTTAGAAAATTTCCTTGATACAGTAACATTCCATAACTTTGACTACAAACAAAAAGACAATTTCAAGGTTAATTTCATCCATTTAGATTGATGGGATTATTAGGAATATGGAATGTAGTATATATACAGTGTATATATTTCAGCAGTGTATTTCTGACAATATCCCTAAAGACTTGATATGGAAGTGCTGGCAGGATTTCAGTGTGATTAGACGGAGTCATAGTTTTTAAGTGAACGCCAGAAAGTAGGTAGATTAATGTTTGATGTCAACCCATTGGGAGGTTCTGTGGCAGAGTCCTGAATCTGACTATATTTTATTTAACAATTTCATTAGTGAAAACAGATGCAAGCTTATCATAATTTAGGTAATAAGGTACCCAACGTAGCTGACCTCAGACCAAAGCAGCTTATTCAGAAAGAGGCATAATTAGAAGAGGCATTATGTGGCTTTTAGATAGAGCAAGAAGTTGAAAAGTGATTGTATTTCTCTGAACTTGTAGAAATGGGTATTAAAAGTTGTCAACAAGGAAAGGGGCTTCAAGTCTAGGACTGCTAGTTGCTTAAAAAGACGCTGAGGAGGGTGACATCAGAAAACTTGATTTATAATGGATAAAGCCAACAAATTGTGTATACAAATGGAAATGAAATATATAAAACCTGTTATGTCTTGAGTATGAGTTTTTCTGAGAACAGTTAGGAACCCATTTTAAGTCCACAGGCTTCGTGTGTGTGTGTGTGTGTGTGTGTGTGTGTGTGTGTGTATCCACACAGTTTACAACATTTATAAGTCTCAATGTGACTTAACAGTGAAATGTGTGGATTATTTCTGCAAGTGTCCTTCTTGTCAAGTGCTCATAAATTGTATGTACGTTCATTGAGAAGCTTTATGGGGCTATCAATTTTCTGGTTAATTGATCTTGTACTTGCTGATTCCAAACATGTTCAGCTCTATTAAATGCAATGTCATTCTTTTCCTAGGGGCCAGTTGATTTCAGTGTCTGTAAAAAGCCTGTTATATAAAAAAAGGAAGTGAATAAAGACAGACCTAATAGAGAATGGACTTGAGGACACGGGCAGGGGGATGGGTAAGCTGGGACAAAGAGAGAGGCATGGACATATATATACTACCAAATGTAAAATCGATAGCTAGTGGGAAGCAGCTGCATAGCACAGGGAGATCAGCTTGGTGCTTTGTAACCACCTAGAGGGGTGGGATAGGGAGGGTGGGAGGGAGGGAGATGCAAGAGGGAAGAGATATGGGGATATATATATATATATGTATAGTGGATTCACTTTGTTATAAAGCAGAAACTAACACACAATTGTAAAGCAATTATACTCCAATTAAGATGTTAAAAAAAATGCACCGAAAAAAAAAGAAAGTATTTCTATAACACTTTGCTCTACTACCATACACAAATTACAAAAAAAAAATCATGTAATCTTGGGAGTAGGAAATGCTTATCAAAGCATGACACAAACCGTATGAATCATAAAGGGAAAAAACAAATACACTTCACAACACACGCACACACCCACGATAAATAAAGGAATAAGGGAACACGTATTTGCCAGACATTTGAAAGGGGCTAATAATGTCTCTATAAACAATGATGTGACCTGTAAAAGAAAAACTGGAAAGGTATAGACAAAATTATTCTCAAGAATTATGCAAAGAGAAACATAGAAATATTTGACTTTTACTTCCTACGCTTCTGTATTTTTAGCAAATCATTTGCATTATTTTGTAATAAAATATATTTTCAAGCTGAAGTCTTGTTACTCTCTCTACTTTTTTTGGTCTATTTACTCTTTTCCCCTTTTAACAATTTATAAAGAAGAAAACATCTATATGGGAAAATGCTTCTACCTTTTTGAGTGATTCCTCGGGGAATGTGCTTATCTGTGAGCAACTTGTGGGGCTTCACAGTCTTTATTTCTTATTTTCCTAGTGCACACTTACTCAATTCACAAAATGTTATCTTTTTATAAATATATACTCATATACAGGAAAATATGGGAAGGACATATAATAAATTGTTACTTGCTCTTATCCCTGGGTGGTGAGGAGTTATATATGGCTTTTTATTTCTTTTGAAAATAGATCTTATACTCTCTAATTGAAGAAAATGAGATTGCGTGTCGTTTGTCATCAAAAACAAAATGAGAAAAGAATGCTTTTTAAAAGGGGGTAATTGGGACTTCCCTGGTGGCGCAGTGGTTAAGAATCCGCCTGCCAATGCAGGGGACACAGGTTCAATCCCTGGTCTGGGAAGATCCCACATGCCACGGAGCAACTAAGCCTGTGCACCGCAACTACTGAGCGTGCATGCCACGACTACTGAAGCCTGTGCTCCTAGAGCCTGTGCTCTGCAACAAGAGAAGCCACCACAATGAGAAGCTGTGCACCACAATGAAGAGTAGCCCCCGCTCGCTGCAACTAGAGAAAGCCCGTGTGCAGCAATGAAGACCCAGCACAGCCAAAAATCAATCAATAAATAAATTTATAAAAAAATAAATAAAAGGGGAAATTATATTTCCTATAGGATTTATTTTCAATTCATAAAGATTAATGAGGTCTTTAAGTTGTATATTGGCCTTGAGTTTACTGCAGTTCTTAAAGATAGATATTATTTTCCATATTTATCAAGAAGATTATACAGGAAAATATGGGAAGGACATATAATAAATTGTTACTTGCTCTTATCCCTGGGTGGTGAGGAGTTATATATGGCTTTTTATTTCTTTTGAAAATAGATCTTATACTCTCTAATTGAAGAAAATGAGATTGCGTGTCGTTTGTCATCAAAAACAAAATGAGAAAAGAATGCTTTTTAAAAGGGGGTAATTGGGACTTCCCTGGTGGCGCAGTGGTTAAGAATCCGCCTGCCAATGCAGGGGACACAGGTTCAATCCCTGGTCTGGGAAGATCCCACATGCCACGGAGCAACTAAGCCTGTGCACCGCAACTACTGAGCGTGCATGCCACGACTACTGAAGCCTGTGCTCCTAGAGCCTGTGCTCTGCAACAAGAGAAGCCACCACAATGAGAAGCTGTGCACCACAATGAAGAGTAGCCCCCGCTCGCTGCAACTAGAGAAAGCCCGTGTGCAGCAATGAAGACCCAGCACAGCCAAAAATCAATCAATAAATAAATTTATAAAAAAATAAATAAAAGGGGAAATTATATTTCCTATAGGATTTATTTTCAATTCATAAAGATTAATGAGGTCTTTAAGTTGTATATTGGCCTTGAGTTTACTGCAGTTCTTAAAGATAGATATTATTTTCCATATTTATCAAGAAGATAAATGCTGTGAGAGATAATATTTATGTAGAGAAATAATTTCTCTTCACTATTTAGCAAAGAGGAGCTACTTCTCACCTTCCACAGATGAGAAAGGCAGTAAATCTCTAGTATTTTACAACTATTAGTTCAGTGCAGCACATTTTTGTATGAAAGAATGTGCCAAACTGTGAGGATGTATAATCCCTTCACATACTTCTATAGAAAAATGCCAATAGCTTCTTCCCATAAAGTGAGAGAGAAGGATGCATTGTCATGAATGATGAGGAGAGGAGAGCACTATGTCAATAAAATGACATTTTTAGAATTTCAACTGTATGAAAAAAGAGATGTCTGTGTGGATTTTTTTGTTGTTGATGTTATTAAAAATTTATAGTCTTAGATGTCACTTATATATTGTTATTATTTTATTCTTTTTTTTAAGAATATGTTGGGGGTATGAGTTTATTAATTTTATTTATTTATTTTTGCTGTGTTGGGTCTTCGTTTCTATGCGAGGGCTTTCTCTAGTTGTGGCAAGTGGGAGCCACTCTTCATCGCGGTGCGCGGCCCTCTCACTATCGTGGCCTCTCTTGTTGCAGAGCACAGGCTCCAGCGTGCAGGCTCATTTACAACTATTAGTTCAGTGCAGCACATTTTTGTATGAAAGAATGTGCCAAACTGTGAGGATGTATAATCCCTTCACATACTTCTATAGAAAAATGCCAATAGCTTCTTCCCATAAAGTGAGAGAGAAGGATGCATTGTCATGAATGATGAGGAGAGGAGAGCACTATGTCAATAAAATGACATTTTTAGAATTTCAACTGTATGAAAAAAGAGATGTCTGTGTGGATTTTTTTGTTGTTGATGTTATTAAAAATTTATAGTCTTAGATGTCACTTATATATTGTTATTATTTTATTCTTTTTTTTAAGAATATGTTGGGGGTATGAGTTTATTAATTTTATTTATTTATTTTTGCTGTGTTGGGTCTTCGTTTCTATGCGAGGGCTTTCTCTAGTTGTGGCAAGTGGGAGCCACTCTTCATCGCGGTGCGCGGCCCTCTCACTATCGTGGCCTCTCTTGTTGCAGAGCACAGGCTCCAGCGTGCAGGCTCAGTAGTTGTGGCTCACGGGCCTAGCTGCTCCACGGCATGTGGCATCCTCCCAGACCAGGGCTCGAACCCGTGTCCCCTGCATTAGCAGGCAGACTCTCAACCACTGGGCCACCAGGGAAGCCCTATTTTATTATATTCTTTTAAGCCTATTCATATAATCAGAAACCACTTCATAATACTTATTAATAACTGCCTTGTGCCAAGCTCTGTTCTAAACCTTGGGAATACAAATTAATTGGCTCTAGAGAAACTCACAGTCAAGGAGACCTTATTGCATCTTCGTCCAAAAAGGATTTGAAGCAATTACAGAGAAAACACAAGAAAATTATAATGCCTGTGCCTGCCTTTGTTACGAGGAAACAATTAGATTTAAAGCATTGTAAATATTTCCATATCCTGAATCAGGTCCTGTTCTTTCTCCTTCAGTCTAATCTGGCATCTTGATGTACACAGATTTGTTGGCACAAAACAATAAGCAAGTTGAACTTAATTTGGTGGCTAGTACGTGAAGCAGGTAATTCCCGCTTCACGCATCCAGTTATTGGAATGTCCATCACCTCCATTACAAATGTTAGAAGAGTGGGCTCTGTGGGAAACTTGTTGACTTAACAGCACACCTATTGGAGACCTGCCTCAAAAAGCATAGTAAAATCTCTTATTAATATCAATTATTATTACTGCAATATTTATCATCAATTCTTTTTTACCAATTTACGGAGAGATGAATATACATTATCAATAAATGTATGAAAAGTTTCTCTACCTCTTGAATCTAAAAATAAAACAAAATGAGATTATTATCATTTTAGCATTTAAAACACTGTTATATCCAGTGTAGGTGAAGGTAGGAGAATTGTTAACTCTCATATACTGTTAGTGGGTTTGCAAATTGACACAAGGTTTTGGGGTTTTTTTTGCAGAGCCATTTGATAGTGACTCTCATGTTAAGGTGAAACTTCTACCCATCCCACCACTGGGGTACCTACCACAATAGGCTTTGTTTTTCTTGTGCTCTCTTCTCTGGTCTCTTTTATCATTGCTCTTCTGCCCTGATTGCTTCTTTCAGTGGTCAAAGGGTTGACAAATTCCTTACTTATTATTATAGGACAGAGTACACTTAATATCTTTTGCTGTGGGAGTTGCTTTGCTCACAACAGGATATTTTCTGAGTCATTTGGGGGCATATCCAGAGTGTCTCTTGCATTATCTCTTTTATATACCAAAATGACGTACTTGGATTCTGTTTCCTATGTATATAATGCATACGTTTGTGCTACTCTTTACAATGGTTAGATCAGATTGCAGTGGGAGAAAGCATATTTTCTTATCTCCAGCCCCAGACCATTTCAATGCTTCAAAGATGAAAGGGGCTGGCATATCCATACATAGTCCCAGGTTTAGGCTGAAGTTATTTCCTGTGTAACGTGGTCCCTCTACAACTGATACCTGGACCTCCACCCTGATGTTAGGAAGTCCTTACAGAGAATAGGACACTAAGGGGTTAGAGTGAGTAGTCTGCTCTAAGTCTTTGCTCTACTATTTGTCAGAATGCTTTTGTGTTTGTGACCAGCTGCAGAAAGAAAGAACTTCAGTACTTCATGGAAAGAGAATCTTAGCAGACTCCTGAGAACTAGCAATAACCCAAGGTAAAGAGGAAGAATTGAATCCAGCACATTTACTGAGGGAGGTCCCAGAGCATCCATCATTGGGTGAGACTGATCTAATATGCAGGGTAATATGAATACAGGGAAACACAGTGATGGTAGAAACAAATAGTACATTTCTCTGAATGCGTTTCAGGGACCAATCTCATGATAAAGATGGACCTGACTAGTAGAGAGGCAGATGTAACTTTGACATTGCCTGAGTTGTATCAAAGATAAAAGCATTATTCGTTATTATGGTGATGTTTGTTTTCAAACTTGGTATCATTAAAAGTCAATGACTGTTCTTCAGTCTATCTCAGTTCAGTTATAGAGATTATTTCAAGTAAAAATAAGGACAGTTACATGCTACCAAAGGATCAAGCAGTCCCACCGTGTTCTGGTAGGTCCTACCTCTGAGAAACACATTTCTTAAAAGGTACTAACTTAGCACTATGTCCCTAGAAGGGCCAGCAGGGAGAAAAGGGGGCAAAAGATTTATCATTATGGCATATGGTTATGGGACTGAGGAAGTATAGGCTCCAATATCTATACAGATATTGGTTTGATAGTTTTAAGCAGATAACCTAAGAACCATTATGTAGAAGAGATAACATATGCATATATATAATATATGCATGTGAGTATAGTCATATATAACATGGAGAAGTGTGTATGGGTGTGTGTACTATGCATAATATGAGGTGTAAATGTAAATGTAATACCAAAACACATCCAAGACCCATCTTTACTCAGTATTAACTTGCTCTCTGGGTAGTCCCAGCTGTGAGGGAGGCTGGAAAAAGATTTGGGTGTAGGAAAGTGGGATTGCCCTGATAGTTTAAACCAATCACAATTCATCCACCAAGATTAGTATTTTTCTGCTTTTTAAAAAAAAAACACCGTGTTCTGAGATTCAGGAAGAAGAAATGTGGCAACTGGGTGGGGGGGGGTGGTTTGTCAGTAGTTAAGGCACCTCACATTGTTTTGACCTGATTTCCTTTCTCCTCATGCCTTATAAGATCCCCAAGAGGAAGACATGGGTTTGGTAAAATTTTGATCACCTGAGCCCAATGTCAAGCACATGGATGGCCAAAAATACATATCTTGTTTTTTTGCACGTCACTTTTTTTGTGCTTAGAAGATATTGCGACTTTTACACACTGAAGGTTTGAGGAAAGCCTGAATCAAGCAAATCTATTGGTGCCATTTTTCCAACAGCATTTGCTCACTTTGTATTTGTGTATCATGTTTTAGTAATTCTCAACATTTAAAACTTTTTCATTATTTTGTTTGTTATGGTGAGTTGAAGGCTCAGATGATGGTTAGCATTTTTTAGCAATAAAGTTTTTTTAAATTAAGGTATGTACTTTTTTTAGACATAATGCTATTGCACACTTAACTGACTACAGCATAAGTTTTATTTGCACTAAGAAACCAAAAAAATTCATGGGACTGTATTGCGATATTTTCTTTATTGCAGTGGTCTGAAACCAAACCCGCAATAGCACCGAGGTATATCTGTAATTGATTGTTAAATGAAATTAATAAATTGTTGGAAGTTGATGTCAGAATCCTTTTCAAAACCCCTGAATCACCTCTAGGAAAAGTTTGCAAGCTGCCTGGCCAGAAAGCTTTCCCAGATACTCTACAGCCAGCTGTCAGTCTTTCCCCATGCCATTCCGTCTGTCTGGAATGTTTTTCTCTGTCAGGATCTCAGTACCCCCAGTCTCTTCAGTAAGGTGGGATTTATACCTTCCACACCACCCGTTTGTTGAGCCTGCTGTAGCTGACGCAGACAGAATACATGCCCTTTCTTTCTGGGTTACACTTCACCCTTCCTGTGCTTTGCTGTGTCAGCATTTTATCCTCTGCTGAACTCTAAGCTGTTTGAGTGTAAGGTTAGATGTATCACTAACATTTAGCATAGTGCCTGTCACAAAGTCAGTGTTTGATAATGATATTTTATTTTTAATTTATTTATTTAATTTTTATTGAATTGTTGATTTACAATGTTAGTTTCAGGTGTATAACAGTGATTCATTATGTTTATACATTATACTCCATTTAAAGTTGTTATAAAATATTGGCTATATTTCCTGTGCTGTCTGTTACATCCTTGTATCTCACTTATTTTATACCTAGTAGTTTGTTCCTCCTAATCTGCTTCCCTTGTATTGCTCCTCCCCCCACCCTTGTCCCCACTGGTAACCACTGGTTTCTTCTCTGCATCTGTCAGTCTGTTTCTGTTTTGCTACATTCATTCGTTTTAATTTTTCAGATCCCACATATAAATGAAAACATGCAGTATTTGTTTTTCTCTGTCCAGTTTAATTCACTAAGTATAATACCCTCCAAGTCCATCCATGTTGTTGCAAATGGCAAGATTTCATTCTTTTTTATGGCTAAGTAATATTTTATTCTATGTGTGTGTATATACATATATATATACACATATATACATACATATATATACACATAAATCTACAAAAGAGGATTGTGACACACAATTGGTAATCTCAGCATTTTCCCCCACATATGCGCAAAATCTAGACTGCACTTATTTTTCTTATAAACAGTTTCTCTTTAGCACAATAAATTTAGTTTGGCATTTGAAAAAAATTCCACGTCTCCTTTATCCATTTATTTGTTGATGAACACTTAGGTGGTTTCCATATCTTAGCTATTATAAATAATGCTACAGTGGATATTGGGGTACATATATCTTTTTGAATTAGTGTTTTTTGTTTCTTCAGATATATGCCCATGAGTGCAATTGCTGGGTCATATGATAGTTCTATTTTTAATTTTTTGAGGACCTTCCATACTGTTTCCACAGTGTCTGTACCAATTTACATTCCCACCAACAGTGTACTAGGGTTCCCTTTTGTCTTTCACTAAGTATAATACCCTCCAAGTCCATCCATGTTGTTGCAAATGGCAAGATTTCATTCTTTTTTATGGCTAAGTAATATTTTATTCTATGTGTGTGTATATACATATATATATACACATATATACATACATATATATACACATAAATCTACAAAAGAGGATTGTGACACACAATTGGTAATCTCAGCATTTTCCCCCACATATGCGCAAAATCTAGACTGCACTTATTTTTCTTATAAACAGTTTCTCTTTATGCCCATGAGTGCAATTGCTGGGTCATATGATAGTTCTATTTTTAATTTTTTGAGGACCTTCCATACTGTTTCCACAGTGTCTGTACCAATTTACATTCCCACCAACAGTGTACTAGGGTTCCCTTTTGTCCACATTTTTGCCAACAGTTATTTTGTCTTTTTTAGTGATAGTCATTTTGACATGTGTGAAGTGACATTTCATTGTGGTTTTGATTTTCATTTCCCTGATGATTAGTGATGTTGATCATATTTTCATCTGCTTGTCGGCCATCTATATGTCTTTGGAAAAATGTCTATTCAGGTCTTCCACACATTTTTTAATTGGGTTGTTCTTGGTGTTTGATATTAAGTTTATGAACTCTTCATATATTTTGAATATTAACCCCTTGTCAGACATATCATTTGCAAATATCTTCTCTAATTCAGTTGGTTATCTTTTTATTTTGTTGATGGTTTCCTATACTGTGTGAAAGCTTACGTTTTATTATGTCTCATTTGTTTATTTATTTTTGTTTCCCTTGCCTGAGGAGACAGATCCAAAAAAGCATTGATAAGACTGACGTCAGAGGGTACCACCTATGTTTTCTTCTAGGATTGTTGTGGTTTCTGGTCTTACATTTAGGTCTGTAATCCATTTTGAGTTTACTTTTGTATATGGTGTGAGAAAATGTTTTAATCTCATTCTTTCACATATAGCTGTCTAGTTTTCCCAACCACTTATTGAAGAGACTGTCTTTTCCCCATTGTATATTTTGGCCTCCTTTTTCATAGATTAATTGACCATACATGTGTGGGTTTATTTCTGGGCTCTCTATTCTGTTTCATTTATCTATTTATCTGTTTTTTGTGACAGTAGCATACTGTTTTGATTACTGTAGCTTTGTAGTATAGTCTGAAGTCAGGAAGAATGATATCTCCAGCTTTGTTCTTTTTCTCAGGATTGCTTTAGCTAATTGGGCTCTTTTGTGGTTCCATACAAATTTTAGGACTGTTTGTTCTAGTTCTGTGAAAAGTGTCATGGGTATTTTGATAGGAATTGCATTGAATCTGTAGATTGCTTTGGGTAGTATGGACATTTTAACAATACTAATTCTTCTAATTCATGAACATGAGATATCTTTCCATTTATTTGTATTGTCTTCAATTTCCCTTATCAATGCATTATATTAGAGTTTTCAAGCGTAGGTCTTTCATCTCCTTGATTAAGTTTATTCCTAGGTATTTTATTATTTTTGATGTGATTGTAAATGGGACTATTTTCTTGCTTTCTCTTTCTACTAGTTCATTATTAGTGTATAGAAAGCAAAAAACTTCTGTATGTTAATCTTGTATCCTGCAAATTTATTGAATTCATCTACTAGTTCTAATAGTTTTTTGGTGAAGACTTTAGGGTCTTCTATATATAGTATCATGTCATCTGCACATAGTGACAATTTTACTTCTTCCCTTCTAATTTGGATGCCTTTTATTTCTTTTTCTTTTCTGACTGCTGTGGCTAGGACATCCAATACTATGTTAAATATAAATGATGAGAGTGGAAATCCTTGTCTTGTTCCTGATTTTAGAGGAAAAGCCTTCAGCTTGTCACCATTGATAATGATATTTTAAAATTATATACTTATTTTGCTGTGTAGTTCCTGTTTCAAAATTCTAAAAGATACATATGAGCCTAGGAAAGAAAGG
This sequence comes from Neophocaena asiaeorientalis asiaeorientalis, assembly GCF_003031525.2. NCBI lineage: Eukaryota > Metazoa > Chordata > Mammalia > Artiodactyla > Phocoenidae > Neophocaena > Neophocaena asiaeorientalis. The sequence continues at coordinate 798,780 of NW_020174042.1, read as the reverse complement.
GTCAAGAGAGTTAGCTTCTCTCAAAGAGATACAAGAGTAACACAAGATTCACTGCCTTTTTCAAGTCCCTGTTTTTGTGATAATAGAAATATATTTCAAGTTTTTCCCAACTTTCGGACCTGGTCATCATTAATTGTATTTTTTTCAGAAACAGTGTTAAAATTTGTGCTGCTAAAATTGCCACCTTTAGCTTGAGTAAAATTTTATGAAAAGCTTAATTGTCTTTATTTTGACTTTTTCATGCTTATTTAAATTTATGAAGAGAGTTTCTAGTCTCTCATATTATTAGAGTACAAACACCAATTTTTCTAAAGAGGAATAACTCAGGGCCAGTTGTTACAGAAATTATTGATTACATTTGGCTTCATTTATTTGTTTGTAAAATTATCTTTTAAAAGTACCATTTAATTTTCTTTCCAGTCTCACTTCTCAAGAAGGTAATTAATGGACTAACTATAATCAAACATGAATGATAAAGCACAGGGAACTTTTAAATTAAATCATCATTGAACTTTTTCTGTGCTATCTATCAATTGGTACTTGGGTACTGAGGGCATTGAATACATTAGAGAACTCAATGCTCTCCTACTCTCACTACACCCCACCCATTTTATCACCACTTGCAGTTATATGTCTAATTTATTAATGTAATCAGAATGTCTCATCTGAGTTAATTTCTCAAGCCCATGAGCTATCAAAAATGTATTTAAAAATACTCTAGAAGCTGCAGAAAAGTACCTGTCAACATTGATCTGTCTAATCCCTGTGAAATAAATAACTTATGTCCCTGAAGCTTAGACCCTGGTGAGGAAAATATGTCCGGCTGCAAAACACGTCAGCATCCATTTTATACTCCAGGTAGCAAATGTACCTGCAGCCCACACCTCCTATCTCACATTGAGGTATACGACTTTGAGAAATACGAAAAGTAGCTTCTCTCCGGAAAAATTTGGGGCAGCCCACTAAAAATATCTCTGAATCTCCCTCCTGGAGAGTTATAGATATATAAAATATGTCTATTACCTTGATTGTGGTGATACACCTATTTCACAGGTGTATGCATATGTTCAAACTTATCTAACTGTACACATTAAATATGTGCAGTTTTTAAACGTCAGTTATACCTTGATAAAACTTTTTAAGAAATAGAATTCGTCTTGAAGGGGGTATTCATTTTCTTTGAAAACATTACCATGAATATAGCAACTTAAAACACCTTTACTAACTCACAGTTCTACAGGGCACACATGGTGTGGCTGGGTTTCCTGCTCAGGTGTTTTATGGCTGAAATCTAGGTGTCCTCATCTGGATTCTGAGGCTCTCTCCTAGGCTCACATGATTGAGTCAGAATTCAGTTCCTTGCAGTTATAGAAATGAGGTTCCTGTTCCCTTGATGGCTGTCAGCTGGAGGCCACGTTCCATATTCCTTGTCACATGACCCCCTCAGTCTTCAAAACATGTGATGTAGAATCTTTCTGTAGTAGTCTGCTGGGGCTGCCACAACAGAGCACCACAGACTGGGTGGCTTAAACAATAGAAATTTATGTTCTCACAGCTCTGGAGGCTACAAGTCCAAGATCAAGGTGCTTTCTGGGTTGGTTTCCGGTGAGAGCCTCTCTTCCTGACTTGTAGATGTCTGCCTCCTTGCTGTGGCCTCTGTGTGTGTGCAGAGAGGGGGAATGGTCTCTGGTGCCTCTTTCTCTTAAAAAGATACTAGTTATATCACATTAAGTCCCCACACTATAACCTCATTTAACCTTCATTACCTTCTTATGACTGTCTCCAAATACAGTCATATTGGGAGTTAGGGTCTCAGCATATGAATTTTGGGGAGACACAATTCAGTCTGTGATACTTCCTCATGTCAAATTCCTCTCATGCTTTGACACTCTCTCACTAGGTTTTAAGGTTAGGTCATATGGTTAGGTAAGACCCACTGAGAATCTCTCTCTCAAAGTTAACTGATTTGGGACCTTAATTACTTCTGGAAAACCCCTCAGAGCAGCAGCTAGACTAGTTTTAAAAGGAATAACTGTAAGTACATAGGGTGAGTGGAGAGGGTGTATTATATCAGGGGTGAGAATCTTGGGGTCCATCTTAGAATTGGCCAACCCCACTTGAGTCAAAGGATATGATGCATATTGCCATGTGGCACTTGTGTGATGTTTTAAAACGGGGTACACTGGACAGTCAGTGTCAGCCCTGCTACTAACTGACTGGGCAAGTCACGTTACCTCTCTGGGCTTTACTTTTCTTGCCTGGAAAACAAGACTCATGACCCCTGTTGTTTTAGTGTTCTGACCTGATATGTTACTTTTTAGGAAGCAAGAACCACCTTTTTGTGCTGCTTGCCAGTTTTCCTTTCTTTTGCATTTTGCCTATACTTGTCTGTATTGCTATGCACTGACAGCAGTAGCAATTTCCCCAAAGTTTAAGATAGGATAAACGCACAAAGGTGAAAAAATATATAGCTTAATTCTCCCCTTTTAAAAAGCCTCACAATGGAGAGAATTCCCAGGGCACTTAGATAGCCTCATGACTTGTAATCTGCCCCTGTAGTTTCTTTAGATGATAGTAGCTAATGTCCACAAGGTTATATTTCAACACTAGACGAGAGATTTTAGTATTTTTTAGTGTTGTCCTTGTCATTAAAATAGGCTCCTTCAAAAGAGCAGAACACAGCATGGTAGTACAGAGTTCTGTGCTGTGAATGTCTGATCTCTTGCTACAACCTAACTCTTGGGGGTTCATGATGCTTATTTTCCCATTCTAATTTATCAGTACCACCTCTGCTTTTCCCTTCGGAGCTGCCACTCCCCTGCGGTGCTCACCAATGCATTGTCAACAGGCTTTCTTGAATTTACACAGCACTGCCAGTCATCCTGACTGCCCAAAGCAAAAGAGGAGGGAATTCACTTCCATCTTTATTCTTTATCAGCTTGTGGTGATTCCTGTTAAACAACAACCACAACAACAAACCTCGCCAGCTTTTCAAACAAAAATGGATGTGCATCGTCCATTGTTTTACATTATTCAGTTGTACATTTCTCTAAGTTCTTTTAGGAGTATAGCGCCTTTGCAAACTTTTTCAATGGACCTTGAGTACTTATCTATGGTAGGAGATTATGTTTGGAACCAACGCAGAGAAAAAAAAAAATGTTCATGAGTCTTAACTGGCTCTATTCTTTGAGATGATGCCATTTGATTATTCTAGTGGACAATTGTAATTTCCATCTTGGTATTGCATTATATTCCTGGTTTCGTCCACCCAGTATAGCAGGTGATAATAATAATGGTATATGCTAACTTCTAAGGGCATTTCATAGGTGTCAGGTACTGGACTAAGCACTTTACATATATTACCTAATTTACTCCTAATAAAAGCACAGTTAAGTGGGTATTGTGATTATCCTATTCTACATATGAAGAAACTGAATGCAGAGAGCCTAAGTAACCATGTTCAGCTCACAGAAATAATAGGTTGCAAAGATAATGGATGAATCAATTATTTCTGAAACCAGAGATTGTTCTCTGTTGGAACACATTATGAAATAGTCTAACAGGTTTAAAAATTTCTTTTTGCCTAGAAACAATATGGTAGGGTAGACAGAGAAAAAGGCTAAGGATCTTCACAGAATTGGATTCAAATTCCATTCCAGTCACTTACTAGTTTTATATCTGGGTCTAAAGTATTTACTCTTTATACCTCGGTTTCCTTACCTCTCAAAGAAGAAATAAAACAGCATTCCATGATGAGTATGTTTTTTTATTTCACATGAGATATGCAGTCAGTTAAGAACTGCTATTGGTATCTCTGTATTGAGACGGATGCCCTTGCCATTTCAATAGGAAACTATTGTGATGGATTAGTGAAGTCTGCAATGAATACTGAGTTGGATAGAGTCATCATGAATACTCCATATTGGCTTTCCCTAGGCTAGTACATAATAGAATCTGAGAGATAGGAGATAAGGGTTCCCTTCTCCTATTGTCAGGTTTTCTAATTCCATGAGTATATATATAGAATGCAATTCAGCATTTAACCTTCTTTTCTTTGTCAAACATTGAGTGAGCTGCTATGTGAAATAAGATGAAGTATGATCACGAGGTTTTGTTTCTTTTTAATAAATTTATTTATTTATTTATTTTTGGCTGCATTGGGTCTTCATTGCTGTGCGTGGGCTTTCTCTAGTTGCGGTGAGTAGGAGCTATTCGTCGTTGTGGTGCGCAGGCTTCTCATTGCGGTGACTTTTCTTGTTGTGGAGCACGAGCTGTAGGCACGCAGGCTTCAGTAGTTGTGGCATGTGGGCTCAATAGTTGTGGCTCACCCGGACCAGGACTCGAACCTGTGTCCCCTACATTGGCAAGCAGATTCTTAACCACTGTGCCACCAGCGAAGTCCCTGATCACTAGGTTTTAAGACTTCACGTTTAGAGGGAAGATTGCTGCCATGTCCTGCCCGCCATACACCACACTCGCTAGGGTGTCACTCCAGGACCTTACTTCAGATGGGTAAGATCTCCCATCCATTAAACCACTGTTAAAAAAAAAAGGAGTTTATGTTTGAGTCCAATTGTAGGATGGAAGAAGAAAGAAAAAAAAAAAAGTCAGACAACAGGTAATTTTGCTTGTGGAATAGTACCATAAAAAAGCATAAATTCTCAATCTATTATTTTATATCAGAGTAATCACTTGCACCATAAGTCTAGAATTTTCATGGAAATTAATAGGTAAAATGTCAACAGGAGCAAAGCATAATCTGACTGGTTAAAATCATTTTGCTTTCCTCTCAATATTTTCAGCACGTTTAAATTCTTAATATCTCCTCTTTTCTCCTAGTTTATTTCCCTAGATGCTGTCCTATCCCAAAGTACTAGCCCAGTATACCTAAACAGAGATTATCCTAGAGAAAGACTCAGACAAAAAAAATCCCTCAGTGAATACTTGTAGGGGATTTCATTTCATTTGTCTCCAGTCCCAGACTGGACCTAAAATAGGTGTCACTCTCTACAGCTTGATATCTCTGGGCACCCTCTTTGTGCTGTGGTTAGCCTTGCGCAGCTACAAGTGTCCTGGGAGATCAGCTAATGGAGACGGGCTGAGACTGAGCTACATTTCCAAGCACCCTCCAGAGGTGCTCACATAGCTGGTGCCCCTCAGAGCCACAATAGTGTTTGCCATCTCCTCACCCTGGTGGGCTTGGGAACCAGCTCAGCTTTCCTTTCTCAGATGTGACTTTTTCAAGTGACATTAAGTTCATAGGATGAATGTTCGTAGGCTAGATGGAGCAGGTCACATTCTAGATCTCAAATAGCATATGTTAATAGAGGAGGGTATTGTCTTTTCTTCAAACTAGTATTTTCTTTCCAAAGATTATTTGGGCACTAGATAGCCTTGCATATATATAGCAGTTTCACCTAACCAGAGGTTCATAGGTAGATAAGTTATCATTCACTGGCTCTGGGAGGGTTAGCTCCTAGCCCCTATTAGAACTATTAGTTTTAGCTCTTCACCTAGGAGCTTGATGAAATAAGTTGGCTCTGAAGGCAGGGAATGCATGTGCCTATGTGTACAATTGAACCTTGAACAACATAGGGGGTGACTCTATCCAACTCAGTATTCATTGCAGACTTCACTAATCCATCACAATAGTTTCCTATTGTGAGGGGTATTGACCCTCCACAAGTCAAAAATCTGCATTCAGTTTAATAGTTGGTCCTTTGTATCCGCAGTTCCTCAGTATTCCCAGTTGCCCATCTGTGGATTCAACCAACTGGGTATAGTATAGTACCGTAGCATTTACTGTTGAAAAAAATTCACATAAAAGTGGACGCATGCAGTTCAGACCCATGTTGTTCAAGGTTCAACTCTATATGTGTGTTCATTTCATACATCCTTTACCTAACACATCTCACTTTGTGTTAAGTATCTTAGTTCTTAGAGGCCTAGCAGATTCCATTACACTTGAAATGTTTAATTGGTGGGAATAATGATTATGACTCTGGCTTTAGTTTACATTAATTATGAAAACAGAGATATTGAGTTCTTTCATCACATTTCTAGTTTTGTGAACAACTATAATTTTTTAAAAGAATTTGCCCTATTAATGCATTTACCTTTTTTTCAGAGAAACTGAATATCTTTCACAAACTCTGTTTTTCATTATCATGCCTAAATAATGTCACCTGTTCCTTCAAAGACCTGAAGAATAAGGTAGCTTGGGTCTTCTGGAAATATTCATCCCTGATACGATCTTGCTAACTTTTTTCTTTTTCTGAGCTATGTATTACTTGATTCTAACATAAAAGTACCAATATGGGGGATTCCCTGGTGGTAAAAAAAAAAAAAAAAAAAAAAAAAAAAAAAAAAAAAAAAAAAAAAAAAAAAAAGTACCAATATGTTCACTTAGAAATGTCATAAAGATGGTTTGATTACACACAAAATATATATATATTAACAATCTGGCTATCCTTAGAATAACTTTGCCTAACTTTTAGGCTCTAATGTAATTGCTACAATTAACAAACTTCATTTGTAAAATATTTATGCACTGCAATCTATATGCCAGTCTCTGCTCTAAGCTTTAGGGAGACTATGTAAATAGCACACACACACACACACACACACACACACATTCACTCACTCTCTACTGAGGAGCCGCCTGTATTAGGTTTTTATTGTTGCACTAACAAATTACCACAAAATTAGTGGTTTAAAATAAATTCATTATCTCACAGTTTCTTTGGGCCAGGACACAAAATGGCTCAGTTGGTTCTTAGATTTCTTCAAGGTCAAATTCAAGATTTCAGCAGGAGTACATTCCTATTGGGAGGCTCTATAGGAGAATCTTCTTTCCAAGCTCATTCAGGTTGTTGACAGAATTCAGATGCATGTGGTTATAGGACTGAAGTCTCAGTTTCCTTGCTGATCTCAGCTTCTGGGGACTGCTGGCATGGCTCATGGTCCTCCTCAAAGCCAATAAATGCAGGGAATCAAATATCTATCTTTACCTCCTACCTTGTTCTTCTGCTGTCTCTAACTGCCTCTTTAGCCTTCTTCTTCTGCAACTGAGGGTTCATGTGATTATATTAACACACCAGAAAATCTAGGATAATCTTACTTAAAGGTCAACTGATTAGTCACCTTAATCTCATCTACAAAATCCCCTCCCAGTTTACTATTTGATTGAATAGCCAGGGGATCAGAATCTGGGGGAACATCAGACTTCTGCCTACCACACTGCCTCTTCTCTATGACATTTTGAAGTTTTGTTTCCAGACCGTAGTTTGACCCATAGTCTACCAAAGTGCAGGTAACAATGAGAAGTGCTTCACATTATTTTTTCATTGCCATTTTTCAGTCATTAGCAAGTATCTTAGAGGCACACTTGTGTTTCCTTATAACAACAGTACCAATAATGGAATTGTCAAAGCAAACTCATCTTTTATTTTATCTAGTCCTCAGTAATAATAGTGAGTAGTGAATAACCGTAAGTTGGCTTTCAAAAAAGTAAAAGATAATGAATGAGTAATGGGAATGCAATTTGCTGTAAAGTGATGTCTGACTCAGACTGGGTCTTATTGTTCCAAAAGGTTTCCAAGAGGATTATTTAAATTCGATTGAAGAATATTTGGATAATAAAAGAAATGTACTCTTAATCATTAGAGAAGATATTTGGCATAATCTCACAGATATTCCTTACCTTAAATATTTTCATGTGACAGCTTCCTCAGGGAGTCAGAATTTAGAAGGGTCGTTGTCCCAAACCTGCTGAAAATGATTTCAAGCTGTTCAAAATATAGTATGTCTTGTCATATGAGTGGTCAGGATTATATCCTTGATAAGTCAGATTCTGATTTACCTTTTCTGTAAAATTATTTTTGAGGGTATGTAGAGGTGGTGACCGGGGTGACGGTGATAAGTAAGGCAATGAGAGTGAAAAGCGAAGGAGATTATCTATGCTGTTTTTGTGTGTATGTATTAGAATATGTGTGTAATGGAATATTAAAATATTAGAAATGGAAAACATTTTGGATAAACCACATAATTATAATGCAAAAGTTCTTCATTAGAGTTGTATAATTATTTATTTATAGCAGTTCAAATAAATTAGTGGTTGAGTTTTTTAATACTTTTATAGGTTAGTTTTCACATAAAATAATTTTATGTACTTTGTAGGTTATAAAATAATACTAGCTCTTGTGTCAAGGAAAACATATGGTTGCTAAATGCAGTTTCCTTTAGAGTATATTCTTAGCTCTGTGGATATTTTTCCTCCCTTTAAAACATATTAATAATATTCTATGATAAAAATAGTTTTTATGTGTCTACAAAACTTGTTACTTTTATTTAAGATCCAATAATGACATTGATGTTGTGAAAGAACCCTGCAAAAATACAGGTTTGAAGAAATAACATAAATAATTGAAATTTGGGCTATTCTTGTTCTTAATTACACAAAAAAAAAGACTTGTGAGAAGTAGGGGTTATGTGTGTGTGTGTGTGTGTGTGTGTGTGTGTGTCAGGGTGAATCTAATATTTGAAATCAAATTTTATACATATTCAACATTTAAAATAAGTTATCGAGTGTCTAAAATGCACTCAGTGCATAGGTATAGGGGAAATAATTTTGAAACAGAGAGACATGATCCTGATTTTTGAGAAGGAAAGTTTAATTGGGTAAAACATGGTTTAAAAATCAAAAAGCCTGGGTAAGGACCTGTATGTGAAAGTTTATAAAATAAGCTTTAGAACTTAACAGTCTAAGTTTTAGGAGCAAATCAAAAATAATGTAACATAACTTCACAACGTTCTTCCCCTTCATTTTTATTATTTGTTTGCTTTTTATTTTCCCTTAAATGCAAGAAAAGATTCTAAAATTCTTTGCAGGTGCTTGTTTATAGAGAGGATATATACACATGACATAAATCAGTTTACAGATGGCCTTCAATTATTTTAACCAAGGCAATTATTTCAGTTGACTTTTGAACAAATGTGAAATGATCATAAAACCCGAAAGTGGCCAGTGCCCATTACTGAAAGTTCCATTTGGTATTTGAAGATAATATTAAGACTATAAAACCACTAGCTCATTACAGTCAATCTAAATGTCTTTCCTATTCTGTGTTTTCTATGCTTATCTAGTCTCTATGCTGAATAGAACTCCTAATGAAAATAATGTGAATTAGTACAGAGGCTGAGATTGAATTAGCATCACAGAATCTTCAACTGATGAGCTCTCTAAGGTAAAAAAGAACATGTGACCCAAGTAGCTTTAAGAATATCGTTGGCGTTTGCAACACTGAAATTCTGAGGGTAGATTCACTTTATTTCCTCAAACCTTAATGTCAGGAAGGGAAAATAGCTCATTTTTGGAGATGGATTGGCAGCATTTGAAAGACCAGAGTAAATGCATATCCTTCCATTGAATCTATGTATAAGAGAATTGCAGATTACAGAATTGTAATGCAAGATTAGCAAAGATCAATTGTCTTTGCTTTCTTTATTCCCTTATTTGGAGAGACAGTTAGTATATATTTCCCAGTCTCCTTTGCTGTTAGGTGTAGCCGTGTACCTAAGTTCTCATCAGTGAGTCTGAGTGCTGGTAATCTGAATCTGCTTCCTGCCTGGACCATAAAACACTGTGATGAACTCTCCCTCATACTTTTTCTCCTCTGCCAACTGGATCCAACTGGAGATGGGGCCAAGGAGATGGTATAGCCAGACATGTAAGGAAGCTGGATCCCTGAATTATTTCAGCAATAAAGGCCACCCTACTGAAGAGAATACACACATGATTGTTACATGAGCAAATAATTTAAATTTTGTTAAACCACTCAAATTTTAGAATCTATTTATTATCAATGGAATATTACCAAATAGACTACCCTCACATAGTTCAGAAAAATGTCTCTTTTTCAAGGTTAGTATTTATTATTTTTATTATATTCTGAGACTGAGAACTCACAAGATCATGAGATCACAAGATCAGTAATCAAAAAACAGCTGTAAGTGGTGAGGAAAGTTTTATTTAGTTAAGCCTAGATCTACTTATTTGTAACATTCACACTGGTTCCAAGTTAAAGAATCAATACAAATTGCTGTGATTAGTTCAAAGCTATTATTTTCTTATCTATCCAACCCTGTTTTCAGGCAGAACAATATTTAACATTTTACCCATCAATTAATATATTTTGAGCAGATCCTCTATTAAATGCTAGAAGCATAGGGTGACAAAGGCAAACATGACCATGCTTTCATGAGGTTTGCACCCCTGTAGAAGAAAGATATTAAAACACATAATTACTATTTGTTCTATAGGGATTGTACACAAAGAATGGTTAGGTTTCTAAAACTTATCTGCTTTCATCACCACAATAAAATCATAGATTACACAGACTAGAAAGTAATACATATTATCTAATCAACTACTGCAATTCATATGTGAGGGAACTGAGGCCTAATATAGGTACTGGTTACCGTATATTCACTTATATTTTTAATCTTTCATTGAAAACTGTATTTATACAATGAAATCATACTGTCAAAGTTATATCAGTAAGATAACTTGGATATACTTAACTGAAGCATGTATTTTATGTGAACTCTATTAATATTGAGCATTTCTCAGTTCCTTAATGATACTTAAATTGTATTAATAACTTGGTTATAACATATCTGTTGAAATGTCAGATATGTGGGGTTTGAATCACAGTTGTTGTAATCGATTGGATAGTCCATTGTCGATCACCTGGTTTTAGAGTCAGGCCGTTATAGATCTGGCACTAATTGGACTTGTTATTTTGGCCAGTATATGTAGCTTCTCTTTGACTAGTTTTGTTCTGTTAATAATCCATGGGGATATAAATTGCATCCATTAGAAATGATTCAGATGAAAATAGAAAACTTTAGAAGCTCAAAGAGGAAGCTTATTAGCTCACATAGCAGGAAGGCTGAGGTAAGTGGCTGCTGGCATCAGATCAGCATCATCAGCAGTGATGTCATAGCCAACATTTCCATGATTATCTTCCTACTCCCATGCTGTTTACCTCACTGTCCCCAAATGACCACTGTATCACTTGACGTTATTTCTGCCTTCTGTAGAAAGATGAGAGGAGGGTGAATGGCTTTGCCTTATTTATTTATTTTTTTTCAAGGGATGCTATATCCAGGGAATTCCACATACCATAGTTTAGCCTGAATATTTTCACTTGGCTCCAAATGGTTATAAGGATAATGTAAGCTTTATACACTGTTATCCCAAATGAAATCTCAGCTCTGTGAGTCATAAAAAAATCCAGGGAATGGATATTGGTAAGGCAAGTAGCAATGGCTGATAGAGCAGTGTCCTTGTCTTATAGACCCATATGAGAATTCAGTGAGATGACAGGAACAAAGCCCCTACCAGAGTGCCCTGAGCAGAGTAAGCCCTCAGTACAGCAAGCTATTAACTATTATGAACTATTCAGGATCACTGAACTTATCAAAATGCTATGTGTTTTAATATTAAGTGTGAATATAAAATATTGATATAAAATACGAATTTCTAAGTATCCCCTGTAGCACGTGAGAGGATTATACTTCCCTGTTCTCTTGAAATATGATCAGTGAAATATGAGCAGAAGTGACTTGTGCTACTTCTGAGTCAAAGCTTTAAAAGTCAATATGCAACTTGCCAGGCTTCTGTTTCCTTCCTTGGCAGACTGGCAGAATTCCAGGTGGATATATGAACCTGGGTCCTGGAGAGAGGGTGATGTGGAGCAGAATGGGCAGCTCCCCAACCATACCTGAAGTATGAGCAGGGAAACAAGTTTGTGGTTTTAAGCCACGAAGATTTTGGAGTTGTTAATTGGCTATAGCATAGCCCGGCCTGTATTGATTGACACATATTTCATTAAATTCTTTTGCTAAATAGGCCTTGCTATTTTTGCCCTTTACAAGTGAGTTTATAGAGAGTCAGAGGTTAATGATCTGTTAGGAATCACATAACTAGCAAGCAGTGAAATCCAGATTTGTACCCTGGTTTTTATGTTTTCACAGGTCATTCTGGTGAGTACTGCTTGCTGGCTTCAGGACAGTAATTGAAATGGAAGATGGCTTCAGTATATGAATTCTCACTTTTTATCAGTCATGGACTCAATGTTTCATTTTGTCCTGACAATTTTATGATGACAAGGATCTTTTCTATTGAGCATTAAGATAAAAATGAGAAATAAGGCAGCTTAGGATTTATGATTATTTTAATTTCCTCTATATTTTCTTACCTAAAAATTAGGGGCCATAGTTCTTAATAGGTTTTCACAAAGTACTTTGAGAATATCATATTAATGATTTATGTCATATAAAATATTTTCATAAGTTTATACCTATTATTCTAAATTTTAAGTTATGTCCAAACATTAACCATCAAGTTAAAACAATTCATTAACTAAAAAAAAAAATCACATCTTAAATCCTCAGGTTTTACTTCTATAATTATAAAGGACAGGAAGCAAAATAGCAAAAGCAGCATTTATTTTCTTTGCAAACAGAACACATTTTACCTTTTCAGATTAGTAGGAACATTTTCTGGGTTTGGATACTGTTACTGCCTTTTGAGTTTATGAGTGAACACCTAACCTCAAGGGGTTGAATGTTTACTGTATTCACAATCAAACTACCTTTTGTCATACCTGATTCAGGAGGTATTTTCTAGTTTCATTCAAAATTTTTAGAACATACCCAATGCCTATTTCCTAAAAGAAAAAGGGAAATTTTTATACCTTTGATTGCAGGTGATCTCTTCTTGAACAAGACTCTCCAGGAAAAAAGAAAAACTGATCATTCATTTAACAAACATGGTGAGAGCCTTCTGTGTGCCAAAGATTGTCCTAGGTACTGAGCATGTAAACAAAAATATGAACTGGCTTGTACCCTCAAGTGTAGAGGTGGGGAAAAATAGGTCAAAATATAGTTATGATACCATGTGTTAAGGGCTACTATGGAAGTACATGCTTAGGGAAAACAGGAATACTCATCTAGGCTTTACTGAGTCATAGTAAGCTCTGTGCAAAAGAAAACATGTGCTACCCTTTTCAGGAACATGTACCTATCATGGATTAAGGTCTGGCAGTATATTAAAATGCCACATTCAGGAAGCTCTAAGAAGTTAGTTATAGATGGATCTTAGATTTCCTGTAGAGGAGTTATTGTAATTGAAACAATTTAAGAGAATGACTGGCAAATATAAGGTACTCAGATCATGAAAGCCATATTTTGCTGAATGAGAATGGGTGCAGTTTTGCTTACAGGTGGTGGGTATGCATGCTTTTACACATGGTTCCTATGAACAGATTTGTCTTTCAGAAAGTTTACCTGAGCATCAGTATGAAAGTTGGATTTGCAGAGAGTAAGGACCAGAGTCTGTGGGACCATTTGAAGTCTGTTCCGAAACTTCAGATGAGATGTAATGAGTTTAGAACAGGGAATATAGAGAGGACATGTGAATTGGAGACACAAGTAAGAGAATATTGAAAGATCTCTATTGTTTTTTCATGGAGTGGAGGAGAGGTTAAAGATGAATCATAGGTTTCTGATTTAGGTGAGAGGGTGAGTGCTAAGCCATCTACAAGCACAGGAAATACAGAATGAGTCACATGTTTGGGTTAAAGAAGAATGAGTTAAATTTGACATATACTGCAATTGACATTCCTACTGGAAATATACAGTAGGAAGTTAACTATATAGGTCTGGTTATAATAGTGTGGACCATACATAGGAGATTTATTGTTTTAAAGATGGCAGGAGAATCCCTGATTTTGTGTATGATCAACAGTACAATTAGAAGAGAAAATATGGGGAAAACATGTTTCAAGTAACAGAAAGAAAGGAGATGATATAGAAGATTAAGGAGGGTTATACACGTAGGGAAATAATTAAGGCAAGTTAATGTTAAGTTGTTAGAAAACTATGTAGGTTCAACAAAGTATTATTTTACCTTTTATTTTTAATAGGAGGGACTTGAGCTCGCATATATGTGAAGGAAAGGAACCAGGAAAGGGTTTAAACCATGTTAGTATTGTTGGTGCAGCAAGAAACATGATGACTTAGAAGCGGATAGGATCTAAAGCTTGGATAAAAGGATGTGAAGACAGAGGAAAGAGGTAGAATGGGTATGGAAACAGGTAATGGTGGTGGCAGAACATTTAAGACAGCACTATTACCTTTTTTTTTTTTATAAAAGCAAAAAAAAGTCATAGACTAATACTAACACAAAATGAATTCAGATCTAAATTTAAATCTGAAAATTATAAAAGTTCTGGAAGAACATCAGAGAAAATTTTTTCGACCTGAGGTTAGGCAGAGATTTCACAGATGCAACACCGAAAGCATGGTCCATAAAAGAATAGGTTGATAAACTGACATAACTGAAATTACAATTTTCTGCTCTATGACAGACACTGAGAATGAAAAGGTAAGCCACAGACTGGGAGAAAACATTTGCAAATCACCTATTTGATAAAAGACTTGTATTCAGAATATAAAAAGAGATCTCAAAGCTCAGTAAAAAGAAAGCAAACAGTCCAATACAAAATGCAGGAAAATTGAATAGACCCTTCACCCAAGAAGATATACTTTTGGCAGATAAGCACATGAGAAGTTGCTCAATGCCTCTGTCTTAATATAATGCAGATTAAAAAAAACACAGTGACATGCTATTATATATCTAATAGGAAGTCTAAAATTTTTAGAGATTGACAATACCAATTTTTGGCAAGAATATGGAGCAACTGGAACTCTCAATGACTGCTGGTGGGAATGTAAAATAATACATAGTTTTGGAAAACAGTTTGGCAGTTTCTTAAAAAGCTAAATATACACCTATCATATGACACAGCCTTTCTAGTCCTAGATATTTACACAAGATTAAAAAAAATATATATATATCCATGAAAAGACTTGTAAATAAATATCCACAGAAGCTTTATTTATAGTATTCTTAACCAGAAAACAATACAAATGTCCAGCAATATGTGAATGGATGAATAAACTATGGTATATCCACTCAATGGACTATTACTCAGGAGTGAAAAGGACCCTGTATTGATACAGCAACAACATGGATGTATCTCAAAGAAGTAATGCAGAGTGAAAAAAACCAGACCAAAAAGAGTACATTTCTATAGAATTCTAGAAAATTCTACCTAATCTATAGTGACAGAAAGCTAGGTAGTTGTTGCCTTGGACATTAGTTTGCTAGGGTTGCCCTAAGAAAGTACCGCAGACTGGGTGGTTTAAACAACATAAATTTATTTTTTCAGCATTCTGGAGGCTAGAAGTCTAGGTCAAGTTGTCTGAAGTATTCATTTCATTCTGAAGCCTCTCACTTTGGCTTGCAAAAGGCTGCTTCTCCTTCTGTCCTCACATGGTCTTTCCTCTGTGTACACATGGCCTTGCTGTCTCCTTCTGTGTCCAAATTTTCACTTGTTGTAAGGTCACCAGTCAGGTTGGATTTGGGCCCACCTTAATGGACTCATTGTAACTTAATCATCTCTTTGAAGGCCCAATCTCCAAGTAGAGTTACGTTCTGTGGTACTGCAGGTTAGGGCTTCAACATATGAATTTGAGGAAGGGACCACAATTCAGCCAGTAACATCTGTGGTGGAGGGTAGAGAGAGAGACTTCACAAGGACAGGAGAGAATTAGGGAGATGACAGATATGTTCGTTGTCTTGGTTGTGATGATGGACTCATGGTAGTATGTGTTTGTGTGTGGGTATATGTATACGTTAAAAATTATTAAATTGTGCATTTTAAATATATGCAGTTTATTATGTGTCAATTATATCTCAATAAATCTATCAAAATATGTTAGAAGAGATGTGGATTAAACACTGTAAAATATGCTACAACGCAAGAGTACCATTTTAATGTAGCAGGATATATTCCAAGCCAGATGCCAGATATCAGCTATTTTTCTGAGTGACTTTTGTGGGCAAACCTTTGCTAGTTGAAGATGTACAAATCCCTTTCTAAAATCAGAGCTCTCACAATCTGATTGTGAAGACATTGCATGATGTATAAAAAGATGAAATGAGCAGTTTTATCATAAATCAGTTCAACATATTTACTGGAGGGAACATTGGTTCAAGATGGCAGAGTAGAAGGACGTGCTCTCACTTCCTCTTGCGATAGCACCAGAATCACAACTAAATGCTGAACAGTCATTGACAGGAAGACACTGGAACTCACCAAAAAGGATACTGCACATCCAAAGACAAAGGAGAAGCCACAATGAGATGGTAGGAGGGGCACAATCAAAATAAAATCAAATCCCATAACTGCTGGGTGGGTGACTCACAAACTGGAGAACACTTACACCACAAAAGTCCACCCACTGGAGTAAAGGTTCTGAGCCCCACATCAGACTTCCGAACCTGGGGGTCCGGCAATGGGAGGAGGAATTCCTAGAGAATCAGACTTTGAAGCCTAGCAGGATTTGATTGTAGGACTTCGACAGGACTGGG
The DNA here is from genome assembly GCF_003031525.2 of Neophocaena asiaeorientalis asiaeorientalis. Lineage (NCBI taxonomy): Eukaryota > Metazoa > Chordata > Mammalia > Artiodactyla > Phocoenidae > Neophocaena > Neophocaena asiaeorientalis. The sequence goes on along the minus strand of NW_020174042.1, from coordinate 782,276 downwards.
GGAAACAGAGACTCCACTCCTGGAGGACACACACAAAGTAGTGTGTACATCAGGACCCAGGAGAAGGAGCAGTGACCCCAGAGGAGACTGAACCAGACCTACCTGCTAGTGTTGGAGGGTCTCCTGCAGAGGTGGGGGGCGCCTGTGTCTCACCATGAAGACAAGGACACTGGTAACAGAAGTTCTAGGAAGTACTCCTTGGTGTGAGCCCTCCAAGAGTCTGCCATTAACCCCACCAAAGAGCCTGGGTAGGCTCCAGTGTTGGGTAGCCTCAGGCCAAACAAGCAACAGGGAGGGAACCCAGCCCCACCCATCAGCAGACAAGTGGATTAAAGTTTTACTGAGCTCTGCCCACCAGAGCAACACCCAGCTCTACCCACCACCAGACCCTCCCATCAGGAAACTTGCACAAGCCTCGTAGATAATCTCATCCACCAGAGGGCAGACAGCAGAAGCAAGAAGAACTACAATCCTGCAGCATGTGGAAAAAAACCCACATTCACAGAAAGATAGAGAAGATGAAAAGGCAGAGGGCTATGTACCAGATGAAGGAACAAGATAAAACCACAGAAAAACAACTAAATGAAGTGGAGATAGGCAATCTTCCAGAAAAAGAATTCAGAATAATGATAGTGAAGATGATCTAGGACCTCGGAAAAGGAATGGAAGCAAAGATCGAGAAGATGCAAGAAATGTTTAATAAAGATCTAGAAAAATTAAATGACAAACAAACAGAGATACACAATACAATAACTGAAATGAAAATTACACTAGAAGGAATCAAGAGCAGAATAACTGAGGCAGAAAAACGGATAAGTGACCTAGAAGACAGAATGGTGGAATTCACTGCTGCAAAACAGAATAAAGAAAAAGAATGAAAAGAAATGAAGATAGCTACGAGACCTTTAGGACAAGATTAAACACAACAACATTCGCATTATAGGGGTCCCAGAAGGAGTAGAGAGAGAGAGAGGACCCGAGAAAATATTTGAAGAGATTATAGTTGAAAACTTCCCTAATATGGGAAAGGAAATAGTTAATCAAGTCCAAGAAGCACAGAGAGTCCCATATAGGATAAATCTAAGGAGAAACACACCAAGACACATATTAACCAAACTATCAAAAAATTAAATAAAAAGAACAAATATTAAAATCAGCAAGGGAAAAACAACAAATAACACATAAGTTAATCCCCATATGGTTAAAAGCTGATCTTTAGGCAGAAACTCTGCAAGCCAGAAGGGAGTGGCTGGACATATTTAAAGTGATGAAAGAGAAAAACCTACAACCAAGATTATTCTACCCAGCAAGGATCTCATTCAGATTCAAGGGAGAAATCAAAAGCTTTACAGACAAGTAAAAGCTAAGAGAATTCAGCACCACCAAACCAGTTCTACAGCAAATGCTAAAGGAACTTCTCTAAGTGGGAAACACAAGAGAAGAAAAGGACCTACAAAAACAAACCCAAAACAATTAAGAAAATGGTAATAGGAATATACATATCTATAATTACCTTAAACATGAGTGGATTAAATGCTCCAACCAAAAGACACAGGCTCCCTGAGTGGATACAAAAACAAGACCCATATATATGCTGTCTACAAGAGACCCACTTCAGACCTAGGGACACATAAAGACTGAAAGTGAGGGGAAGGAAAAAGATATTCCATGCAAATGGAAATCAAAAGAAAGCTGGAGTGGCAGTACTCATGTCAGATAAAACAGGCTTTAAAATAAAGAAAGTTACAAGAGACAAAGGAGGACACTACATAATGTTCAAGGGATCAATCCAAGAAGAAAATATAACAATTATAAACATATATGCACCCAACATAGGAGCCCCTCAATACATAAGGCAACTGCTAATAACTCTAAAAGAGGAAATCGACAGTAACACAATAATAGTGGGGGATTTAAACACCTCACTTACACCAATGGACAGATCATCCATACAGAAAATTAATAAGGAGACACAAGCTTTAAATGACACAATAGAGCAGATAGATTTAATTGATATATATAGGACGTTCCATCCAAAAACAGCAGATTACACTTTCTTCTCAAGTGCGCAGGGAACATTCACTGGGATAGATCACATCTTGGGTCACAAATCAAGCCTCAGTAAATTTTAAAAAATTGAAATCATATCCAGCATCTTTTCTGACCACAATGCTATGAGATTAGAAATCAATTACAGGGAAAAAAATGTAAAAAACACAAACACATAGAGGCTAAACAATATGTTACTAAATAACCAAGAGATCACTGAGGAAATCAAAAAATATGTAGAGACAAATGACAATGAAAACACGACGATCCAAAACCTGTGGAATGCAGCAAAAGCAGTTCTAAGAGGGCAGTTTATAGCAATACAATCCTACCTTAAGAAACAACAAACATATCAAATTAACAATCTAACCTTATACCTAAAGGAACTAGAGAAAGAAGAACAAACAAAACCCAAAGTTAGTAGAAGGAAAGAAATCATAAAGATCAGAGCAGAAATAAATGATATAGAAACAAAGAACACAACTGCAAAGATCAATATAACTAAAAGCTGGTTCTTTGAGAAGATAAACAAAATTGATAAACCATTAGTCAGACTTATCAAGAAAAAGAGGGAGAGGACTCAAATCAATAAAATTAGAAATGAAAAAGGAGTAGTTACAACAGACACCGCAGAAATACAAAGTATCCTAAGAGACTACTACAGGCAACAGTATGCCAATAAAATGGACAACCTGGAAGAAATGGACAAATTCTTAGAAAGGTATCAGCTTCCAAGACCGAACCAGGAAGAAATAGAAAATATGAACAGACCAATCACAAGTAATGAAATTGAAACTGTGATTAAAAATCTTCCAAAAAGCAAAAGTCCAGGACCAGATGGCTTCACAGGTGAATTCTATCAAACATTTAGAGAAGAGCTACTCCCATTCTTCTCAAACTCCTCCAAAAAATCGCAGAGAAGGAACACTCCGAAACTCATTCTACGTGGCCACCATCACCATGATACCAAAACCAGAGAGAGATACTACATAAAAGGAAAATTACAGAACAATATCACTGATGAATATACATGCAAAACTCCTCAACAAAATACCAGCAAACAGAATCCAACAACACATTAAAAGGATCATACACCATGATCAAGTGGGATTTATCCCAGGGATGCAAGGATTCTTCAATATACACTAATCGATCAATGTGATACACCATATTAACAAATTGAAGGATAAAAACCATATGATCATCTCAATAGATGCAGAAAAAGCTTTTGACAAAATTCAACACCGATTTATGATAAAAACTCTCCAGAAAGTGGGCATAGAGGGAACCCACCTCAACATAGTAAAGGCCATATATGACAAACCCACAGCAAACATCATTCTCAATGGTGAAAAACTGAAAGCATTTCCTCTAAGATCAGGAACAAGACAAGGATGTCCACTCTTGCCACTATTTTTCAACATAGTTTTGGAAGTCCTAGCCATGGCAATGAGAGAAGAAAAAGAAATAGGAAAAGAAAGTAAAACTGTCACTGTTTGCAGATGACATGATAGTATACATAGAGAATCCTAAAGATGCCACCAGAAAACTACTAGAGCTGATCAATGAATTTGGTAAAGTTGCAGGAGACAAATTTAATGCAAAGAAATCTCTTGCATTCCTATACACTAATGATGAATATTCTGAAAGAGAAATTATGGAAACACTCCCATTTACCACTGCAACAAAAAGAATAAAATACCTAGGAATAAACCTACCTAGGGAGACAAAAGACTTGTATGCAGAAAACTATAAGACACTTATATGATGAAAGAAATTAAAGATGATACAAACAGATGGAGAGATATATCATGTTCTTGGATTGGAAGAATCAACATTGTGAAAATGTCTATACTACCTACCCAAAGCAATCTTCAGATTCAATGCCATCCCTATCAAATTACCAATGGTATTTTTTATGGAACTAGAACAAAGAGTCTTAAAATTTGTATGGAGACACAAAAGACCCCAAATACCCAAAGCGGTCTTGAGGGAAAAAAACGGACCTGGAGGAATCAGACTCCCTGACTTCAGACTATACTACAGAGCTACGGTAATCAAGACAATATGGTACTGGCACAGAAACAGAAATATAGACCAATGGAACAGGATAGAAAGCCCAGAGATAAACCCATGCACCTGTGGTCAACTAATGTAGGACAAAGGAGGCAAGGATATAAAATGGAGGAAAAACAGTCTCTTCAGTAAGTGGTGCTGGGAAAACTGGTCAGGTACATTTAAAGGAATGAGATTAGAACATTCCCTAACACCACACACAAAAATAAACTCAAAATGGATTAGAGACCTAAATGTAAGACCGGACACTATAAAATTCTTAGAGGAAGACATAGGAAGGACAGTCTTTGACATAAATCACAGCAAGATCTTTTTTGATCCACCTCCTAGAGTAATGAAATGAAAATAAAAATAAACAAATGGGACCTTATGAAACTTAAAAGTTTTTGCACAGCAAAGAAAACTACAAACAAGGTGAAAAGACAACCCTCAGAATGGGAGAAAATATTTGCAAACGAATTAACGGACAAAGAATTACTCTTCAAAATATATAAACAGTCATGCAGCTCAATATTACAAAAACAAACAACCCAATCCAAAAATGGGCAGAAGACTTAAATAGACATCTCTCCAAAGAAGGCATACAGATGGCCAAGAAGTACATGAAAAGCTGCTCAACATCACTAGTTATTAGAGAAATGCAAATCAAAACTACAATGAGGTATCACCTCACATCAGTTAGAACGGGCATCATCAGAAAATCTACAAACAACAACTGGTGGCAAGAGTGTGGAGAAAAGGGAACCCTCTTGCAGTGTTGGTGGGAATGTAAATTGATACAGCCACTATGGAGAACAGTATGGAGGTTCCTTAAAAAACTAAAAATAGGGGCTTCCCTGGTGGTGCAGTGGTTGAGAGTCCGCCTGCCGAGGCAGGGGACATGGGTTCGTGTCCCGGTCCGGGAAGATCCCACATGCCTCGGAGTGGCTAGGCCTTTAAGCCATGGCCGCTGATCCTGAGCGTCCAGGCCTGTGCTCCGCAACGAGAGAGGCCACAACAGTGAGAGGCCTGCATACCGCAAAAAAAAAAAAAAAAAAAAAAACTAAAAATAGAACTACCATATGACCCAGCAATCCCACTACTGGGCATATACCCAGAGAAAACCATAATTCAAAGACACATGCACCCCAATGTTCATTGCAGCACTATTTACCATAGCCAGGACATGGAAGCAACCTAAATGCCCATCGACAGATGAATGGATGAAGAAGGAGTGGTACATATATACAATGGAATATTACTCAGCCATAAAAAGGAACAAAATTGGGTCATTTGTAGAGACATGGATGGATCTAGAGACTGTCATACAGAGTGAATTAAGTAAGAAAGAGAAAAACAAATACCGTATATTAACGCATATATGTGGAACCTAGAAAGATGGTAAAGATGAACTGGTTTGCAGGGCAGAAATAGAGACACAGATGTAGAGAACAAATGTATGGACACCAGGGGAGGAAAGCGGGGTGTGTGTGTGTGTGTGTGATAAATTGGGAGATTTGGATTGACATATATACAGTAATATGTATAAAATGGATAACTAAGAACCTGCTGTATAAAAAATAAATAAAATTAAATTTAAAAATTAAAAAAAAAACTTACTGGATGCCCAATCAATGAAAGCAATTACTAGTGCTTTCATTTTTAGGAGAAATAAATTAATAGGAAATAGCTGTGGCACTCAGGGAGCCTAAGGTGTAAACATAACTCCCTTTTACAAATTCTATGCAGAAGACCTCATTTAAGTTTAGATATAATACTTCCAGAGATACATGACATCATACAGCAGCTCAGGCCAATTTGGAGAAATGTCAACTTTTAGACTCAGTGAAGGACAGAAAGCAAGAGTCAGTGAAAAAAGCCTTAGCACAGATGATGCAAACAGGGATGAATAACTGCTGAATTGTCCCAGTGATAATTTTGCTGAGTGATATTACTGTGGTCCAACATGGTCTCAGTACAACAGTCACACTGCGAAGATATCACTTTAGTAACCTGATGGGTTATTATTTGTGGGCTCAGTCTTAACAAAATGGCAGACTATTATAGATTGAGGAGACTGGTAATTTTTTTCCAACACGTCTGGTCCAAAAATTAATAAAAGATAAGGGAGAGGCAGAGAGCACTCATGCTAGACAACACGTTTATTTATCGGGTTATTTTAAAAAGAGGGCACAGGTTTTGTTTTCCATTATTTTCTCCATTTTAATTTAGTCTAGATTCTTCTCCATGTTAGTAGAGACTGTGCTTAATTGACACTAGATGGTATTGTGGCTCCTTCAGTTCAACTGGCTTCCTGAGTGAGAGGCACTTTCTGTCCTTGTGTAATTGGTGTGCTGCATGTGTGTTTAATGTAAGATCAATATTTCCTAGAAAAAATAATAGCTGTTTGTTTATGAAATATGGTTTAAGAAAATATAGGACCAGCTTCTTTTCTAGTTTTAAACATTTAAAAAAATGCATTTGTGACACTCACAGTGCATATTCTCAAATGCTACATTTGTATTTTGTCAATAAAATACTATTGAGAATATAAGAAAGAAGGAGCCTAATAGGTCAAATGAGAAAAGGCATTGTGCTGCCTGTTGATGTTATGTTTAAATGCTGCTGAAGCTGGTTAATCTTTCTCTGAAACAATACCATGGAAAGACCAATTTTCATTCTTTCTTTTTTTAATTTTAGTGAGCTCTTCAAATCAGAATTTTATCTTCTAGCATTTAAATGTAATGCCAAAATTTGAATACATGACTGATCAAATAATTTTATTACTGACAAAGATAATAACATTTGCAACAACATTATATCCAGAATTTAGTAACACCGAAAATGTTGATGTTTAGTTTGGATATTTGCCTTACTTGTTCCCTTGATTTGGAAAACTCCTTTTCTTTTCCACTTCAAAAGATATCTGCCCATGTTTCAAGGTCCTGTTAATGGCACTTTCTCAATAAACCCACTTCGCTCTTCCAGTCTGAGTGAATCCCTTATGCTCCCATCATGAAAAATATATTTCTTGCAGAATTTAGGGTAGCCTGTTTTGTCACAATTACCTTGGTAAATATGCATCTTCTCTATAAACGGATAAACATTTTAGAGCTTCGGACAATATTTTGCTCCCTTTGATTCACTGTTCTGAATGCAGGGTAAAGAGTAAGCCTTTAGGACTTCCCTGATGGTGCAGTGGATAAGAATCCGCCTGCCAGTACAGGGGGCACGGGTTTGATCCCTGGTCCGGGAAGATCCCACATGCTGTGAAGCAGCTAAGCCCGTGCATCACAACTACTGAGCCTGAGGTCTAGAGCCCACGAGCCACAACTGCTGAGCCCATGTGCCACAACTACTGAAACCCGTGTGCCTAGAGCCTGGGCTCCGCAACGAGAGAAGCCACCGCAGCAAGAAGCCCACACAACACAACGAAGAGTAGACCCCGCTTGCCACAACTAGAGAAAGCCCGTGCACAGCAACGAACACCCAATGCAGCCAAAAAATAAATAAATAATATTAAATCTTTTTTTTAAAAAAAGAGTAAACCTTTAATAAATGTTCATAAATTGAACTTTTTACTTAAAAAAAGACACATAAAGACAGAAATCTTGAATCAAGCCCACATTTACTATTCTATGAATAGACTCTGAGAGTATGAAAATTACTCTTCACTCTGTACATGTAGGTAAGTATTTTTTTATGATGAAGAGTCTGTGGTTTATTAGAGAAGAATAGTTTATTTCCAAACTCTTCAATGTATTCAGGTAGTAAGTTCCCAGAGATCAGGACTATTTTGGCTCCATTCAAGAACTCTACATATTTCCGTATGAAATGTTTTATGCCTTTCTGAGCAAACCGTTTTTTAAAGGCAATTAAATGTGGCCATTTTCCAAGTGTTGCAAAGACAACATGTAGGAGAGCCAGTTAGGGAACTAATTAACCTTTGGGTGTAAATTAGTTCAGGCAGCTGAAGTCTGAAGGGGAAATGGGGAGCAGTTCTGCCATTTTAGAAAATGAATAATATAGACAATTGCCCTTTCTTGATGAGCTGTTTCAGAGGAATAGGGTCCAGGAGAATGACACCAATTCCATGGCCAGCTGCTGTGATAATTAACCAGAAGCACTGAGATGTTAGGACAACTAGAAGTCTTGGGTAAACATTCCAGGAATGCCTAATATTAATACAAATGGAACAGGAGTCAGCAAGTGTTGCTGGAAAGGACCAGAGAGTAAATATTTTCAGATTTGCCAGACATATGGTTTCAGTTACGTTATTCAAATATGCCACTACTGCAAAATAGCCGTCAATAATAAATGTTAAATAATAAATGAGGTGGCCAGAGTTGGCTCTTGGTCTGCATTTTGCCACTCCCTGGTTAATAAAGTACAATTAAACATTTATAATATTTTAGCAGGTTTGTATAAAAGAATAGATTTAAACATGCTGATAGATGCTAAGTTTTAGTGAGAAATTGACCATATTTCAAGTTAAGCAATTATATATTACATTTATTTCAACTCTTAGTCAAACGTTATGAAGCCTTTTTAAAACTTTCCAGACTGAATTAATCTCCTCTCATTTCTCCCAGTCATATCATGCATCCTATTCCACAGTATGTTTTTTATTGGTGTCCGTTTCTTTTTTATTAAGATTTATTTATTTATTTAATTTATTTTTGGCTGCATCGGGTCTTAGTTGCTGCACGTGGGATCTTCGTTGAGGCATGCAGGATCTTTCGTTACGGCGTGCGGGCTTCTCTCTAGTTGTGGCCTGTGGGTTTTCTCTCTCTAGTTGTGGTGCATGGGTTCCAGAGCATGTGGGCTCTGTAGTTTGCGGCACGTGGGCTCTAGCTGAGGCGTTCAGGCTCGGTAGTTGTGGCACACAGGCTTAGTTGCCCCGCGGTGTGTGGGATCTTAGTTCCCTGACCAGGGATCAAACGCACATCCCCTGCATTGTAAGTCAGATTCTTTACCACCGGACCACCAGGGAGGTCCCTGGTGCCCGTTTCATATGTGTATTTTTCCTTCACTAAAATGTAAATGCCTTGAAATTGAGGATTATGAATTATTCACATTTGTTTCAAAACTTTGAAATATAAAGACCATATTTCAATATCAAAATATTCTATGGAATCCCAGATGCATGCACTTACATTTTAGTATCCATTGAAGAGTACATAATAACAAAAGCTATGAATTTAGAAATGTTTAAAACAAATTGTATTTAATTAGTTGCAATATCTAAATATGCTTTAAAAAGGCAGAACATTATCTAGGAAACATTATTCATTAAGTTCATAAATAGCACTTGGTGTAATTATGGGTTACATGAAATTTGCAAAACTCCACAATTCTTCAGGGATAAATCAGGCCTACTCTCAAGTGTTAACTTTAAATACAGTGTCTTCTTCAGTGATGGTGTGAAAGTGTTTCTGTAACACAGTTTTCTGTAATACATATTTATGTAAATTAAAATTTTATGAATACTTAAATATTACTAAGCATCCAACCAAAAGAAATAATAAAAGATGAGGCAATATACAGATACAAACAAGCTTTCATAGCAATGAGAAGTTGGAAATATTAGAGATACCAGAAGCCATTATAAATGAGTGTAAACTGTTAAAGTGAGAGCCAGGGGTATCGGCAAAAACTTAATTAAAAAAAAAAGGCATTGAAATGTCACATATTGTGGCTGAGAAGCCAAGAAGAATGTAGGAGTACAGAATTCAATCCATCAGAAAAGAAATGAGTTGAACTCAATGTGGATGGAGTTATAGAATAAAGTTCTATAACTTTATTCTAAGACTTCTAGTTGTCCTAACATCTCAGTGCTTCTGGTTAATTATCACAGCAGCTGGCCATGGAATTGGTGTCATTCTCCTGGACCCTATTCCTCATGTATCTAACCTTGGACTGTGAGGAGTTGGATACTTGGGATCTCCTGAGGTGTAGTAGATATAAAAAGGACTCAGTATATCTACCTGAGGGCTGGGTGGGAATGAAAACAGTTGCTTAGAGGTTAAAATAATCTTAGACCATCTGAGAGAGTAATTCTGTTTTCTTACGTGTGTAAGGGGTAAAGATTTGAGTACAGGGCTGGTAAGCTAAATAAAGTAAATATTAATTTTATGTAAATTCAGGATAATCTGTGTCTTCTGCTGTTTAGATATTTCAGCATTTTAACCTTGGAATTTCAGTTTGCAGTAGTACATCATTGATATTAAATTTGTGATGTCAAGTTAGAAAAGAAAAAGTCTGATTAAATATATAAATTATTTGAATGTTTAAAAGAAATTAATTGACTATATGTTTAACTTATTAGTTTTATAAAATTTTATTAAAGGATCACCAATGTTTTGCTTCTTTGGGTTCCGTTTTCTCAGGCACTCAAAGAGAAAAGCAAATATTTTAAATCTAAAATTGAAGTTTAAAATGTTTAAGGAAATTTGCCAAATTTTATGAATGGAGTTAAACATTTAAGGAAATTTAGTCTTTAACTTGAGACAGCCAACATTGTTTAAAGAATAAGTTAAATGTCCTTTTTGTACAGAAATAGCTAAATTTAAAAAGCAGAAAAAATTTGTAGATTGAAATCTTAAGAAAAATAAAGTTTAGAAAGTTTGTGTCTTTAAAAAAATATCACTATTAATTTTAAACCAAAGTAAGTTTAAAGAGACCCCTCTCCCTCAACAAAAACTCTGTGGTTGCCAGGGGCTGGGGGACAGGGGAAATAGGGTGATGTTGATCAAATGATACGAACTTTCAGTTAAAAGGTAAATAAGTTCTGGGGATCTAATGCACAGAATAGGGATAACAGAGTTATAATGGAATAACATAGAATACAATTAATAATACTGTATTGTATACTCGAAATTTGCTAAGATCTTAAGTGTTTTCACCACACATTAAAAGGTAGATGTGAGGCAATAGATGTGTTAATTGGCTCATTGTGGTAATCATTTTACAATGTATATGTATTAAATCACGTTGCAGAACTTAAAAAAATCAAATTGTAAAACCTAAATATTTATTTTTAAAATCATACCTCAATAAAGCTGGGGAAAATCATACTGTCATCTAATTATAGTGGAAAATTTAAATCAATTACATTTGGTAATGATGATAATACTGGTGAGAGCTGACATTTATTGCATCCTTAATAGGTGCTAAGCACAATTGAAACAGGATCTTTTAAATATTTTAAACAATAATTTGAACGATCTTTTATCTTTTCCATTTTTGGAAGAGAAACTGAGGCTTATGACGATTAAGTAACTTGGCTAAATCACATAGCTGGAAGGTGGTAAAATTAAAGAGGGAATAAAATGTGACCTTAAAGATAGGGAAAATGCTTAGGGTTTCCCTGGTGGCGCAGTGGTTGAGAGTCCGCCTGCTGATGCAGGGGACGTGGGTTCGTGCCCCGGTCTGGGAAGATCCCACATGCCGCAGAGCGGCTGGGCCCGTGAGCCATGGCTGCTGAGCCTGCGCATACGGAGCCTGTGCTCCGCAACAGGAGAGGCCACAACAGTGAGAGGCCCATGTACAGCAAATAAAAGATAGGGAAAATGCTTAAAAACTTTCACTTTCTTTCAGCAAAAATTTTCCAGAAAATATTTAAGAAGTGGAATAGGAATTGAGTTTTCAAAAGTAAGAGCAAAAGAAATTATTTCTTCCCAGAAAATCTAAGAGAAGAAGAAAGATTTATAAGCCTGAATTCCAAAATCCACATTTTATTTTTTGGTAATTGCCTGTCATTTCAGAAGGAAGGAAAGTCTGAGTTGAGATGCAGAGAAACATCTCTAAATCTGGGGGCAATATTTTCATTTTTCTGATAAATTGATTTGAAATAAATTTTCATATATGCACACATATGTAATTCTATATACATATATATGGTATATATGGGTATTAAACACAACACAGGACAAATAATGCAAAGATATCTAACAGTGGATTTGTAGGTGTGGGTATGGGTTTAAATTTAGCTGTGCAGTAGCAATATTTATATTGGCTTATTGTCAGCGATGCTATCTTGGTATTGGATTTGTCGTTAATAAAAGTCATGTGGATTATCTATAGGCAATTTACCCCAAATACTTTTATAATAAAGGAACTAATAATCTAGGATGAATGAACAATTCCTACTGCATGTAAATGAGTATCCTACTTCCTCAGACACTCAATACTGATAAGAACTACACACGCAAGCTTCTTTTTTTAAACAGATTCATATATGACATCATTAAGAACAAATCATGACATTCCCTTTCTCTCTTTTTCATCTAACTCCCAATATTACATATACACAAACAGAAACACATATTACAGTTGATCCATATACATATAAATATAAGAAATTATAGCTAATAAATGTGTGTATGTACTAATATATTTGCCTTCAAAAACTGATTTGTAAACAACACAAAACAGATACTGCATAGTTCTATGAATAAAGATGATGTACAACGACTGTTTGGCTCCCCTGAGATAGAAGAAGAAATTTCAAGTCATCAGTCAACAAGTGTTTATTAGTTCCCTGAGTTCTCTTACAAATGTAAGAAATAGAAAAGATCAATAATGCCATTTACCCAATCACATGACAGTATCAAAAAAATTCTAAAAAATACATACTTCTGCTACATGGATTTTTTTTCCTAGTAAGTTACTCCTTTCCCCCCCACCCCCCAAAGATCAATTTTACTTAAAAACTTTCCAAAGTGAACACATGTTTATTCATAGTGAGATCTGTTAAAATAATCTCAATTGTATGAATATTTTGTTCCAAGTAAAATGAGAAAAGGTGGAATTAAAGGCAATTATTAGAAAAGATTCTGGAAAGCATGAATGGACTCTCCATTGGTAGACGTGGAAATGAAGGCTAAGGCAGAGGAATGAACTGCCTGCCAGAGCATTAAAGGTGTGTCCCAAGATAGGCACACAGCCCCTTAGCAAGGGCTGGGAGTCCCACAGAGACAAGGCATTTAATGAAATCTCTGTCCAGTCATTAGCTGACCACTAAGCTAATCAAGCAAGGATTTCATTGGCCATCCATTACCAAGAATACAGACTTAACAGATTAGTTCAGGAAAATCACTAAACAAGCAAACAGTATTACTAACAACAACAAGTATCAACAACACAAAAAACAGGATTGGAGGGTCTGGGTTACAGGGTGGCCACATTATTTGTGTCCAATTTTCAACAAAAAATCATGAGAAATATAAAAAACCCAGGGAAGTGTATGGATGCTTCTTTAAAGAAAAACTAGGCTATTCACCGATGGAAAGGTGAAGGTCAGAAACTTTAAGGAGAGTGGAGAGACTCCTTTTATGTTAGGCAAGGTTTGAGCATGATTTAGATTCTTCATTTTTTATAGGAAACTGATGCAGGGCCTGTTGAGACACGGCCAAAATGAAAGCCCTAAGCAGTTGTTTACTTAGATTATCAGGCTATTTATTAGTCTGGAAATGTTCATTAAAAAGGGACATCTTGGAAATAAGGGATGTTCAAAGGGAAAAAATAATCTGCTGTCAGAATGCAGTGCCTTAAATTGTATATAACTTATTGTTGAAGGTGGTTTTGGCACTTCTGTATATTTTATTTTACCTGCTGTTACCTCTTATAAAACACAGATTGTATATAAAATTGACCTGAATCAGCATTTAGGGAATATACAATAAGTCAGCAAGAAAATTCACCAAACTGACACACTGTATCATATAAAAACATAAATTCCCAGATTAAATAAGGTTGCGAAGGAACCTCTTTTATTTTAGTTTTAATACATATTAAAGAAAATGTACAAGAAAGTCTTTTATAACAAGTGAAAATGCCAAATAACAAAGATTTTATTATAACTGCATTACATATGTGTGAAGTATCTATGATGTACTTTCTTTTTTCACTTGAAATTCCAGTTGGGAAGAGAAAAAAGAGCTTCATTTAATTTGTCTTACAATGAGTGAAAAATATGGCTAACTCTAGTGATTCCAGATCTTTTAATTACTGGTTGCTTTGGATTCTCATAAAGTCTGAGTCCGTGAGTGTGTGTGTGTGTGTGTGTTTGTATACTAGATTCGATGTTGCTGCCCCTGAGGTTAAACCTCTTTTGATTAGAAATGTTTTCACACGTGACTTCTTATATCCTTGAAAAATCTGCGACAAATGTAATGGAATTTTGTAGCTCAAGATGAATAAATCTTCTTGTCCAAATATTTCACATCAAAAATGAGGAGTCCTCAATTATTTAAGCCATTTGATCCTAATCATTATCAGATACTGTCTTACTTGACACTAAAATCCATGTATTCTGAATCTCAGAGTTAATAAATAAAATGTTGATTCTATTATGGATATCTTGGTTGCAGGTCTTGAACCTTCATCTTACTGACTTTGAAGCTCACATTATTTCCTCTATACTATGCTGTCTGATGTTTAACTCTCTACCCGTCATTGTCAAGTCAGGAAAGGGAAACCATACCAGTTATTTTAAAGAAAGAATTTAATATAGGAAGCTGTTTAAACATATGCTGGATACTCATCTTGGAAAATGGGTTACAGAGGTAACAGCAGGAAAAATCCACTCCTTAGGTTAAGGGAACAAAGCTGGGGTCCAGACCCCTGAGGAGGGAGCCTGAACCTTGCCTCAGAAGTCAGAACCTTGCTCTCAGATCTGTCTATAAGGTTGGGTGCTGTCTGGCTAGTATTCACATAGTTGAAAGGGTATCATGAGGTTCTTTGGAGGAGTCTAAAAAAACACTGGAAATTGGAGTCATCTGCTACTATAGGAGCTAACTACAGCTGCTGGGGTGAAGGACCACTGCTGGCTTGATGCTGACAGTAACAACAGGCAAATGGGTACAAGTCCATTCTTCCCCCTCTAGCCTTACTGTCTCTTTCTAGTGCCCTCTGTGGGGAGGACCTAATAGGAGACTAATCAGCAAAGGAGAAATGTGATTTGCAGTGTCCCAAAATCACAAGGTAGAATATTAAATGATAGGTTTGGAACTGAAAGATGATTGTTTTTATGATACCAACCATTTTTCTTTAATAATGACATTACCAGCACTCAGTAAACCTACTAAAATTATATAGTTCTGTTATCCCTTGGGATTTTTATAGGGTTTATTTGTAGAGTTAATAATCCAGTATTATCTTATCCTTGAACAGGTTTAAAACTTTACTCTTATGAATCTGTTTTATGTAGGTCAAATCTTTCATTTATATGCTTCCATAGTGTACTGATTATAAAATTATACATAATCATGTTTAAAAGTATTAATTCTTTTAAAGAAAAAATCCTTTATTTAAACATGTTTGGGGAAATGAAATATCCTTGGATTTCTCAGTGATCACGGTAGACCCTAGTCTCAAGAGACACTTCATGAGAATCAGATCTGTAGCCTTTGTTAATTACTCTGATCTGAAAGGATGATACAACCTCTCTTATCTGCTAGAAAGGGCCAAATGGTTACAGAGCAGGCAAGGTCCCTAGGTGAAGCCCCAATAAAAGGTTTTGCCCCCAATTCCAGTGTGTGCGTGTGTGTGTGTGTGTGTGTGTGTGTGTATGTGTATGTGTGTGGGGTGGGGGAGTTTCCCCACATTTCCAAGCAATTCTCTGATACTAGCTGGGTGTCCGGCAATTCAAATTAATTGTGACAATATTTACCCAGAGTATCCAGTTCTATGGGTTAAGGCTTCATCCTGCAACACTGCCATCTACTTCAGATGCTAATCACAAGTTCAGGTTGTTACCTGTGCTTTTGACCAAATGACTGTAAATCAGAGGTTCCCATGACCCTCTCCTTGGGTTCGATTACTTGCTGGAGTGGCTCACAGAACTCAGGAAACAAGTTTACTCACTAGATTACCAGTTTGTTACAGAGGATCTTAAAGAATGTGAATCAATAGCCAGATGAAGAAATGTATAGGGCAAGGTCCCAAACAAAGAAGCTTCTGTCCTCCTGGAGTTAGGAGCCTGTTAACAGTGACACGTAGTAGCAATCTGGTTCACCAACCTGGAAGCTCGCTGAGTCTTGTTCTTTTAGGTTTTAATGGAGGCTTCACTACATAGGCATACTTGATTAACTTACTGGCCATTGGCAATTGATTCAACATCTAGCCCTACTTCTCTCCCAGGAGGTGGGGTGGGGTGGGAATGAAAGTTCCAACCCTCCAATCACATGGTTGCCTCCCCTGCAACCAGCCCTCTTCCTTGGGTTACCTAGGTGCTTTTCAAAACTCAACTCATTAACATAACCAAAGACTCCTTTGTAGCTCTCACTACTTAGAAAATTCCTGTGGTTTAGGAGATCTGTACCAGAAGAGGCGATCAAATCTATCTTTTGTATTTTAAACCACAATATTACATCCAAGATGCCAGGAAGACTGGGGGTGGCTGTCTTTCTAGGTATTTACACGTCAGAAGGGATGTAGCCTAGAATTTGGAGACATTCTGGGTCATAAAAGATGGAGACACATAAGGCTGTCTGAATCCCACTAAGCTTTTATTTACATGCTGAAGGGCTGGAAGAAGGAAATGTCTCTTTTAGGAGGGGAGCGGAACAACTGCCTCCTTTCCCCTTTATAAGCAGAGAAAGATTTTTTTTTCTACTGACTCACCTGTGGGTCAGCTACTTGAGTAGGATGCTTGCCCTGGCTCTCATCACATCACCTTAGGGTTAAGGACTAGGGCAAGGGTGGCAGCTGACACACTTACCATTTACTATGAGGCATTCAAGAAGAAATCTTTCTCTGACCCAAAACATCTTATATACACATGTACAATAAAATTAGTGAAGATGAACGTTAAAAACTCAGCAATATGACTCAGTATGGAAAATCATTCTTTCATCATCTGACTTAATTATCTAAAACATTAAGCCTAGTATTCATTCAGATTTAATCTGTTACAGTTTGTTCATAAAATCCATACAGATAAAAAGGAAAATGCTTAACTGTAATGTTCTCTTTTATCTTTTGAGATTGCTCAATGTGATCCTGATATTTTGTAGGAATATTTTCCTTTTATTTTTGCTTTTTCTTTAATATGAAATTATTCATTAGGTAACTGTGTAGGTACCTCAAGTGTTTGGAGAAGAAGATGTATACTCTTGGATGGTTTGGAAAAAAGGAAGCAGATGCATATAAAGAAGTGTGTGGGGGGAACAGGTGTGGCAGGATGTCACCAGCTTGTGAATCTAAGCAAGAGACATGCTTAAAATATTAGTAAATTTTTGCAGCTTTTTATGGGTTTATTTTTTTAATTCATTAAAATGATTCTGCTTTGTTTTTACCTTTCTCAAATCAGGTGCTATTTTTTATCCAATAAATAGTTATTAAACTCTTACTACATTTCAGGATCTGTGCTAGGTACCAGACAAAGCAAGCAAAATCTCTTCTGTAGAGCAGGAAAATAAACGTGAAACACATAAATATGCCATATAGCAGTTCCTTACAAAGTTTTTGAAGGAGAAAATGGGGTAAGGTGGTTAGAGAAGATAACGCTCTTGAAGTTTCATTTGCAGAAGCTCTTGAAGGAAGTGAGGAGTGTTAAGGTTCTCTGGGAAGGAACCCTCCAGGTGGAGGGAACAGCATGTAGAAAAGCCCTGAGGTCTTTAGCTATTAGATAAGACATATGCATTCCTTGGATTTGTTTCTCATTTTTCCTCTTATCTACAAGGCTATTCATCTATCTTGACTCTTTTTCTTGAAACACTTCTCAGGCTCCTTTTGGTGGCAGGATGACCACAGTAAGTCCAGGGATGTGAGTATCCATGAACTTATCAACTTGGCATGGAGAATGTGATCCATAGAGTAGATCATATGCTCTATCCCTCAAGACCTAGGCAGAGGGGAGTAAATGAAGTGCAGGTACTGAAAGTAAGAGAGTGCATGGTGTCCCAGAGGGAAATCGGGGTAGAGTTTCCAAAAATAGGTAACAGATTCTGGGAAACCAAAGCCAATAACTATCCACTAAAACTCCCTTTAGAATTCTTATTTGTCCTCGAAATGTAGGAATGTGGAGGGAAATACGATGTATGATAGTAACTTCTAGTCAGAAGCAGTTTTCAAAATATGTTTTATATAAAAAGAACCTTCTGGTATAAAATCAGGCTTTTCAGATTCTACTTAGCATGTAATAAATAGTGAACCCAAGAAGACTTCCCATAACATGGCAGCAAAATGGGCACCTACTGGTATAAATGAGCTATTACACACAGTCTGTACTCAAGATGTACGTGGGACCCATCGACCCAGGTCACGTAAGCACTTGGTTACTTGTAGAGGCAGAGTGTAAGCATTATGCACAGTGGAAATTTCTTTTAATAATTTTCTACAATGTATATTGTATATGTAGTACCTGCTTTAGAGACTAGAGAACTTTCCTATTGTACCTTTTACCCTACAGACCTTCTGCTTCTCCTTTTATCTCTTACTTTTCTCAATCATCAATTAGATCAGTGAATAGAGTTAGACCTATCACACAGATCTTACCTGTGGGAATAAGGGGAGGAGCTTGCCAAATGACTTCCCCATAGCTCTCACCTTAGACTATTGTGGAAATTTTGCTCAGAATGAATAAGGCAGATAAGTGATTGAAAGATTTTTGTTGCTGTTGTTTTTGTAAAGTGCTCTGTAGGGGAGCCATTCTTTTCCCTCTTTTCCTTCCTCTGCAGGTAAAATAGGAACTTAAGGCCTCTAGGAAATGAGAGGGAGAGAGCTTCTGATTTTTTTTCAAGCCATGCTCATTTCTTTTTATAGAAGAAAATGTGATCAGCGATAAAGGGCTGGGAAAGAATGGAAAAAAACACTATTGAATGGGGAGACGTCAGTGTGTCCCCCCACCTTGCCTCCCTTCATATCATTTCAAATTCACTGCCTGCCACACTTCCTGTGTGTTCTTTTCCTCAGCTCCAGTTACTTCTGTGGCATGAGGAGATGAGTCAGGCCAGCTCTGCCTCTGCAAAATAAGCTAGCCATTACCCTGTGGGTGGCCAGGGACTAATGCATAAAACAATTGAGGCACCAAAAACAAGTAGAAAAATAATTGATGCAGTTGATGCAAGCCCAAGCTGTTTTTTTCCAGTTCTGATTTACCAGGGATTAAGCTTATATTTTTGTCTGAAAACTTCTGTGTTTATTTTTAGAGAAAAAAAATGTAATTAGTCATCATTTTCATACACCTAACAATTTTGTGTGTGTTTTATAATTCTATTTTCAGTGATGGAGAGCCCTTAGTGTTGTAATATGTGGTAGTAGTAGTAGCAGCAGTGGCAGTAGTAGCAGTACTAGAAATCACTGTTAAGAGTTTAGTATGTCCCATATATTGTGGTATTTTATAGACATAATTTTTATTTATTACAATAAATAAATAATAATCTATGAAATCCTCCTAGTAACAATCCTATAAAATTTGAATATGCAAATCAAAATTCTTTCTAACTACATTAAATTGCATGTATTTCCTTGCCTACTGTTGTAGATACTAATCTACTGACACATAAAAGTGAGGGTATGGCTTTTGATTCAAGTAAATAGCAGTAAAAAATAAAGTAAGTAGAAGAATATTGGTATAAAGTCATCAGGAGTTATGTTCCAAAAATTGGAGGGTGGTTGTCAGAATTTAGTGGGAAATGAACTTGTGTGTGTGTGTATGTATGTATGGAGAGAGAGAGAGAGATTGAGAGGGAGAGAGAATAAAAGAATGAGATTTGGGTGGCAAAGGATTGAATATAGAGATGTGGAGGTCAAGATCTGAAAGAGGCGTCAAAGGGGCAACAGTGAATTCAGTGGGAAAATGAAAGCTGGTAGGAGGGAAATGTTAACGTGAACTAGGACTGTAGTGTATTTTTTTTTTTTTCCTAAAATAATGGGTTTATTGAGATGTAATTCACATACCATAATATCCACACGTTGTAGTGTATCTTTTAAATGATGGAAAGGCATTCCTATTAGTTTATGTAGATTACATATAAAGAACGTGTGCTTCTCTGTGAGTCTCTTAAATCACACACTTATTGCTCCAATGACCTTATTTAAAAATTAATGAGGTTCTCGTGATAAAGGAATTGCTCAATTTGGGTAATGTCACAAGGAATTGAGAATGGGTTCTGAGTCCCTGTTGAAATGAAAGTAAAATGTCTGGGGTAATATTTAGTCTATTACTAGGAGAAAATGATTGCAAATAAAGTTATCTCTGGACCTGAGGTGGAATCGGGTGTGGCAAGGAGAGGGATCAAGGAGGGATTTTCACTGTGGTTTTTGTTTTTTTTAAGAAATAATTTAAGAAAGAATTAAATTAAACAAATAATGATTAAATAGCAACAGTATAGGACAGAACATTAAAAGAATAATTGGATATTCTGGTTTTATTCCAAAACAAAGATAGAAACGGAAAATCAGAAAGCAAAAGTTTCACTAGCCATCTTTCACTGAACCCATCTGTATGATTACAGAGTTAAAAAACAGGGTGTTTTTTTTTTTTGAAGAAAGCAAAACAAAAATGAACGCATATTTAATGCTAAAGATAGAAGGTCAATGAAGGCTGTTTTGTTATTTTACCTGTTTCCATAAGAAATATTTGCAAGCATTAGTCTTTTTGTTTTTCTGATATACTTTGGGAATTGGCCAGGTCAAGGGAGAGAAAAATATGCTCCAACCTTCTTTTAAGGAAGGTTTTGTGGGTTTTTTTTTGTTTTTTTTGAAGGTTTTGTTTTGTTTTAACTGTTCCCCTCCTTCTTTCATTGAGATCTCCTTCAGTTCAGAGATGCTTGCAAAGAAATCATGTTTGGTGATTTTAAAAAATATTAAAATTTATATGTGAAAATAAATACAGTAATGAGCTTAAGCTTTGCTTTTTATAGTTTTTGCAAGATTTGATCACTCCTATGTGTTCTTCTTTTTTTTCAAAATAGAAAAAAAAAAATCCGTCATTTAAATGTTTAGCTTTCCAGTGCTGTTTCTGTATGTACAATTTTCATTAGGTTGTTATTTTTAATTAATTTTAATTTTTCCTTTTGTGAATTTAATCTATTTAATTAACAATTTTCTATATTTCTTATACTTTTAAAAATAATTTTTATAATTTTATGTATTTCTTATACTTTTTAAACCATGTATTGCCTAACTTTTGTCCTTTTTAAGCTTATTTTTACCTCCCTGTAATTTATTTTTTAGCAAAATAGACACCGTGTTTGAGTTGGTAGGTCAACGTAAGGTCATTATTAGACTATTCTTGTGTAATACAGCAGAACACTGTTTATATCTCATTTCTCATCAGTCGTTTTTTTTTTCCTTTTGATTACCAAATTGGTTTAATAACTTAATTAGAAGCAGACTGAGTAATCCTGTGTGCCACTAGCTTGTTCACATTTGGTAAACAAGACAAATACTGCTATCTACATTTTCCAGATGGAAAACTATAGCTAAAACATTATCATTTTCTCTGCCAATCAAAACAAGCAATTTTAAACAGCCTAGCTCCAAGACACCTTCTTTCAAAAAGCCACTCTAATTCTCTAAACATGAAATTCATCACCCTGTGATTTTTCCTAGAACAACTGCTTACTCATTACAAAATCAACAATATTCTGTCCTACATTATTAAATGCATGCACGTCTATCTTGCTCCACTAGATTATAAATTTAATGAGGACAGAACTCATATTTCTTTTTACCTTGATATCTCTCAGACAGCTATCATCTGCCTCTTGTGTTGTTAAGTACTCAGTAAATGTGTGTTAAATGAAATAATGTATACACTCAGGATACAGAGGCTTAGTTCACCCAAGACCCAGTCTAGTGCTCTGTTCCCTAAAACCTCTCTATTCTTTGGACTTTTGGTAATGCCACATAAAGTCAGTGTGGAATTTCTAAAAAGTGGATTACATTTTGAGACTTTGCACAACAATTCCTAACTGCATGATCTTGGGAAAGTGGTTTGATCATTCTGAAACTCAGTGTCTGTATCTATTAAAGAGGGGATATTTGCCTTCCCTCCCTTTCTTTAAAATGATTTGTAAGTATGAACTAATGAATGTTATAAATTTGATATGTTTTAAAAACAAATTCTCCAGAGATTTAAACTATTATTATTTAATGACAAATAATTAGATCAAAAATTTTTTTAGATTTTTAATAATTTCACAGGAATCAGTAAAAAGGGCTGGGTTTTCTAGATATGTCTATTCTATGGTATTTATACCCACACACCCAATTTTTAAAGTTATAGTCATGATTTATTGGATGCTAGACTGGCAAATAGTATAATATCTTTGCGAACAGGAAGAACTATGAATTAGATACCAAGGGCCAAGAATAATCATGATGAAATGAACCCTTCTCTTTTTATCCTTGTCTGTATCTGCTGGGGAGACCCTGGGGGTTGAAAGAGGAGCATCTCATGCACACATGCCTCTGGGTTTGGAGTGAAGTAGTTCTGGGAATAAGATAAAGTCTTTCTGATAGCCTCATTTTTTAATCATTCATGTGCAGTTCCAGAGGGCTACTTCAAATTCAAGATGCTACCAAGAAGAAACTCTTACTGGGAATAATATCTTCTTCATTTAATGATGGGAGACAATGACTAAATGAAACAAAGAGGGACATTAGAATTCCAACAGAGATTAAGCTGTGCAAAAGAAAATGATGCTCATTAATTGCCATTGTCCAATTCTGGTGGATGTGACTTGTCAGGTTGATCTGGCTAGTCACTCTTCCTGCTCACATGTTTGTGACTATTCCTTTTTTTTTTTTTTTTTTTTTTTTTGCGGTACGCGGGCCTCTCACTGTTGTAGCCTCTCCCGTTGCGGAGCACAGGCTCCGGACGCGCAGGCTCAGCGGCCATGGCTCACGGGCCCAGCCGCTCCGCGGCATGTGGGATCCTCCCGGACGGGGGCATGAACCCGTGTCCCCTGCATCGGCAGGCGGACTCTCAACCACTGCGCCACTAGGGAAGCCCTGACTATTCCTTTTGTAACTTTATGGTGCGCAGTTGAGACAGGTTTTCCCAGATAGAAAAACACAACACCATTGAGAGTATCAGGTTGCTAGTTACAGTTATGTGCTCTCATACTGGTAGAGTTAGCCTTATTGTGAAACATAATAATATTCAGCCTAGGGATTCAAGTCTATAAGCTTGTTACACAAAATCATAAATGTTAAAAGTTTTGTATTCTTTTTCTTTTTGCATTCTTTCTATGATAATCCCACACCTACCATCCCTTCTCTAGCCCCAACCATTACAACAGCACACTCAAGCAAATATATTTACTAGATGGAAGCCACGTATGCAGAAGGGAAAAGGAGAAAAATCTCATCAACGTGTTGCCACACATTCCCTCTGTAAAAGGTGCAGTGAAGAGATTGATAAATCTGCACTATGTGCTGCTCTGCAGAAATAATTCCTTGTTTCTTATGTTTCTCACTGGAATATTCTAGTATTCCATTTTGAAGAAAATGAACTGAAGATTTGTCTTTTTAGGAAGCCATTTCTAAGGGTGCCAGACCCTATTTCTTTAGTCCTTCAACAATCACCATTCTTATTTCCTGAACTTGTCATCCAGTTCCTCTCCTCCAGTTAATCCTCTCATTCTTTTCTACATCCTCCTTGGTATGGTGAGAAACTACATATTTCTTACCAGTTTGGAATTTCATTTAGTTTAGGAAAAATGTCTGTCCTTTTGGAGTCATTACAAAAGGCATGGTCCAATATTCCCTCTATTCATGGGGCCAGCACCTGCGTCTTTTTACCCTGACCTTAATTATGATAAAACATGTGCTATGGACTGAATGGTGTGACCCCCTTGCCCAAATTCATGTGTTAAAGCCTTAACACCCAACATTATAGTATTTGGAGATGGGCCATTGGGAGATAATTAGGCTTAGTTGAGGTCAAGGGGGTGGCACCTTCATGATGGGATTAGTGCCCTTCTAAGGAGAGACACCAGAGAGCTTGCTCTCTGTCTCTCTATCCACATGCACACACTGAGGAAAGTTATGTGAACATTGTGAGAAAGGGGCATCTGTAAGTCAGGAAGAGAACCCTCACTAGACCCTGAGCATGCTGGCACCCTGACCTCAGACTTCCAGTCTTCAGAGCTGTGAGAAAATAAATTTCTATTGCCGAAGACACTCCATGGTAATTTATTATGGCAATCCATGCAGACTCTCTAGTGTCCAATACCTTAATATGTTAAGTAGTTTTACATAATTTTCAAATTCTAGCTTTAAATAAAGCACTGAAATGCATAGATACATTAATATTTTGCCATTAATAATTTTTTAAATGGGATGTGTACATGTCCTTATTAAATGCATTTTGTATTAAGCTGTAGTAATTCAAAGTATTAAAAGTCAATATTTAAGATAGTGAAACACTTTTGATTCTTTTATCTTTTTGCATTCACTTTCTCACAAGTCACATTTACTGTGATCCTTTTAACTAGATAAAATTTTTTCTTCCAAATCTTATTTTAATATTAAACAAATGCCCATTATAAAAATCTTTTGATTATTCCAAGTATACACACTAATTAAAAAATATTTATTTTACGGTAGAAACTGTGATATTAACTTGAATGCTAATACTCCTGGTCAAATGAAAATTTTTATTTGAAAACATAAGTATTTATTTAAAAATTTTAAATTTGTGGTGTCTTAAGGCTGCTCTCATTTTTATTTCTGCATTTTGTTGCTACTCTCACTTAAATAGGATCTTATGTATCAAATACTACATTTAAGTATAAGTAATTTAAAAGTGATAAGCAAATCAGCACACTAGACTGGGCAATCCTGACATTCTGTAGCATAACATAATCACTTGAATTCATAAAACTTTAAAAAAGATTAATAAATGATTGCAATATTGCTTCATGAGTATAATTCAATACAAGTTTATTTTATACTCCTGCAATGGACTGAAACATCCAGAATAATGTTTGACCATATATCTGTGCACTGGGGGCCAGCTAAGTTGACACATAAAACTAGCCATCACAATATGTCTGCTTTCCATTAATCATCACAACTGACGCTTCAGATTGTGTATGATTGCATAATATGGTAATTGGTGATATGGGGGACTGCAAAATGAAACAGTTGCTGTAGGTTGGTGTATCTGGTGAGGGAGTCATTGATATGCACAATTTTTAAGTTCAAAATTACCAAATGCAAGAATAAGAATTCACCCCTCATCTGTGTGACAGCCAAGTTCATTCTCTAACCACAGGATACCTTGTCTCTCACATCACATCACTTCACACAATTCACTGCTGCACTTAATAAAGTGAAACTTGCCCAACTTTGTAAATATCAAAGGAAGATGCAGCTTACTAGACTGACTGCACAGTATCTCTTCCGACCCCTCTACTTCAATGAGGCAGAATTCTGGGGACATATGGAGAGAGAAGTAGAGCCACTAGAAAACTCACAAAGCTTGGTGAGACCTCTCTGAAAAAGCCAGGGTCTGGATTCAGTTGGGTGCCTGTGACATGGGAAATGTATAGTATTAAAATACCACACAATTCTGTCTCCCAAGTGGCACAGGAGTCTAATAATTTAAGTTTTTCTAGCATCTCTCCCTCCCTCCCTACTAAAAAAGGTTTTGACTTAGGTTGGGAGAGCCTGAGAGCCAGAAACTAAACTGGGTGTTCAGCAATGTACAAAAGTTCCTGAAACAATGACTAGGAAGGAACCCTCTGACCCATGACAAGTAGAAAAGATGGATAATTTTTAAGGCATATTGAATCATGGAAAATGTTAGGTGAGAGGAAGTTGATGAAAGAAAGGAAAAATTGCCATCATTTTATTGTTTAAAATGATGATTGGCTGTAGTGTTTTCATTGACTCTATTGAAAAGTACATATTTTTAATATGCATGTTAACGTACTCTTTTAATGGGCCCATGTTGTATAGTCAACATATCCATGCTTTCATTTTTAAAGCCAAAAACTCACAAAGGAATCTGTGTTTAAGGTACTAATATCAGAATAGGTATCTGACAGAATTCTGGAAGATATTTACTCTATTTGTCATTGTGAAGATCTGATCATAATTATGTTACAATACATATTCTGTAATGGAATTTCCACTCTATTATTATGTCTGAAAGGACAGTACTTAATATTTCAGTATAAAAGAGTATTATAAAAGTTTTATTGTCAGGGTACTATTGAAAATCTAGTGAATAATTTCTCAGAATGTATGGACACTTGGAACCTAGGTGTAAGAATTTTAGTTGATAACTGAACAATTTCTATTTTCATAATTTCCAAACAGAACACATCTCCAGAAGGCATATTCCAATTGGATAGCAAAAGTTCCTTGTTAAGAGAGACCATAAGGAAACACTATATTTTAAACAGTTTTGCATAAGACCACATGCAACTTCTGAAATTGCTGTATGTTATAGAAACAATTCCAAAATGAGAATAAGACAGTTATATGTTAAAACATAGAGTAGAGAGTCTTTAGTAATTATTGGTAAAAGAGGGATATAGGATGGAAATTAGGCCAGTCATAGTTTTACTCACCATCAATTTATACGCCCATTTCAATGAAATTTATATTAAGAGTAACAGGTGCTTTTGTGAATTATATTTATTTTCTGTATAGAAGTATTAGCAAGTGGAATGAAATCCGATTTTAAAAAGAAACAACTATTATTTTTCAAAGGATGATTTTTTATAATACAGCCATTAATTCAAAACAGTGGGGTGACATTACATTAGGGCGATAGAAAGTCACATTCCTCTATTCAGGCTGCAGTATGGCTAATGCACTTTGTTCTATCATTTGACAAGCTGTTTATTTTATTTTATTGGCCGCATTGTGGCATGTGAGATCTTATTTCCCTGATCAGGGGTCGAACCTGGGCCCTCTGCAGCGGAAGCACAGAGTCCTAAACACTGGACCACCAGGGAAGTCCCTGTTCTTCCATTTGAAATGATCCAAAAATGCCATTTATGAAGGAAGAAGAGGAAGCAGAAGAGTGTGTTGAGATACAGCTGTGTCTTCTTTGGCCCAAAGAAAAAGCTTTGTGTGATCCAGAATCCTTATGAATTACCTGCCTACTCATTCCTAAACGTCAAGAAATTCAAACTCATCTTTTACATTAAACATTAACAAAGAAAATCATATTATTTCGCTCACATTTATGACTTTTGATCCAACTTGGCCTTTGATGTGTGTGATCTCTATATCTATCCTTTAACTATCCCTTTTTCCTTTTCCCAGATTAAATATTTTCTATACTTTGATGACTAAGTTCAAGTCACCTCTCCATTATTCATTCTCAGAAGTATAAGTACTTCTCAAAAGCAATGTCATCTTTTATCTTATGCTTTAAAAAAAGTTGTGACTATGGGCTTCAAACCCTGTTTTTCTCTCCTTTCCTATGACAGGCCTTCTAAGCATAGACTGTTTCCCTATACTGCCCTCAGCATGGGCTTGAGTAACAGTTTCCCACTCCGCTGGCCCTTGCCTGCCATTCATCAGGCCATCCTGCAGCCCCGTGCAAAATCCTCATCCAAAGAATCACTCACAGGTGCTCTCAGACCAGCCCAGTCAGGTACCACATGGCATCTGTCAGACATTGCTTTTGTTACCTATGCTGGGAAATGTCTGCCTACCAGGCATCTCTGCCTCTCATGGGCACCAGTACCATAGCCACTTGTGTGCACTGTTGCTTTGGCAACGTGTCAGCACAATTGCCGGGCACTTCTGATGCTTTCACTTAATACCACCATGTCTGCCAAGCCTTGCTGACATCACCTGCCCACCACAACAGTGGACCACCTGGCCCTGTGGCTTCTGCCATCTCTTTCCAAGAGCTGCTGGAAAAGAATGCTCAGAATTTAAACCTGTAAAGTGGTCTGTGATAACATGGGGGACAATGAACCCCACTTCATCTCTTCATATTATACTCTGACAAAGGGGTCTTAAAGGACCATCCTGTTTCTTACTGAGATTTACTGAAGTGTGTTTATTTCTTACTCAAAGCCCTGTTTTTGCCTAAGACCTAAAGAGGAGTCCTTAGGAGTTTGGAGATGCTCAGATTTGAATGACAAATCTGACAATGATGATTTTTTTGCATGAAGTATAATGAAAAAAGAATAAATAAATTCATTAATGGTTGCTTTGGGCCAGGTTGCCTCATAGACCCTGAAACAAGGATTTGTGAGCAAATAATGTATTAAGTGTTCATGGGAGAAAACAATAAGAGAATGCAGAAAGCAGAACCTAGACGGGGGTGGGGTGGGGGGGGAGGACAAACAAAGGCCTAATTTAGGTAAAAATCTCAGCTCCAGTCTGATCCCTAGGGGAGCTCTAATGTGCAAATTAGGCTTCATCAGCCTTTCTTCTCAGAGGAGCTGGGCTTTCATACTTTCCATCCAGTCATTGGCCGAGGCTGCCCCAGCACGGGCATGAGAGAGTGGACTCCCAGGCACTTTTAGCTGCCTGAGTAGGTAAAGTGGCTCCAGCAGGCCAGGGCAGCCATTTGAGGGCAGTCATAGATGCTGGTCATTAGAAGCAAAAAATCCCAAGGCACATAAAATTCAGGGCAGGTGTGCACAGAAAGGGTTAATGGTATCCCTGGGCATCATGGAGGCAGAATACTGACTGGTCCACTGTGCTCATCATTTCGTAGGTGGCTGTATTGGTTTCCTAATATGAGAACAAAACAATCTTGTAACAGAGCCCAAAAAGGCCAAAGCTGTTAGAATTTCACATGCATTAGAGTTTTAAAAAGACTTTTTTAAAAAATTTTTTTGCAAACTAAACTTGGCTTAAAGGATTTTCTAAGATTTATTTCATAAAGTCATCTATTTTTGAAACTGAAGGAACCTTAGTGACTATGGACAACCTCCCACTGGCTTGAGATTTCTTCTCCTGCAAATATCTAGACAATATCTAGGTAAGTTAAAATGTTAACTTTGAGATGTTAAATAAATCACTAATAGGACAGTTATAGCAGATGCCTTTGTTAGTATCTTTTAGATAATTTTTGTAATAGTTATTTAACTTGCAAAATATTTCAAACATATAGAAAGAACAGGGAATAATATAACAGATACCCATGCTCTCATTATTAGTTTATATAGACAACAGTATTTGATTAAAATTGGTTGAGCTGTGTTTTCTGTATCAAAAAAGAAAATGCTGCAAATTCACCTAAAGTGTCAGACTCCATTTTCACCAATCCTCCCAGTAATTACTTCCCCTCCAGAAAGAATCAATCTCTGAAGAAGTCATGTATTATTCCTTAGCTTTTTTGTGTGTAATTTTGCTATATTGTATGTAGAGATAGACACACATGAGTATTATCACACTGCATGTATCCATTTGCTGCTAACTTGTTTCACTCAACATTTTTTTTAGATTTATTCTTTTGATATTTTTACATCGAATTTATTCGTTTGGGCAGTATACAGTATGGCTGAGTGTTTCATAACATTTCCTGAGTAAGGTACAAAGTTATGTTGTATTCCTATTTTATTGTTAATCAAAACAGTGCCATTAGGGCTTCCGTGGTGGCACAGTAGTTGAGTGTCCGCCTGCCGATGCAGGGGATACGGGTTTGTGCCCCGGTCCGGGAAGATCCCACATGCCGCGGAACGGCTGGGCCCGTGAGCCATGGACACTGAGCCTGCGCATCCGGAGCCTGTTGCTCCGCAACGGGAGAGGCCACAACAGTGAGAGGCCCGCATACCGCAAAAAAAAACAGTGCCATTTGAATTTTATGCCTGCTATGTACCATAACAAAGTTTTCCCATAGCAGATGTGGCTTTGCTAGGCTGTACTGTATGCATATTTCCACCTTTCTAGGTTTATTTTTTATAGGTGTGTTTTTTAAAAACCTCACTCACAAAAATAATTTATGAATTCTCTCAAAAACATCATAACATTTATTTTAAAGCAATTTATTACTAATGAACCTGAAGCATCATCCTTAAGATAATGGACAAGTATGATTTGATGATAATCCCCACCTCCAGAGGGTTAGTGGATAGTTATTTCTCCCATTTTGCAGATGAGAAGGCTGAGGCTCATAGAAATTAGATCATTTGTGTAAGACCAGAGAGCTTGGTTACAGGTTCAGTGAATTCACACCTGGTACATACAGCTTAATACAGTCTGATGGCATTTAATTTGGGGGAATTATGTTACAGCAAACCTTGTTGATATCCATTCAAAGTATGCATAGGGTATTCAGTTTTCCCTCCAACCTCTCATATTACATCATCAACCTTGACCCTGGTATGGGATTCAACTGGAACTCTTTGATTTTGTCATCTTTCTTGTTCTCTGTTCCACACAGGGAAAGTCATTTTGCTGAGACAGGATTTAAAAACAGCCACATTACAGCCTATCTAGAGACAATACAGTGTGGCATCCAGACTCCAGATTCAATTCTGAGCTGTGCCATTATTATTAATATGATCATATACAAATTACTTAATTTTAATTTCCTCATCTATAAAATAGGGGTTATAATAGCACCAGCTTAACAAAGTTGTTGTGATGATTAAATGAATAACAGAGTGCCAGGGAAGAGTGCCTGTCATTCAGGAGGCATTATATGCTTGTTTCATATTACTATTATTCCAATTTGGGA
The DNA here is from genome assembly GCF_003031525.2 of Neophocaena asiaeorientalis asiaeorientalis. NCBI lineage: Eukaryota > Metazoa > Chordata > Mammalia > Artiodactyla > Phocoenidae > Neophocaena > Neophocaena asiaeorientalis. Next base: position 751,549 of record NW_020174042.1, on the reverse strand, counting down.
ATATGGTGATTAGGTGGCGCATATTCAGCCATAGGTTTCCCAGACGGTGATGCCCGTCTGGACTCTCCAGTTGGTACACCAGGATCATGTTTACAAAAGGGCAAGCCTTCCCCAAAAGCTTCTTCTTCATGAACTTTTCTTTAAAATTTGATTGAAGTATAGTTGATTTACAGTGTGTGTTAATTTCTGCTATACAGCAAAGTGATTCATTTCTACATATATGTATACTTTTTCATGTTCTTTTCCATTACGGTTTATCACAGGATATCGAATATAGTTCCCTGTGCTGTACAGTAGGGCCTTGTTGTTTATCCATCCTACATATACTAGTTTGCATCTGCTAATCCCAGACTCCCACTCCTTCCCTTCCTGCCCCCCTTGGCAACCACAAGTCTGTTCTCTAGGTCTGTGAGTCTCGTTCTGTTTGTAGATAAGTTCATCTGTGTCGTATTTTAGATTCCACATGTAAGTGATATCATATGGTGTTTGTCTTTTTCTGTCCAGCTTATTTCACTTAGTATGATAATCTCTAGGTCCATCCATCTTACTGCAAATGGCATTATTTCATTCTTTTTTATGGCTGAGTAATATGCCATTTTGTATATGTGTGTGTGTGTGTGTGTGTGTGTAAATATATGTATATCTGAAACATCTTCTTTATCCAATAATCTGTCAATGGACATTTACGTTGTTTCCATGTCTTGGCTATTGGAAATATTGCTGCTATGAACATAGGGGTGCATGTATCTTTTTGAATTATAGTTTTGTCTGGATATATGCCCAGGAGTGGGATTGCTGGATACTATGGCAACTCTTTTTAGTTTGAGGAACCTCCATACTGTTCTTCATAGTGGCTGCACCAATTTACAGTCCCACCAACGGTATAAGAGGGTTCCCTTTTCTCCACACCCTCTTTCATGGACTTTTTTTAAGCAAACAAGTGGTAGGATTGAGTATGACATTTTTGACACAAGAGTATGAACAATATAGAGTTTTTCAAACAGTCACTCCAAGTTCAAGTAATATATAGTAAACACACATAGGAGTCAGGAACGACTGCAGTGTGGTTCTGCTACAAGGGAACCAGTGAAACGATTAACATGATAGGGCTGTTATAATGTCTGCCTATTACGTGACAATCTCTGTGAGGCACGGATTAAAGCGACTGATGAATTTCCAGGGAAATGCAGATGGAATCTCATTTTCATGTATCGTTTAATAATAAAGATAATGATAAAACACACATCTAATCATGTATCCCTGCAAACTTTCCTTTCTTCACATACAAGCCTCTGTGCCCACTTCCTCATTTCTTGTTCACCACCCAATCCCCTGCGATTTGGTTTCTTTCTTTTTTTTTTTGGTAGAAAGAGTTTTTTTTTTAAAAAAATATTTATTTATTTATTTGTGCTGGGTCTTATTTGCAGCAGGTGGCTCCTTAGTTGCAGCTCTTTCTTTAGGGCTCTTTTTTGTTAAAACATGAAACAAAACAAACAACTCTGAGAGCATTAACATCTAAACTGCACTGACTGATCATTTGAGTAATTGATTTTAGTTGTAATGAAGAGATAGCCATCACACAGTTAAAACAATGAGCCATTTCTGTCCTCATTTACTTGCGCTTTTGGTGGCATTAAACACAGCTGGGCATTCTCATTGGTAGGGTTCTCTGGCTGCCCATTTTATCTTATCTGAGATTTCATTTTCATCTGCCTAACAAAGTATTCTGTTCACTCCCATTTTTATTATCCCTTCACTTATCATAATAACTTCAGTGACTTCATCTACCTCCATAATTTAAATGCCATTTATATGCTGATAACTTTGAAATAGATGTTTTCAGTCTCAGTTTCTCTGATGGAACAGAGACCAATGTGAGCTTGTCTGGGAAATACAAATTGAGCTTTACGTATGTTAAGTCCTTAAAATTTTAACTGAAGAAATAATCATTGGGTGGGGCTAATGGCGGACTCCAGGATGGCTCATGCTGGGTGGGTGCTTCCCTGAGCTTCTGCTGCCAGTGTCCTTGTCCCCGTGGTGGGCCGCGGCCGCCCCCCCCCTCCCCTGCAGGAGACCCTCCAACACTAGCAGATGCTGATAGGAAAAAAAAAAAATTACTGGTGACAAGGTGGATACATGGAAACTGATTAGGAGTCCGGCGGCCAGGCAAGGGTTACCTGTGTCTTCTGACTGGGGTCTCACGAAGGTGCAATCGAGGTGCCCTCCCGACTGTGGCTCCACGGTTCGAAGAGTCCACTCCCGGACTCACGGAGATGGCTGGCCCCAGCTTCTTGCTGGCTATTGACGGGAGGCACCTTCGGCGCCTAGTGAGCCGTCAGCTCCTGGAGGCCACCAGCCTTTCCTGAAGGCAGCCCACAGTTACTGGCCACACGGTCTTTCCCCACATGGCCACCGCTTCTTTAAGCCCCCCAAGATTTTCTAGAGCAGTCTGCTAGCAAAATGGAGTCTGAGGTGAAGTATTAGCACTGAGCAGCATCCATCGCTTTGCTACAGCCCACGGTTAATAAGCAAGCCAAGCGGCCACCAAGCGCTCCCTCGGGTGCGGCTGGCCTGGCGCCTCTCGGAGAACGCTGCCTGCACAGAGGCTGGGCTCTCGAAAGAGACGCCACACCAGGCGCGCCCGGAAGCTTCCTTGCCCGGAAGCTTCCTTCCCCGGAAGTGCTGCGTCCACTTCCTGGACCTGAACCTTGAGGAGCAGCCTGTTAGCGGGGGCCCGTGGGTGCTGCTCTTCTCGGGCGTCGCCTGCTGGTGGCCCTTCAGCCTCGGCCGCCACAGCACCACAGCCTCGGCCATCACAGCTTTGGTCACAGCCTCGGCCGGCCCCGGGGAAGGCTTTTTTAGTTCGGCTCCGAGGTGGAGCGGAGATGCACCTGAGATGATGGACCGGGACTGCTGGGGAGTGTCCCCCACCCACAGACCGAGCCGCAGACAGGGACATGGTGCGAGCCGAGGACACCCGGCTCCTCTAAGGGCTCAGCGCCCGCCCGCCTCCCACTCCCAACGTGCCGCAGGCTGAGACCCGCGCTCCTGGCCAGGACTTCTGGCCGCTCACACAGCCGCAGCGCCTGGGCCGAAGGTGCTCACACCAAGGTAGGAAACCAAAATCCGTTTTCATTTCTTAAAGAGTTGAAAATTGCGTTCCAAAACTTGGCAGGCATTAAAAGGATGAGTAAACTTACAGGTGTAAGTGCAAACCGTTTTCCAATTCAAGGCAAGTAAGTGCCCACAGGATTCTGGCGGGAAAACCTCTGGTGGGAAAGGAAACTGGGTCCTAAGGCCCAGATTTAAGGGCGGTCATGGGATTCCACAAGGGAGTGAACACCAGGAACCTGAGAAGTCCCTTTAGAGTCACAGCATATAGCATAGTGTTTCCCCAGCTTTATTGAGGTATACTTGTCAAATAAAAGTTGCATGTATTTAAGGTGTACAGTATGACGCTTTGATACAGGTATATGTTGTGAAAGTGTTAACCATAATCAAGCTAATTAACGTAACATGTCCATCACGTCACAGAGTTATGTTTGTGTGTGTGTGGGGGGGGATACGAACACTGAAGATCAACTTAGGAAATTTCAAGTGTACAATACAGGATTATTAACTATAGTCAATATGTTTCTTGATCTGTTCTTTTTTAGCCTTAAAATTAAGGCTACTGCATTAGTTACATTGACTTCCCACAGTATTGAAGAAACAAATTAATGAATGACATTTGGTGTAAACAGATTTCTTGACCTCTCTCTTTTTAAAATTAAAACGAATGATCCCAATTTAGGGAATAAAAATATGACCTTCTAGATAAATTAAGTGACACACTGGTTTCCTCATATAATATGCCAACATTATTTTGTGTAAATAGAAATAAATGGAGTAACTGGAAATAATGATTGACTTAGGTGCCATTATAAAAGAAACACTATTCCTCTTGTCTTTCACACAGATGAATAAATGTAAATATATAATTTGTAATCAATAGAGTCAGTAGAGTCAAATAAGGAAAAGCTGAAGCTTTATATAGATTCACTGAAAAATAAAGAATTAGGTAATGTAAAAAAAAAAAGAAATAATTATTTCTGGTTTGTCTTTGTGTGTTTCCCAGTGCTACACGTACTACATCTGATGTTAAGGATTTAGAAAGTACTTGATACATATTAAATGAATGAATGTCCTAAATTCTTATAAAAAGCAAAAGCAGCTCCTCTATTTGCCTGTTTGAATTACTAGTATAAATGTATTAATGCTAAGTATAAGTTTTAAGGAAAAACATCCCCTCATAAATTGAAAACTTTCATCATTTTTTATAAAATTCAGCAGGAGAGCTCTGCGTGGCCCTGAAGAACACATCATGTGTTCCCAAAAAGTTCTCAGAACTGCAATTCATTATCCAGCTGTTCTGTGGTTTACGTAAATTACCTTTCCTGGAAGAACTTACAGCTATAATCAATCACTCACTCAAACGATCAGTTAGTGAGGTTGATCAACAATGTAAAGTCAATATTCCCCAACATTCTCTCTTTCCATTACTGATCTGTGATGTAGAAGTGATTTCATGTTTGTTGTGCCTTGTTCTTGCTATTTTAAGATATAGCCTTAACTGACATTACAAAGACTATATAAGATCTAAGTTTCTAGGGAATCGAGAAATTATATTGATAATTAAATAAATTATATGTTTTAAGATGGTTTGGCTCCAGTAAGTTATGAACTCATGGGATTCCAGTGATAATTACATCAATTTGGTGATAATGATATGTTAAGTGATTTCTCAGGTTTTTTTACCCCACTAATTCCTAACAATAAGCCCGTGAAATAGGTATTATTATTCCTGTTTTGGAAGTGAGGAAACCACACAAGGAGTCTGAGAAAGGATGGATAGAGCCAAGGCAGAGTGTGTAGGTAGTGATGCTAGTGGGGAAGGAGAGAAGAACCAGAATAAACTGGTTTCTGGGACATCGGAGGATTAAAGAGCTTCTTGAGAGAAGAACTGGTCCATAAAGTCAAGCATGGAGAGAAATTATGTTAGGTGATATGGGGAAGTGGTAATTAGATTTGGGAGTTAGAGAGTTTTGGTGAACTTGGTAAAAACCACTTTAGGGCAGAGGCAGAGAAGGGGACCAGAGTGCTCAAGGTGGAGGAATGAGTGGGAGGTGAGGAGCTGGCCAGGAAATGTAAATCATCTGGGGAAACTCCATGCAAAGGGAAGACATGAGGCAAAATAATTGCTCAAGGAAGAGGATTTTTGTTGTGGTTGTCATTGTTATTTTGCCTTTTTAAAATTTTTTGGTTCGTTTAGAAGGTGATATTGGCTAGGAAACTTATGAGATGATCACAAGCAGAAACCAGGAGAGGGGGCTAACTGAAGACCCAATAAGTAGGTGTGATGATGGAGGAGGATGGTAAGGTGGTGGGAAGGTGCTGAAGCCTAGATTCAGTGCTCAGTTTCAGTCAGGAGTAACAAGCAAATGATAGAATGTCAGGGGAAGATTGAGATAAATATTTTAACAAGTAGGTCGAGGGTAAATTGCAAAGTTAACTTCTCTTAGGGACAAAACAGAAGGCCCACTCCCCTGGGACCCCATGTCCCCAAGGCTTAGAGTCTGATGAATCTGATCAGGCCTTCAGCAAATGAGGTTGTTAGGGGCTCTGCAACAGGATATTTCAGATAATCAGGGAAAGTTTCAAGCTAGTTAGGTGCACACATGGCAAGCAAGTTGTGCCGGAGAGGGTTAACCAGTAGTTCTGGATTGCTGAAAACCTGCCCTTTGCAAAGAAAGACTTTTCTCTAGGACTGGTCCCTGGCTGTCCCCTGAGAGATAAGTTTTGAGCCCTTGGAATATGCTGCCTGAGAAGAGTGTTTTCATGTGACCAGATGAGTTTATCCTAAACAATGTGATTTATGGTGTGTACCGGTTTTTGCTCTCAGGGACTGAGGTTTGAGTATCTGAGGCCAGTCGTGTGGGCGCTGCCTGCACCCCCAATAAAAATCCTAGACACGGAGGTCTGCGTGAGCTTCCCTTGTTTGGTAACTCTTCAACCACGTTGTTCACACATCCCTTCTGGGAAAAGTACTACTCATACTATTTCACTGTGAAAGGCCACCTGGAAGTTTGCTCCTGGCTTCTCCTAGACTTCACCCCATGGGCCTTTTTGCTTTGCTAATTTTAATCTCTGTCCTTTCACTATAATAAAAAAAAATGTGATCACGAGTACAATAGCTATCCTGAGTCCTGTGAGTTCTTCTAGCAAATCATCAAATCTGAAGGTGGCTTTGGGGATCCTGACCCCAGTGTTATAACACCCCAGTCAGTGTTATTTACTACTTTTTAGAATGTGTCTGTCCTTATAGTTTAGTCAGTCATTTATTTACTATTTATTTATGCATGGGGTGCCCATTGTGGTCCAGACACTGCACTGGGCACAGAACATATAGTGGTGAGCCTCTGTCTACAGGATAGCCTCACAGAGCTTGGAAGAACTATAGAGCAAACTAAGAATCTCAGGTATGACAAGTGCTAAATAGTAAGTCCAAACAAATTCACCAAGAGACAGGCTGGCTGGGCGAGTGGGGGGGTCAATGTATATAGATGGTGTGGTCTCCATAAAAAGAGATGCTTTCTGGAAGGGTCATAAAAAGATCCAGATAGAAGAAAAGCAGATGTAAAGGCCTTGATGGTGGGAATAAGTTTAGTATATTCTTTTGAACAGAGAAAAAACAGACAGACTGGAGAATAAATGAATGAGAGGCAAGTTGGTAAGAATTGAAATCAGAGCTTAGAGAATATAATGTATCACCTAAAAATATTTTTTTTTCTCAATATTCTGTGTTCACATGGATAATCTCTCTGACTTTGACATCTGGAAAGTTTTTACTTTAACTTTGTCTTTATCCTCATATATATTTTACTTGATGTTTTGATTTGATATAATAATTATTGATCATTGCTACCATGTTAACCAATTGTATTTGTATTTGAACTAAAAACACATGGAGAGTATAATGTTTTCGGACATATGTCTTAATCTTTATATTTTCTACCGTAGCAAAGATGATTTGAATTTGTAATTTAGTTTTCCCTAGAATTATAATAATAATTCTCAAAATCTCTAGGGTACATACTTCCTATCCAATTGAAAACAATTAAGGGATATATAAATAGGATATAAGAAATCATCTAGAAGCTTTTCACATTGAATTACCATCTTGTTTAAATACTTCTTGATATAGACACTCATTAATGACATTCCTCTTTCCTTGAGCACCTGTTCCTGGTAAAAACAAGGGCTATATTGATTTGCTGTAATTTATCTTCTGCCAGGATTTTTGTCTTGACAGTGTGAGAAGATTAATGGGAATTAATGGCATTTGCACAGCTAATTAAAGTCACTCTTCCTAAAGTCAAATCAATTCCTTTAATCAGAGGAGTGACAAAGCTTTGCTTGCTTGTTATAGTCTGCATGTAAATGTTGCCTGGATGAATAAGAATCGTTGCAAGCATTAGGCATAGAATACAGTAACAACTTGGATTGCCAGGAATTTCTCTGGCATTTATAGAATATCGCTATGCCACTTACATATACACTAGGAATGTTTTGAATTAAATGCAATTCAACAGAATTAATTTACGTATTTTATTTATAGTTTATTATGGAGCTTCTTACAGTGGTTGGCATCCACAGGCATAAATCCCCAGGGTAATTCCTAGCCAGATTCACATAATGCAGGAGGAAGCAGAGGGTTAGTAATTATTGGGTTAATTCAGGCATCAAATTGATGTTTTCTTTATCTGATTTTATAAAATTCTACCAACTCCTTTCTCCACATGGACGACATATTTATAGGAAATGTGTTCATCAAGGACTGAATAATTCAGACAAAAGGAGGACATATTTCTGAGGGAAGGTTTAGAGAGATGCACCAACATTTTTGTCTTGTTCAGTGTCAATGCAACAGTGAGATAGCAGCAAACATGGGAGAAGAGTGAGGGGACAGGCAAGCTGCACTTTCTCTTCCTCTGTTTTGTAATATGAATTATCTTTCGTCTGTGATGGTGTAAACATCAAACATTCATCACCTGTCCATGGCTCTGTTTTTGTATTGGATACTTCTTAGACACAGATTATGTTCTTAGCCTGGCCACTGAGACCAGTCATATCTCTAAGGTTCCCCATAGGCTTCCACATCTTTACACTAAGCACCTTGCCTCAAATATGTAGAGAGCCTAATGTTTCCCTTCCAGAAGTTTATATGACTCTGAGAAAGAGCTGATGCACTCACGTATGTGCGACTCCAAAATTCGGGGAACTACTGCCTCATGGATTAGCTCTTAAGCAACCGGTGAGAAGAAGTGACACATAAATCTGTAACACATTCTCTAGGCTCTTAAGAGACCCTGTTAAATAACAAACATTTAGCCAAGTACATTTTAAAGATCTAATTGGCTTTATTGAATAATTCATGGGTCAGGCAGCATCCCCTCTAGCAACTAGAAGAGAGCTCCAAAGGGCTACAGAAAGGGAGAGGTTTTTAAAGGCAAGATAAGGAAGTCATAAACCAGAAAAAAAATATTTCCAGTGAGGTCATCTCCCTCATCTTCTTTTGGGGGATGGTGAGAGCCCATGTGACAGATAACCTCATTGGTGCTGACCAGAAAATGCCACATTGACCAGTTAGGGTTACATTCCTGGGTAAGTTGTAATTAGGTTAGGTATTAAGTCTTGCTTTTAGCACAACTGACTCCATTTTGGGCTTGTCATTTCTTTTTTTAAACAGTCCTGAGTGGATCAAACACTCTAGTTGCTCACAGACATAGCCCACTAGATAGTACCTTTTTGTATTGGCTATCTTGCTTCCTTATCTTCCTTACATCCCTCATTCTTGCTCCCTGGACCACTTTCAAATTAATCTACCTCTACACAAGACCTTATTTCGTATTCTGTGCTCATGAAATACAGGCTATGACAGTTGTGATATATGCACATGATGCTCTAATATTGCAATAAAGATAAAATCTCTGAGAAACAATGTGAAGTCAAGAAAAATGTAAGAACTGATTGAAGAAAATAACCCAAGATTTTAAAACCACATAGTAACACTAAATATTTTGGGGGGATGGGGGTGAGGTGGAGGCATCCCCAACACATCAACATGTGAAAATCAATACATTGCCCTTTGAGAATTTATTATTCTTAATGCATTAATTTCGAATCTATTCACATGGTCTACTGATGATGAGGACATCACTTGCGCATATTTTGGATTGATTAACAATGATGAGAGTTGAATAATGAACTTGGAATCCAGTGATCTTGAGTTCCTGAAGCATCAGTAAGGTGGATAATATCCTCTTTACATATGTCCTAGGACATTTTAGAGGTTGAACTGAATGCTTTTTCATTGCAAAGTAACCTACACATAACCTAGTAAACATATGTGCACGCATAGTTAAATGTCTAGCATGTAGAAGATGTAACTATAAATGCTTATTTAACCAAATATTTAAGACTAAATATGATCTAACATCCATTATAACTATGTCTTCCCATATTATTACCTCAATTGTTTCAGCCCAGATCATTACACTTCAGTAATCCAGTAAGTTCACACAGTTTCATGACCCCCTTGTTGTGAATTTGTCTCTTCTAGCTATTTGGAATGAGCAACCAGAAATTTTGAGACTTCTTTTTCTCTCCTGTAAGTAATGAAAATTCTGTTGGTTATTAAATCAAAGCCTAACTTTCTAAATCAGAATGGTTGGAAAGAGTGGTTGCTCTTTGTCACCAAAGGGATAAAGCTAGGAAGGAAAATCTGAAAAGGCACCAAGACCAGCATTCCATAGAAATTATCAAAGGCACGTCTTTCCTCCTTCTGAGTTCGTTCCCTGATTCCTTCTTTGGTATTTCAGATATTTTTTTGTAGGTTTGAGCTGTTGAAGGTATATATCAATGCCAATTTAGAAAAAATAAGTAGAAAGCAAAAGCAAACAAACCCCACAAAGATCTTCTGAAATGCTATACTGATGAAAACTATCAATGAAAGAGAGCAATGGAGATATATTTTGGATTAATAGTATGGATAGTGGGGTGCCTGGTAAGGCAGACTTTTAAATTGTGTTTAACTACTTCCATGTCTATAGCTATTTAAATATTTGTCAAGGCTTTTCAGAGCTGACTTCTATGGAGAGTAGAAATTTCCTAATATTGGGAGGAAATATGAGAGTGTCTTCCCTTAGTGATACAAGTAAATGTCAAGAGAGACAGTCATTACATGGAGAATTGGCACCTATCTTTTCTCCTGGATGTCATTAAAGGCTTCTCACTTAATCCTCAGCTTATTTATGTCATTTAATCAATAGAGTATGCTGTTAATATGTTCCATTTATTTATAGAGCTTTTTAATCCTGTTTAAGAAAAATGATCCCTACCCTAAAGTTTAATAAAAGGCTATTAGGATCTGTGTGGGCTACTCACATGACGCAAGATGTAAGATGTCAAAGAGGGTTTGGAGACAGATATCAGGAAGGGAGACTGTCAAGAATAAGACCGATTTCAAGTACTAATTGAGGACTTGAATCTTCAGACATTTGATTAGGAGAGCAATTCAGGAACAGAGATCTAGTTAAAATCCTAGTTAAAATAATTGAGCACAAGTTCACAGGCTCAGAAAATCAGGCAACAGCATGTCAGTATTATGGTACTACTTCAATGGGACCAGATTTCCAAACAGGAAAAAGTCGTTTTTGTTGGTTACATTAGGCTATTGTGTTCCCTATAAATGGGCAGGGAGTGAGAGCTTGGACATCCACATTAGTCAGCTACTGAACTTTCAATGAACAAGAATTCTAAAAACCCAGTGAATTGGATATATGTACTGATGATACCTGAATACTTTTTTTTTAATTGAAATATATTTGACATATAACATTGTGTAACTTTAAGTTGTACAGCATGTTGATTTGATATATATGTGTGTGTGTGTGTATATGTGTGTGTATATATATATATATATATATATATATGATTGCCATTGTAGCCATACTTCTATCATGTTACATAATTATCCTTTCTTATTTAGTGGTTAGAAAAATTAAATTCTAGTTTCTTAGAAAGTTTGAGGATTATAGTACAGTGTTGTCTGTGTTCACTGTACTGTGCATTTTATCTCTAGGGCTCATTTACTACTCATTGAAAGTTCGTGCCCTCAAATGACATCTGTCCTGTCCCCAACCTCCATCCCCTCGTAACCACCATTTTACTCTGTTTTACAAATTTGGCTTTTTTTCGACTACACATGTAAGTGATATCATGCAGCACTTGTCTTTCTCTGACTTATCTCACTTAGCATAATGTGCTCAAGGTCCATCCATGTTGTTGCAAATGGCAGGATGTTCATTCTCATTGTGGAATAATATTCCATTATATATGTACCACATCTTCTATATTCATTCCTCTGTTGATGGGCGCTTAGGTTGTTTCCACATCTTAGCTATTAGGGAGAGGGAAGGGACGGAGGCTGAATACTTTTGTGCTGAATCATGATTTTCCAGTGCAAAGGTACTGGATGGCGCCTTCATGTGGAATGAAGCATAAGGGAGTTTGGGAAATGAGGTCCATGAGACTACTTGTAGAAATTTAGGAAAGGTAGAGGTAGAAACCTCATTTGATACTGTTGACCTGAACAGACTGTCAGATATTTCTCCGGCAAAGATAAGTTTATACCGGATCAGCAGAGAATTGCAGTTTGGATTCTGCGGCCACATCAAGCCACATGCAGGTCCCCCACACAGCACGGGAAGGAGAACTCTTTAATAAAGGGTAAAAGGAAGTTGGGAGGGCTAAAGTAAACCAAGTCCGTGGCTGTTTATTGGCTGAGTCCTTGCCAGGAAAGAAGAGTCTGTCTGCTTCCTGTTGGGCTCTGCTTTGGTCACAGGGCGTGAGAGCTCCCCACCCCCATCTGGTCTCTATTTAATTGAGATTTCTGTTTATTAATTTTTTACAGTACCCAGGCCATTCCTTATGCTTCTTAAAGAGACAGTAACCTGAGGCCAGTTTTGGGAGGATCATTTGCCATTGGCAAAATAAAGTTACAAAGCTGTAGATACGCTCAAAACAAATGACTGAAAAAATACAACTCAATCTTAAACATATATATATTTATATTTTTAGGAAGCCATGATCCATCTGCATAGGTGATATAACATTGCTCACCTCCTATCCCAGTTCTTCTAATAAACAGGGTGAATTTGTCACCTTTTATTTTTCTTACTTTCTATCCATTTTGGGTAAGAATTCTTCATTTTTCTCTCAGATCAAAATTCAGAAAATCCGTATGTGTGTATAAATGCTAACCAAATACCTTTATGTTTATACTGTGATTCTTCATGACAGAGAAGAGATTTTTATCCCCATCTTTCTTCTGGATAATCTGAGGAATATAGAGAGGAATTCATTCTACCACAATTGTAAGAGGTGTGTAGCTCTTTTCGAGAAACAATGCTTGGGGAAAACAAACAAACAAAAACCAAGCAAAAACAAAAACAAAGACATAGCTTTTTAAATACACCTACCCACAGATATTCCCTTTCTTGTTTCTCTTTGTATAAAGTTGTTCAATCCAATGATGTGGTTTTCTCCTACCTATTCTCTTTTGCATCTTCCTGTGCTTCGTTATTGGAAATTATAACCCCTCGAATGGATAAATGAATTCAGAAGGGGCATCCCCAACAGCAGTGTAGGGCAGCCAAAATGCTCTATTCTTTCCATTATGTAGGAGCATAGTTTCCCTCTGCCTTTTACTGACAGGTCCTTGGTTTTGAGGTACTGAGTTGAGCAAGTATGTGAATGTTTCCCACTTTCTGCCTCTCTGGCCCTATTGTTGTGATACTTCAGTTAGTAGAAAAGACTCCTGAGGTTTTATAGGTATTTCTACACTGATGAAAATTTTCAATCCCTTATTTTTTAAAGAATATTTAAATGGGAAGTTCAAGTAAAATTAATAAAGTGCTGAAAGTTTAATGAGCATCTTATCTGGAAGCCCAGCTTTGCTCTATGTATCCTCCTCCTGATTATAATCGAGTAACTATCTGAAGTCCTCTCTACATTAAGAAGTAGCTAAGCAATGTGAGGAAGTCTCATGGAACCCAATATGTTATTTCCCGTCTTAATCCAGAGAAGGTACAAAACAGATTATATTATATTTATTATATTACATTATAAATCCAATTTCCTAATTACTTTCATATATACTAAGTATGGCCTAGGATTTGAAGTGGACCTTAAGCTAAGATAAAGATTTGATTGAAAAGGATGACGGGGAAGTGTATGCAAAGCACTCCATATCAAGTTCTAAGAGCTCCATAAGTGTTGTTGCCTATTATTAAAAATACTGATTATTCCAGAACTATGAAGATAATAAATAAATGCAGATATCAAGTATGGTAGTGATAGGAATATGGAGTTTAAAACCAGAATTACCTGAGATGGAATACCTTTTTTGTTACTGTGAAGTGTATGACCTTTACCTGTAAATTAAAGCCATTAACAGACTTGGGCAAATTAGTGGTAAAGAAGTAAAGTAAAAAAAAAAAATTAGGCTGTGACTTATAACCTACTTTGGAGTCAAGAGACATGAAAGCAGAGTGGAGTACAGCAGACACAGTGAAAGCTGCTTGGGTCAGGTGGTGGCTCTGGCAGTATCACAGATGGATGGAAACAAGATATGAAATAATGAAATCGAAATACTTTATGGCAATTTTGGGGGAAGGCAAAGCCAGAGTTTCTCACTCACCACCACCTTCACCCAAAAGTTTGATAATGCCATCTTTATAATGAAAACTATCATTGTGAAGTAGATTATAATACTACACAGGATTTTCTTCTTATTTTGGTCATTTGTATATTCTGTAATGTTTCACTCTCAAGAAAAAGAGACACTTTATTTCCCTAGTAAAACAGTGTTTTCCCGTACTTATATTTCCCAGGTAATATTTCACCCAAACTTACAATCAGTTCAGTGGATTAATTTATATTTCATTCCTTGGGAAACTGGATATAGTGAGTCTTGTTAAGAAGGTTTCTTTTACATGACGCATTCTAAATTTACTTTCCCCTCATCATCTTGTTTGATTCTCTACTATGCTCTCTTCTCTTCCAACAAGAGTGGTTCCTGATGTTCTCCCAGTGAATCTCTTGGTAAATCAGACTGTGCCTTTTGCCAGTTCTTTTCACCACCCTCCACAAAAAGAATCCTACTTAGAGATTTCTTTCTAGGTGGATATTCCTCTCAGAAAACAGAGTTGCCTGTTCATAATCGCATCATCATGGATCCCATCAGTTGTTTCAACCAAAATAAGTACTTGGCTGCTATTAAGCCTTTAGCATTTCACTTCCTTCTTTGTAGCTCTCATGTTTCCAGTATAAATTCACATTTAATTTGTTTGCCATTAACACTCCCAGGAATCATTCAGTAATGTTTTCTATCTTTTCTGCTCATTGAGTATCTATTACTATTTATGCATCCCTGGAGATGTTCATTTGCATCCTTCCCGACAGAATTATATTTTGTTATTTTGGGCTCAGAGTTCTGAGACTTGCATATATTTCAATTGTATTTCTCTCAATTACAGATTTTTCAACAGTTCCAGACTTAATATTGTTGAAAACACCAATCCTACAGATCATGTTAGAGCTATGACATAATACCAAAGGGAATGCAACCTGTAGGCTTTATCCAGAGGTCTCCTAGGTATATTACCTTTTACTCGCCATCACCTTTTGTTTTCCTTAAGTGTTTTGGATAACACAAGTTCCTGCTTTAATGCCATGTGAACAAATGTTGAACAAAAAGAGGTAGATGGAAAAACAGATGTAGTTAATGTTTTGGGTGATAACAGTAGCTAATGATGATACTAATAACATGCATGCATTGAGGTCATCCATGTGCTCTGCTGTATTACAGGTCCTTTGTATGTATCACTACAGTTAAGGTTCACAATACTCCCATAAGTTAGCTATTCTTCTTATCCCTATTTTTGCAGACAGGTAAATTGAGCTGAAAGATTCAGTGACTTCTCAAAGATCACACAACCAGAAAGTGGGAGATCAGAGAATCTAATTTTTTAACTAACATGCCATTATCCTTTCATTGAGTTGTTTGTTGTTATTGTATGTTTATAAAAAATTAAAATACACAACTCAAAACCACTATCTCCCCTCCCTCTGCCGTGGTGGGAAAAATAAAGAAAAAGAAACAATGGCTTCTATATAGTTTTCAGAGTCTTTGGACCCTGCTTACTAGAATAAAAAAATAAAAAGCAACAGTTTCACATATTGGTCCCAGTATTTGTTCCTTTTCTAGGTTTTGTATTTGTCTTTTAATCCATTCTTCTTTTTGTGGCTTTTTGTCTCTATACTGACAGTTTTACAAAATTGCACTTCCCCAGGTTTAAATTTAAAAAGTTGTTTACCATTAGTACATTGCAGTGATCTTTTAAGTGATGCCATTAAATATGAATATGGAATTTTATGAGAAAGAAAAATATTTGATGATTCATTTATTATAATGTACCAGTCATCAACAAGATACTTTCTTATATTGTTGAAGATGAATATAAATTCTTATGAATGAGAAAATTATTCTAATATATGAGAAAATTATTCTAATATAACAATTATGAAGCTCAATAAACTTTACATTTATCTCCCTTTCAAATCATTTGATTTGCTCTGTGGTGGGTATAAAAACAACTATCTGGGTAAATCTTTCATTTGTTGAATGGTTGCCTAAGTGTTAGGATTCAGTGGTTATAGCAAGTGTGAAAGGCCTGTTTTTTGTTGTTCTGTTTTTTGTTTTTTTGCTCTGATATTTTATGACATATTCTAAATGCTGCCTGGTTTGGACTAAATATTAAAGGATATCGTTTATAGTAGTATTTATTGTGAAACTTTTCCTATATTTGGAAAATAAAATCATCATTTATCAGGATAAGAACAGTGTGCAAGAATGAGTACCCATTCTCCAAGAAGATAAATGGCACAGATATGATCATGAACTAGAATTAGATTATGTTAACATCTGGGCACGTGCCAGCCTCTGATTATCAGCATCAAATGCCTTTTCATTTTCTTGTGATCACTCTCATTTTTAACCAATTTTAGACTCAATTTTGCGATTTACCAAAGTAGACAAGCATGAAATGGATTTTTCATAGGAAGGAGATATTCTTGGTGAATAATAATGTTGTGTGATGGTGTCACTTCTCTAGACTTGTTTTAACTTCTTCACTACATAACCCCTGTTTTTGGTGACGGAAGTGTGTATCTCTTGCTCTTCCTGTGCTCACAGCTACATGCTTCCAAAGCCCCTTGATGTTAGGTGGGGCCATAGGGCTGACCTTAGGCCAATGAAAAATGGGTATAAGTGACATCACCACCTCTGCATTAAAATGATCTTCACACAATTCTTCCTTTCTTTTTCCTTCTGTAGATACCCTGGAAGTCAAAGGTGATAGAGAGTGGGTCATAGTTGTAATGGGCCAATGGCCTTCTCACCTCTCCTCCCAAAACATGTGCGCACACTTGTAGACACACACACACACACACACACACACACACACACACACACACATTGGCCATTAGACTGTGATGTGAATAAGCAATAATATTTCTGTGTTAAGCCACTTAGATTTTGGGTGTTAGAGCAATAAGTCTGCCCTGAATAATAATTAGTTATTCCAGGTGAAATGTAAGCAATACTTAGTTAAGAGCACAGATTTTGTGTGAGATGTATCTGAGTCCATACTCTGGCTTTCCTTTTGTTAATTGTGTGTTTAATTGATTAACCTTTCTGTGTCTCAGTCCCTTCATCTGTAAAATGAGGATAATAATAGCTACCTAACAGGTTTAAGTGTTGAATAATACCATATGTATATATACACAGTGTTTAGTATAGTGTTTAATAAATAGTAGTATTTGATAAATTTAAGCTTTTTAGGAACCTTTTTCTGTAGGAATTGCTGTTCATTTAGGTCATGCTCCATCCTAGAAAAGGCAAAATTGAGAGACTTAAGTAAGGGACATCATTAGGAAATGGTGGAACTGAAGTCCCCCCTTGATAACTGAACTGCATCATGTCTCAGACTCTTAGAAGTTTACAGAAAATATTTGTCCACGTTATTCCCGATTACTATAGTGGAACTTGGGATTTTCTCCCCACTCCTAAATCTCTGTTACTTTCTTTACCTGGGGCTATGTCTCCAATCTCTGAGGCCTCAGGGGACTTCTAGGTTTTTCGGGATCAGGAAGACCATCCTTCAGTGTTCAGTGCCTTGTGTTTCTCCTAGTCCTTCAGGGCACCCTCAGCCTGCCCCCTCCCAGTAGTTACTCTCAGTGCAGCATGTAAACCCTGTGCCCCACCTGATGCTATGATGATGATCATATTCACTCTTCTTGTTGCCCCCACCATCCCTGAATGCAGAGAAAGGAATTCCTTTAACAGGACGTTTCACCTCTGTTATGTTACAACAGTTTTTTTTTTTTTTTTTTAACTTTTTATTTTATATTAGAGTATCATTGATTAACAGTGTTTTGTTAGGTGTACAGCAAAGTGATTCAGTTACACATATATATGTATCTATTATTTTTCAAATTCTTTTCCCATTTAGGTTGTTATGTAATATTGAGCAGAGTTCCCTGTGCTGTATAGTAAGTCCTTGTTGGTTATCTGTTTTAAATATAGCAGTGTGTCCATGTACACAGATGACAGTTTTAAGACATTTCACATAGAAGCAATTATCTTAAGGATAATTGCTTTTCCTAAGGCCCTTCATGATTCATATCCTGTAGACTAGATTCAGGAAGTCTGTAGTGGGCACTGCTTTTCTTCCCTAGAGGACAAACTCAAGGATTTGCATATGAGAGCAAGACAATTCCGCCCAAAATTAGGACTGCAAATTCAGATTCGTTCTTTTTACCACTGTAAGTTGTCCCATTCAGTATAAAAATTTGTCTCGACCTCTTCAAGTTTGTTGAGGGTGAATCTAGACAAAGGAACCTGGACATATGAGGATATGTGAGCTGTTCAACATGCCTGGAGAATGAACTAGAAAGAGTGGAGTGCTGTTCAGCAGAGAGGATACTGATATCTCATGTTAATTAAGGCTTTGTTGCAAAGACAATGGGGACTCTTTGAACAACATTTAACAGGGGGTGGGAGTTGGTGCTCAGAAGATACGGAGTGATTGTTTTCCATCTCTGTTTACTCACCTATTTAAATATCAAAGATTTGTTGTATTTTAGAAATAGGAGGGTTTTAGAAATGTTGTTCATTTCTTCCACTTAAATAGGAAGAAATTAAAGGCCCCAGATGCTCGCAGACTTCTCCCAGACCTGGGCTTATTCTATTAAAAATTGTGTCTTTTTCTTCTCTCCTCTGAGTTTTACATTTGCACCATTTCCTTTCAAAACCAGATATGTTTATGTAAATGGTGTTACTTTTTGGATTTTTCATAATTCCAGTCAAATTTTTGAAAAGTAACAGTAGAAATATGAAAAAAGGGCTCACTGTAGAATAGACTTCTCATGAATGAAAATGTAGTCTATTTTTCACTTATTCACTGAAACCTAGTATGTTTGTTTGATATTTAACACACTCAACATGTCCAAACCCAGCCATCTTTAAAATGTCCTGAATTAGAAAATTATATATAGGTTTGCCTCATAACTATGCCCAAAGCCAAACCCAAATACACACTTGGCAGGTTTTTCCTGTTATTCAGAACATTAGTAATGGCTTTTATTATTTTTTTCTATTGCAGTGAGAGGTGAGGACATCACAGCACCTCATTTTTTTTTTAATTTAATTTTTTCTTTTTCCAGAGTAGTCTTTTTCTCACCTCTTCTTTAGTATGTTCTCTGTGCTATAAAGGAGACATTACTAATCTGAATGAGCAGAAACCCAGTTCCTTCCTGGGCCATGCTCCCAGGTTGTATCAGTTTGAGTAAAAAAAAATATCATAAACTAGTACCTGGCTCACTCTCCCCATACCTGCTGCAGGCTCTACTAGTTAGCACTATGCACTTGAGTCTCAATGGTGGGTGTGTGCCTTGAGTTCTTATTCTGCACAACTAAAAGGTCATAAAAACCAAGATTCAGTTTGGGGTGTAGGGTTTAGAAAAAGGTAGGAAGCTCTGCTTAGATTTCTGGTTAAAGTCTTTAAAACCCATTTTTCCCAGAGCCCTATATTGGGATAATGATAATTTGTTTAAAAATAACTTGGTATTTTATTTTCAAGAGTGACTTCTTTTCCTTGCACATATCAACATTGTCAACCTTGGTGGGCGGGGGGTTGGGAGGGAGATACAGAGTAATGGATAGGACAGTGTTTGGACAGACCTAGACCTTTCTAACAATTTTCTATCTCAGTCTAATGAGACTAAATGAGATGTGTGACAATAATGGGGAAGAATGACAGTCATTTAGAAAATAGTAGTGGGTGGGGGGGTATGGCGGCTGCATATACTACCTCTGGACAGCTGGCTTACAAGGGAAAAGAAGAAGTTTTGTTCTGCTTTGTTTTTTTCTGTTTGTTTTTCTGACTGGAGTCATAAAACCCTAGAGTTGGAAGAACAGTCACCAGTTGCTATGATGAGTTAGTTTTATGTGTCAGCTTGTTAGGCTGTAATGCTCACTATTCAATCAAACACTAATCTTGGTGTTACTGTAAAGGTATTTTGTAGATATGGTTAACATCCACATTCAATCAACTTTAAGTATAGGGGATTATCCTTGATAGTGTGGGTGGGCCTCATCCACTCAGTTGAAAGGCCTTAAGAGCAAAACTGGAGTTTCCGTCAAGAAGAAGACATTCTGTCTCAAGACTGCAATATCAGCTTCTGCCTTTGCCTGAGACATTACAACCTGCTGGCCTGTCCTATAGATTTCAGACTTGCTAGCCCCCACAGATGCATAAGCAAGTTCCTTAAAATAAATCTGTTTTTGTCTCTCTGCCTGTCTGTTCATCCATCCAACCATCCATCCATCCATCCATCTAATTAATCTCTGTATGGATTTATCTGTCTACTTGCCTATCATCCATCTATCTATCTATCATCTATCACCTGTCAATAGATTCTTCTCTTACTGATTTGATTTCCTCTGGAGAACCCTGAGGAAACCCTGAGTAACCCTGTTACTAGTGTCTAGTCTGATTTCTTACCCAATGCAGAAATGTATTTTACATATATGACGAAAGTCCTCCATTTAATGACTATTTTCATTTATGGAAATACCCTGATTCTTGAGGTACCTTTTTGCATTGTTGTATTGATTGAATTATTTCAAAGTTCTATATTTTAAGCTTTATACTAAAACTTTATACTAAAATCATTACTCCAGCTTAATTTTCTTGTGATCTTTAAAATTTGTTTAAATATACTTAGGGTTTCTTTTTTGTTCATTAGATTTTATGATGTCCATTGGACAAATTAGCACAACTCATTATAGTATGCAGTGCATTAAAGTTCTATGTAAATACATTTTCTTTCTAATGTATAAGTTCTTGGTGGATAAGGACTGTGAAGGACTATACCATGTTCGTATAATTATCCTTGTGCCTTTCTTAGATACTCAAAATCACTGTTGAATTTAATGTCTGTCTTGGGATCAGTGATATCTGCCTCACCATTAGTCTTACCTGTTAGTCCTCTCTTTTCCTTCTAGTACATTGGCTGTCACCTCTGGCTTCAAGTTACAGTATCTTTCAAAAGCCCAAACCCTACCCCAAACCATTTAAATCAGTCTTTCTAGGATTGGGCCCATGTATGAGAGTTTTTAAAGAGCTCCTCAGTTGACTCTAGCACTGAGCCAGGGTGAGCAAAGTCTGCTCTGGAATAACATAGAACACCCCCCTCCCTTTCCACATAACACCACTCTAACATTCCGAAGACACTTTCCATGTCTCCTTGTCTCTTTCTCAAATGAAACGTTGTATTTATAACTCAAACCATTATTATTGTTTCTCTAGAACCTGCACCATGCAGTTTGACTTCCTCTGGGGCTCATATTAACTGATCAGAACCTTCATTTAATGTGGCATTCTCAGCATGGAGCCTCTGTGAGCCTTTTGGAGATTATTAGCCTCCCAAGTGAGGTTTGGAATTTATGAGATAAAAGCTCTGTTTTTATGGAATCGGTTTTTGTTTAGCTTATTTGCAAGTGATACTCAGAGTAGTTGCCATTGGCTGCTCTGCCTTATGACTGATACCAAATTTACTGTTTAATAACACTTCTATTGATTTGTTCCTCTTCTAAATTAATAACAGCCTGAGATTATGGGGAAAGAAAACAAAAACAAAAACAAAAACATAGGCTTTGAAATCTGAAACACCATGAATTGATTAATGGTTTTATCAAGTGGTAACGGATGGGTCACTTAGGAAAAGCAGTGTCAGTTGGGAGAGATTTGTTTTCCTCATCTGTAAAAGGGGTCAATGCAGTAGTATTATCTTGCAATAATAGTGAAGATTATAAATAACATTTGTAAAGGATTTAGCATACAATGTGGCATTTGGAAAGTGTCCATTAAATTGTGTCCATCTTTATAACATACATGGATTTAAAGTACCCACGCCTCTTCTATCCTGACATTCAGTGAACTGTGCTATGACAGTTTTATACTAATAACTGAAGTTTTAGTAAGGTCAGTATTTATATTATGCTGTTTTGAAAGGTAGAGAGGTCTAAAAGGGCACATGGACTGTAACTCTCTACTCTGCAGAATCCATTCAACACTTCCTGGCTGGTTCAGACACAGAGACTTCCTGGCTGGTTCAGGTTATGGACCCACCCCTAACAGTGCTGGTAAACCCAACAGAGATGATGCTCAGACTGGGTATGTAACAAGATTGATACAAACCTAGTTGTGAGTATCCTGCAAGTTAGGTCCCATTTTGTTCCCTACCTGCTACACTTTCGGATTAGAATCAAAGTCCACAATATCACATGGCATGGATTAAGGAAGGATTAGGTAGAATAGAAAATGTGTCAAGTCCGAGTCAGTAAGAAAAAAATAAGGCATAGGTTCCACCTCTCCTATTATCCGACTTTAAGTCATGGTGGGGGCTAGGACATTTTGCTTGATACCAAAATTGGATCTTTGTTCTAGAAGAGGAATTCTTTATCCCTGTGAATTTCATTTTCTTTTTTTTCTTTCTTTCTTTTTTTTCTTGGAGAGGTTGGGTAGGAATTAGAGTATAAAAATATCAACCTTGTCCATGGGGGGATATTCAGATGATTTTGACTCCTAGAAGTCAGGAATTGGGAGCCAGCTGTTTACAGGTATTGTCTGAGAAAAGCACTCGTAGTCCTGGGAGATGCTCTTCACTGGGAGAAAGTCACTTTCTGTTGGAGTATTTTTCTTGGATCAGTTCATTCTATTTGGAGAATGACCGCCTACGTTTCCAGCAACTCAGGCAACCCAGAGTAAGCTTTTGGAAGCTTACACATTCTCTTCTACTTGGTTTCCTCATCTGAAAAAAAAAAAAGGAGTTAAAATCACATCTTAAATTTGCTGAATGTCTTAAGTAAAACATTATTTTGTGGCTTGGTGTAGAGACTGCCCTGAAAGTAATGATAGCTATTATTGCATCCCAGACACAATCACCCAGATGTTGAACAGTGATGGGGTATATATTAAATCATATTATAATGTAAATAATAGATTTTATTTCTAAGTAACTACTAGCACACTTGCTATTTCATCAAGATCCCAACTTGCTTCCATTATAGATGGGTCCTTACAAACAGCTAGTTTATGGCCCAAGAGTCAAAATCATATTAAAAAAAGTGCTTATACAGAGAACCTCAGCCCCTGTCTTGTCCGCATTTACCAGTAGAGATAACCATTCTTTATAATTCTAGGATTTAAACAGTTATATATATATATATATATATATTTATGTTCTTAAGTGCACCCTTCTTATGTAAACAATACTGTATACAGTGTTCTGTTAATGTGTTTGATGACTTTGGATGCTGCTCTCACTGGGAGTGAAAGCAAGGAGGGAGAAGTCAAGACATTTTTCTCTTTACTACTGGCCCACTCTCTTAGTTAATTTCCCAGTAGTGGCCTTACTCTCTGTTTCTTATGTTCATCTCCTAGCATTCTCCCTTACGAACCTTGGTACAAATTGTGATCTCTCCTCCACTCCAGTGCCTAACACAATGCTGGGCACGTAGAAGGAAGTGATAATAATAACAATTGTTGAATGAGAAAATAAATATCTTAGGGCCTGCGACATAGGTTTGTGTGGTACATCACGGTACTCCTGCCAAAGCATCCCCCCATTCCAGATCAATGCATCTTAAAGTATTTCCATAGGTCTGTGGGGATAACGTTTAGTGTGTCAGTAAAGTATGAAAAAATGTATTTTTTCTTGCAGTGAGACAGTTCCAGGTGCTCATAATTGTGCTATGCACTCAGCCAATTTTCAAATATATTAAAAAATGATTCATGATGAGTTAGGCAAAGCACATTATGCAAATTATATACCTAAAGTATAGTTTAACTCCAAAGCCTTAGTTCTATCTCACTGTTTAAATATTAATCATTTGGTTCACACATCTGATTTTAGGTCAAAAAAACTGGAATAAAAGCACCGATTTGCCAGTGCTCAATTGCATCCTAATGCATTTCTATCTAGCTGGAATTTTAAATAAGCAGTTGAGAAAAGATATTGGGTTATTTTATGGAATAGGATATGGAGTCTATGATGACAGCTTAATAGAATTTCCATTAAAGAGAAACTGAACTGAAATTTAATCACTTGGTCAAAATTAAAATTGTCCATTTAGAATTTGAAATACTGAAATTAAATGATGGTAGCATGCATTTAGGTTTTCACACCCAATTCTGTTGAAAGGTAAAGCTTCAGAATTTTGTAACGCCCTGTAAGGATAAGTGACTCCTCTGCAGTGAAAACATAATGGGGTTTTACACTAAGTTTTACCCAATTCTTTCCAAGAAATTGTTCCTACTCATGGAGTGAGAACAGATCTAAGCAGATTTTATTTTACTATATTTGCATTCAATAAAATGTTTAAAATCCCATATTTAAATTATGGATATATTTTGTTTTGTTGGATTACTATGAGGCAACCTCAGGAGGTCAAATAACTTGCAAAACTATGAATATCCTAGTACCTAAATTTATCGTGTGTATCATTACTTTATTCCTTAAAAGAAAAAGAATAATAAAATGGTAGTTGCTGTGACTTAATTTCAAAGAAAAAAAGAAGGCAACAGTTGTGAAATATGAAGATTGTTTATAGACTCCTATTATTTAGGATCTCGAAATAACCAGCCGAGTATCTTACGTCATATTGCAAGTTTGGCCAATGCACATGCCATTAGTTGGCTTGTTTGCATAAATAAATTGAAGAACTTTTTACTTTTATGTGACTTATAACTAGTAGACAAATAAATCCTGGAAATCTAATGCACAGTAGAGTGAATACAGACAACAATATTGTATTGTAATCATCAAACTTGCTAAGAGACTAGATCTTAATTATTCCCACCACAAAAAAGAAATGATAATTATGTGATAGAGTTGCTACAATGGCAGTCGTATTACAATATATAGATGTGTGTCAAATCAACATATGGTGCACCTTAAATTTACACAATATTATTTGTCAAACGTATTAAAAAAATAAAGACATTGCTAACTATAAAAAACTTAGGAAAAATAAAAAATTTAAAATGTAAAATGATTTCCTAAGATTTTCATAAGTAACATCATTGATTCAATGTGTTTCTAACTGTAAACAAAACTTTAGCCCTAAAAGTGAGAGAAATTCATATAATTCCCACTAGACACCCTTTATTTTGCAGTTAGTTCAAGTGCTTGATTATTTGTTTGTTTTAACATGTATAGAGTATTAAAGTGTGTCTACAGTTCATCATTTTGTTCAGTTCAAACTGACATTTAAACTAAGATAAATACGAATATATACTTTAAATAACAAACACAATTAAATGTAACACTGTTAAGTAAATGAAATTCCAGTGGTTTGCAAATATAATGTTGATGGGTCATTGCTATGGGGATCAGAATTCCTGACAGACATGTGTGATCTTAAACATACTCACCCCCATTTTTTGTGGGGATTGGAGGAAGGGCTCAGCTTCCCACTGTAAAATGTAGGCATTGGACCTTATCATCTCTGATTGATCTTCGAATTTCTACTTGTTTATGATTGTGTGAAAGCATGACCTGCCCTCAAGATTTTCCTGTAATAGTTCTGATAAAATTTCTTTCCATCTCCTTAAGTTTTAGAAAGAAAAATTATTTATGCTTTTTATGAGGACTCCTCTTTTCACTCTTTAAAAGAGTAAAGACAAGACTTCCCTCTAATTAGGAGAAAACAATTTTGATAAGGTTTCCAGTGACCTGAGAGTTGCTACAATAAGTGAGTGCCCAGTAGTCTTTACCTTATCTGATTTCTGTAGCTTTAGACTGGGAAGGCTCTTTCATTTCTGAAACTGTTACCTCCTTTGACTTTCTGATGTCATTCTTTCCTGATTTTTCTCTTCATTCAGTGGTCACAGAAGTATATTAAATTTAGTACATTGGAACTGAGCTCAACAAATTTGATCCCACAGAAAATTTCTCTCTTTTTGTATTTTCTTCCTTATTGAATGGTGTTACCATACATAAAATCATAAACATCAGAAATTTTAAAGTTTGGAAGTTGAAAAGGAGGCCTAGACACTGCCCTCCGCAACAAGAGAAGCCAGTGCAATGAGAAGCCCGTGCACCACAACGAAGAGTAGCCCCCACTTGCCTCAACTGGAGAAAAGCCCGTGTGCATCAACGAAGAGCCAGTGTAACCAAAAATAAAATAAATTAAATTAAAAAGGAAAAAAAGGGGAGAAGACTGAAATCAACAGAATTAGGAATGGAAAAGGAGAACTAACAACTGACACTGCAGAAATACAAAGGGTCATTAGAGATTGCTACAAGCAACCATATGTCAATAAAATGGACATCCTGGAAGAAATGGACAAATTCTTAGAAAAGCACAACCTTCTGAGACTGAACTGGGAAGAAATAGAAAATATAAACAGACCAGTCGCAAGCACTGAAATTGAAACTGTGATTAAAAATCTTCCAACAAACAAAAGCCCAGGACCAGATGGCTTCACAGGCGAATTCTATCAAACATTTAGAGAAGAGCTAACACCTATCCTTCTCAAACTCTTCCAAAATATAGCAGAGGGATGAACACCCCCAAACTCATTCTATGAGGCCACCATGACCCTGATACCAAAACTAGACAAAGATGTCACAAAGAAAGAAAACTACAGGCCAATACCACTGATGAACATAGATGCAAAACTCCTCAACAAAATACTAGTAAACAGAATCCAACAGAACATTAAAAGGATCGTACACCATGATCAAGTGGGGTTTATCCCAGGAATGCTAGGATTCTTCAATATATGCCAATCAATCAATGTGATAAACCATATTAACAAACTGAAAGATAAAAACAATATGATGATATCAATAGATGCAGAAAAAGCTTTCAACAAGATTCAGCACCCATTTATGATAAAAACCCTCCAGAAAGTAGGCATAGAGGGAACTTACCTCAACATAATAAAGGCCATAAATGACAAACCCACAGCCAACATCATTCTCGATGGTGAAAAACTGAAACCATTTCCACTAAGTTCAGGAACAAGACAAGGTTGCCCATTCTCACCACTATTATTCAACATAGTTTGGAAGTTTTAGCCACAGCAACCAGAGGAGAAAAAGAAATAAAAGGAATCCAAATCAGAAAAGAAGAATAAAGATGTCACCATTTGCAGATGACATGTTACTATACATAGAGAATCCTAAAGATGCCACCAGAAAACTACTAGAGCTAATCAATGAATTTGGTAAAGTAGCAGGATACAAAATTAATGCACAGAAATTTCTTTCATTCCTCTACACTAATGAAAAATCTGAAAGAGAAATTAAGGAAACACTCCCATTTACCACTGCAACAAAAAGAATAAAATATCTAGGTATAAACCTACCTAAGGAGACAAAAGACCTGTATGCAGAAAACTATAAGACATGAAAGAAATTAAAGATGACACAAACAGATGGAGAGATATACCATGTTTTTGGATTGGAAGAATCAACAATGTGAAAATGACTATACTACCCAAATCAATCTAGAAATTCAATGCAATCCCTATCAAACTACCACTGGCATTTTTCACAGAACTAGAACAAAAAATTTCACAATTTGTATGGAAACACAAAAGACCCCGAATAGCCACAGCAATCTTGAAAAAGAAAAACAGAGCTGGAGGAATCAGGCTCCCTGGCTTCAGACTATACTACAAAGCTACAGTAATCAAGACAGTATGGTAC
This sequence comes from Neophocaena asiaeorientalis asiaeorientalis, assembly GCF_003031525.2. Classification (NCBI taxonomy): domain Eukaryota; kingdom Metazoa; phylum Chordata; class Mammalia; order Artiodactyla; family Phocoenidae; genus Neophocaena; species Neophocaena asiaeorientalis. The sequence continues at coordinate 724,102 of NW_020174042.1, read as the reverse complement.
TGGCACAAAAACAGAAATCTAGATCAGTGGAACAGGATAGAAAGCCTAGAGATAAACCCATGGACCTATGGTCACCTTATTTTTGGTAAAGGAGGCAAGAATATACAATGGAGAAAACACAGTCTCTTCATTAAGTGGTGCTTGGAAAACTGGACAGCTACATGTGAAAGAATGAAATTAGAACATTCCCTAACACCATACCCAAAAATAAACTCAAAATGGATGAAAGACCTAAATGTAAGGCCAGACACTATAAAACTCTTAGAGGAAAACATAGGCATATGTTCTCTGACATAAATCACAGGAAGATCTTTTTTGACCTACCTCCTAGAGAAATGGAAATAAAAACAAAAATAAACAAATGTGACCTAATGAAACTTAAAAGCATTTGCACAGCAAAGGAAACCATAAACAAGACGAACAGACAACCCTCAGAATGGGAGAAAATATTTCCACTGAAGCAACTGACAAACATTAATCTCCAAAATATACAAGCAGCTCATGCAACTCAATATTATAAAAAAAACAAAAACAATCCAAAAATGGGCTGAAGACCTAAATAGATATTTCTCCAAAGAAGATATACAGATTGCTAACAAACACATGAAAGGATACTCAACATCACTAATCATCAGAGAAATGCAAATCAAAACTGCAATGAGGTATCACCTCACACTGGTCAGAATGGCCATCATCAAAAAATCTACAAACAATAAATGCTGGAGAGGGTGTGGAGAAAAGGGAACCCTCTTGCACTGTTAGTGGAAATGTAAATTAACACAGCCACTATTGAGAACAGTATGGAGGTTCCTTAAAAAACTAAAAA
>NW_020174042.1:510393-722917 GCF_003031525.2 Neophocaena asiaeorientalis asiaeorientalis | reverse complement strand
AAAAAAAAAAAGAGGTTCTGAAGGACCTAGGGGCAGGACAGAAATAAAGACACAGACGTAAAGAATGGACTTGAGGGCACAGGCAGGGGAAGGGTAAGCTGGGACGAAGTGACAGAGTGGCATTGACATATATACACTACCAAATGTAAAAGAAATAACTAGTGGGAAGCAGCCACATAGCACAGGGAAATCAGCTTGGTGCTTTGTGACCACCTAGAGGGGTGGGATAAGGAGGATGGGAGGGAGTCGCAGAGGGAGGGGATATGGGGATATGTGTAGCTGATTCACTTTGTTATACAGCAGAAAATAACACAACATTGTAAAACAATTATACTCCAGTAAAGATGTTAAAAAAAATATTTATAATTTATCTTCAGTCTATATTAAAATTTCCCAATAGTCTCCAAAATCTCATTTTATATATATGTTTATTTTAGGGTTGGTAGCTATACAAGGTTCATGCCTTGCATTTGATTGTTAGTTCACTGATTGTTAATTCACTTAGGTCTTTTTTATCTAGAAATATTCAGATGCAGCTGGTTTTCTTGAATAATCATTTTCCAATGCTGCAAGGTTCTGTTTAATTTCCAGAGTTCATAAAAAGATGATTTTGACAATTGTTCTCATTGCTTTTATGTAGGAGATGATTTTTGGAGACAATTACTCATCATTTCTACTGACCTCATTCTTCCTTAATATTTTTGCTTTCTTATTTTCCAATGTGACTCTTTCAAAACTTCTCAAACAAAAGCACATTCTTTTTCACATTACTGTTAGGTGATGTGATACTTCAGTGATAAAAAAATGGAATTCAGAGATACAAACTTACCTACGTATGTAATTACGTTACCACCCACCCTTCCTTTCCAATGGAAAGCATGGTCCCTCTCCTACTAAGTTCAATCCATTCACCTGTGCCATAAATCACATCTCCTCTTTCATACTCTCGGGCTTCATTCTTTCAAATTTCTTCTATCTTTTGAATTATCATATTTCCTTTCTTTATTATGACCAGAAAGATACAACTTACTTTATTATAATATATTCTCTACTGAAAAATTTCCTCTGTTGACCACCTGTTTTCTTGCTATTAATTGAACTATTTCTCTGCTTACTTTTTTGCTCAATGTTCACAGATATGTTATCCTTTACTCTCCGCATTTTCTTAACTCCAGTTTCTAAGAAAGGACCATTTCATAGCTGAACAGTGAGCTGTGACAGCCTCTGGGGGCAAACACTGGGTCTGAGAGGTCTTGGGTGAAGAGAGGGTAGCTGAATTATTGTTTAACCCAGGGACAAGTGGTACAGACAGATTCATGTCTGTAATGTCCAAATGCAACAATAATTTGTTTAACGTATCAATCATCCTTGCCCACATAATCCCTTAGTTAGATGAAATAAAAAGAAGTGATGCATAGTGATGCATAGAATCTCTGAATACAATAATATCCTGTCCTAATACCATCCTGACTCCATGCCCAAACAGGTTTTAAGTGGAATAACTGGGCAGACCTAGCAGTAGTGACTGACAGCTGCAGCTAGAGATCTTAGGTTTGGGTTATCTAGAATTGTGCCTCATGCCCAAACTTCTTAAACTAAGATGCACTCACAGGTCAATTCAACTATTCCTAATATTTTTCACCTTAGCTGTGAGACTTAAGAAAGACCCTCTGTTCTCTAAGGAAAACATATAATATTATTATCCAGTCATCACTATTCTTATCTACACCATTACCAGTATACATCGAAAGAATACAAATTATACAGAGAAGCAAGAATCTGGAACCTATATTTAAGCAAAATTTATTCAACAGAAGCAAAATCAGAGATGACCTGGATATTAGATGTAACTTTATTACATCTAATGACCTGGATATTAGATGTAACTTTAACAATAGTTATTATTAATGTGTTCAAAGTATTACAGGAAAATATAGAAAAATGAGTTAACAAATATGGAAATATAAACCAAAAAACAGAAACCATAGAAGTTCTAGATCTGAAAAATATGGAATAACTGAAATCTAAAATTTTGGAAGGTTTGGCAGAAGAATGACTACTACCGGAGAAATAATTAGTGTGAAGATAGGTCAAATGAATGCCCAAAAATGAGGCAAAGAGAGAACAAAAATACTTAAAAAAACCTGAATTGAATCAGTGATTCCAGGGCAATATCAAGCGATCTAACATATGTGTAGTTTGAATCTCAGAATGAGAAGATAGAACAGGGCAAAAAATACATTAGAAGAAATATTGGCCAAAACGTACTCAATTTGATGAAAACCTTAATCCACAAATCTAAGAACCACAAATCACAAACAGAATAAATGTTCAGAAAGTCACACCTAGGTACATTACTGCCAAACTACAGTATACTAAAAGTAGAAGGGTAGTTTCTAACACTCTCCCAGGTTAGTGGTTACATATTCTATGCAGGGAAACAGCAATAAAAATAACAATTGAATTTTTATCTAGCAATGCAAGCTAGAAAACAATAAAATGCTCTCCATTATGAGAGAGCTAACTATGTCTTTGAGGAATAAATTAAGCCAAGGTGAAGGAAAACTTTCAAGTTATACTTAAGGATTATAAGTAATGCTGTGGATAATGCCACAGGACTTAAGTAAGCCACGGGAAGAAGTGGCAGGTTGGGTCAGAAGCAAAGAGGTACAGATACAATAACGAGATTGAGAACAGATGAACAAAGGATGGTGTGAAGGCACCCAGAATACAGACTTACACATATACAAGTGATTTTTGACAAGGCACCAATATAATTCAATGGGGAAAGAGAAACCATTTCAACAACTGGCCCTGGACCAACTGAATATCTGTATGGGTTAAATTGAATTATGACTTACACCTCACATTATACATAAAATTACAATATAAAAATTAACTAAAGGTAGATTACAGATCTTGTTGTAAAAGCTAAATTTAGAAGTTCATAGAGGAAAACAGCAACTGCAACGTGAATGAGGATTCACATTTCTTAGAATGCATAAAGCATTGAACTGCACTTCAACAAAGTTAAAAATTTTTACTCATCAAAATACACAGTAAGTGACAAGCAAACTACAGACTGGGTAATCAGATTCTCAGGACATATATTCTCCGAATGAATAATACTTACATTATGTAAAGAACTCATAAATCAATAACAAAAAGGACAGTAACTCAGTAAAAAATGGGCAAAAGCCTTTCTCAGGTACTTCATAAAAGAGAATTTACAAATATGTAATAAACACATGGAAAGAGTCTTAACATTATCACTTATCAGGGAAATGCATATTAAATGACAATAAGATGCCATTACTCACTTACTAAAGTGGTTAATATTAAAAAGACTAACCAGTCAAGTATTGGGGATGATGGGGAACAACCATATCTCATGTATTGCTGAGAGGAATGTATAAAGGTACAACCTCTGTGAAAAAGCGTTTGTAGTCTCTTACACAATTAAACATACCCCTATCTTATAATCTAACAATTCCATTCCTGGTATTTACTTAAAAGATATGATGCACAAAATGACATGTACAAAATATTGGTCATACTCTATTATGGCAAAAAACTGGGAACTTCCTTATGTCTATCAACTAAAGACTGACTAAACAGTGATATAATCATAGAATGTCATTATATTCAGCATTTGACAGGAACAAATAAAAAGGAACCTATACATGCAACAGCACGGATGAATTGCAAAACAAAACAAAGCAAAACAAAAAAACCTGCTTCAACCCTCCTCCTTGATTAGATTTCCAACTTTCATGAAGCAAAAGAATTAGGTAGTAGATTACCTTGTATTTTATTGCAAACTTTTCTGATATTTTTCTATCAGATATATTTGTTACCAACTATTTTTCTGCCATGTTGAACTGCAAATATGGGACATGCAAACTCTGCTTGTTACTACAAAAAACAAAAACAAAACTCTGTATTTTAATTATGTTGTTTGGTGATCAGGAAGTGATGTTTTAATCATTTTACCTCTTAATGATAATTTATAGGCAGTTTGGTTATATTTTAGGAAATTAGATGGAGATTTGGGGTAATAATACAATGCAATATAATTTTTTTCTTCAATATAATGGAAGTTTGTGTTTTCTGTAAGAATGTTTATTATAAGAAGTTTACTGATACTAAGCAGGAGATGCCTGTATTTGATTTCACCTTTATTTGTCCCTATTTGATCCCATTAAGTGTCTCCGTGAAGTCTCTGTGGGAGAGACATGAATAGGAGATAATGCCACAGAAATCCAAGTAACAGATTAAAAATATATGTAGATATGTTATAGATATAGACATAGATACATGCCTGTCATTTTCCTCAAATACCAAATCAGAGGTTTCTTCTGAACTGGAGCATGTAAACACACAGGGTTTTGCCTTTCACCTTTCTTAGCTACACAGCATCACGGTCATGCCATACCATGGTTTGCACTGTGAGCCTTGAGATAAGACACGCCAAGAAAGCTGACCTGGCTTCCTCCATACCTGAGAGCTGGCCTTAGACTGATTATTGTTCCAGCAGCCTAAAGAAAAAAGAGAAAGAGAGCACGACTGTGATTTTTTATTTCATTCTCCACCTCGCATTATGCACAGCTACCTAGACCAAGATAGTTCATCAGGACAGATTATACAGGGAGTGCTATGTGATACTATAACACATAATGGGATGCTGATATTTATATAATGCAAACCCAATTTTACAGAAGGTAAGTTAAACCCATTTTCCAGAGAGAAGCTCAACAAACAAATGAACAAAAAAACCCTTTCATTTTAAACATATTTTAAAGTTCTACAAAATGTAATAAATGTCAAATGACTTTTAAAATATCTTCTCCCCAATTTCAAGGAGTATTTTTTAAACATTTCCTCAAGTTCTTTGGTCTGCTATGCTTTATATATTGACCGATTTTTATATGATCCCATAAGCCTTAAGTTGACTTGTGAACTATAGTCTTAAATTCAATCGGGAGCCTTGCCAATTGTCTTCTGTGTCTGGAGTCTATGTCACAGGGTATTGTGTTGTCTTTTGTTAAATGGAGAAATGCATCTCTTACAAAATGCTTGTATGTTGTAGACAAAAGTAGGATAAAATACCTTTAAAAATGTTCAAGTTTCTGTTTCCTCCAAGATTGTTTAAAATCGTTTTTGTTTGTTTTTAAAGTATAAGCATAAATGCTACCATTACCTTTTCAGGTGTTATAATTTTTATTTAATGATGACAGCATAATCAAGATTTTAAACTTGTCCTCCAAAATCTACACTCTTGCTTAATTATTTCCTCAAAAGGTAGGAATAGTACTAATTTTCAGAAATGTATGAGCAAGATATAAATATAAAAAGTATTTCCAGGAGTCTAATTTTATAGAGGAGAAAAAATCATAACCCTGATGAAGGAAACCATAATTTGATGAAGGAAAAAATAGTAAAAATTGGAATCAGAGCATTACTTCACTGTGAGTGAGTGAGTGTGTGTGTGTGTATGTGTGTGTGTGTGTGTGTGTGTGTGTGTGTGTTTGGAAGTAAACAGATGTTACCAACCCTGTGATTATCACTTGTCTGTCTGCTTCTTAAAAATAGAACATTTGCAATATTCTTGTTCTTAAGTCAGATCTTTTCAGAGGAAAGATCAAATGGAACAGAAAGAAATTTTGAAATTTGTATGTGATCCTGATCCATTTAATCTTGAGCTCAGCTACCCAGCAGCACTTTTCCCTTAAACCTGATTATCAGTAGGAAAACACTTCTTGTCAAACTACAAAGAAAATCTTTCTAAATCCAGACTCCTGTGAGATCCTCTTGTTTTTAGTAAGTCAGAGAACTGGTGTGATATATTTGTTTGATGTAGGATAGAGTTGTGATTTTTGTTGCTGTATTTGTTTATGTTGTGTTTATTCTCTGGAAAACAGAATTTCCTAAATCACTCTATGAATCTCATAATGGTTTTAGATAAGCTCCATGGAGACTTTTATTTCAAAGAACCTCACATTGTGTAAATAAAAATACTCTGTTCTTCATATAGAATCATTTCACAGTGTTTTTCTAGCAACAGTGAAAAGTTTGTGAGGATCTATGTATCTCTGGGCCACTGTCCTTCTTACAAACCATGCTTATTTGCAAAACAGCTGGAGTCTCAGGCTACAGTCAACTACATTGGAATAGTCTGGAACACCAGAAGATAGCTCTTGCCCTTTCTGACAGCCTGAGAGGGGAGCCTCACGTATGAATCTTTCAGGACAAAAGCAAGTCTTATGACCAACCTGGGGTCTCAGCCCATAACCAGTTTTCAATCTCTGTCAAATGAACCACATTGCAAAATAGTTTATTGAAGTACTAAAAAACAACAAAAAAATCATTATTTTAATTAGTTTTAGTTGAGACAACACTGATATCCTGTTTATGACATGGGGGCTATTGCATCTAGACCCTTGGACCTTTGTTTATTGTCTGCAACAAGAAGGGGTGCAATTAAATTCTGCTCCTAAAATTCCTTGCCTTCCTCCCCATGTGATTATGATCATACATATTTCTTTTCCCCAGCCAAGTTCTCAAAGGATTTAAATGAAAAATAGTGATGCCATGTTACACCTATGTGATCTTCACAATAGCCGAAGATGAATAGAGCTTTTTCCACTTTATCAAAGGGAGAACTGTGTGTTTTTTAAGTACCTGATTTTTAAGTAGTGTACTTGATTGATGTTCTTGAATTGATACTTTCAGAGCCTCGCTAGAAACCGGGGTGCATATACATCTGAGAGGAGCTCATCAGTCCACCAGCTCCTGCAATGTGAAGCTTTCCATTTTTAGATAGAAAATGTCTGTCCTGGACCTTTGTTTTTTTCATCCCCACAGTGGATCATTTGCACCATTCCTAGAAATATCATCTCACCTGGCATCTTTTCATTAAATGAGGGAGTGAATTTGTCAGTGTTCTCATAGAAGGCTATATTTATATTTATCAGGGGTAGCTTTTACATACTACGGCTCCCTGCAGTACTGGGAAGGCCATGGAGAGCTGTCGGTCATCTGTGCCTCTTGCCTATTGAATTCAAACAGCTCAGAAATGGCATTGGCCCAACCTAGAAACCAAGCATCACAGAGCAGTTCATCTCCTTTATAAGGGTCAAGTCATGCTGATGTTTTCTTAGGTTATGATTTATTACTAGCTGAAAACCAGTAGGATATAAAAAGAAAAAAGACATTTATTTGTCATTATTAGATGAATTTTCATGTAAAGACAGTTGTCTCTGTATTTGCACATTTAATCTCTATGCATTTATTTGTCTTGGACAAATTCAGTACTTACTGCTTTTTGGCTTAAGGAGGAGACTTTGTAATGCTGAGATTCAGTCTGTGTTTGCTAGTTTTACTGATGACTCCTGATTTACTATTTGATGCACATTTTGCTAATCAACCATGAGAAAGTTGCAGCCAAGTTCAAGTTATCCTAAGTATTTGAGATAATCATATAATTCTATTTTGTTTTCTCTTTCTGTGTTATGATATCAAAAGTCAGTTTTTGATAAAATTTGCTCCTGTGAAATTCCACGAATACACTGAACAAAGGCTATGTGTTCTTTTGACCTTATAAAATCCAATAAAGTCCTTTCAAATATATTAAAACTATAGGTTCTTCACAATCAAGGAGTAGATTCCTCATAAACTCAGATCTTCTTTCCTATTTATTGGTTCACTGTATGTCATTCAGCAGGAATGTGCTAAATGACATGGGTAAGACATGTTCAACGCCCTTTAGAAGTTTATTGTGTTATGTAATCTAAAATTTTCATGAATTTAATCTCAATCTCCATAAACTTCTTGAATTAACTTCTGCGCCAAGGGAGAAGATACTGAGAAATGTACGAATTGATGTCTCATAAAGGAGACATAAACTTGTGGGAAAAGTAATGGTATTGGAATAAAAAAGACAGGATTTCTTGAAAATCAAAACTGCAACGAGGTATCTCACACTGGTCAGAATGGCCATCGTTAAAAATAAAGTCTACAAGTAAATGCTGGAGAAGGTGTGGAGAAAAAGAAACACTTCTATACTACTGGTGGGAATGTAAATTGGTACAGCCACTGTGGAGAACAGTGTGGTTTCCTTAAAAAAACTAAAAATAGAGTTGCTGTATGATCCAGCAATCCCACTCCTGGGCATATATACTAGAAAATATGAAAAACTCTAATTTGAAAAGTTACATGTACCCCAAAGTTCATAGTGGCAGTATTTACAATTGCCAAGACATGGAAGCACCCTAAAAGGTCATTAAAAATAGAATGGATAAAGAAGATGTGGTACATATATACAATGGAATATTACTAAGCCATAAAAAGAATGAAATAATGTCATTTGCAGCAACATGGATGGACCTAGAGATTATCATACTAAGTCAGAGAAAGCCAAATACCATATGATATCACTTATATGTAGAATCTATAATATGATCAAATGAAGTTACTTACAAAACTGAAACAGATTCACAGTCATAGAAAACAAACTTAAAGTTACCAAAGAGGGAAGGGAGCGGGGGAAGGGATACATTAGGCATTTGGGATTAGCAGATACAAACTACTATATATAAAATAGATAAACAAGGTCCTATATAGCACAGGGAACTATATTTAATATCCTGTAATAAATCATATTGAAAAAATATGTGCATATCTATAACTGAATCACTTTGCTGTACACCAGAAACGAACACAACATTATAAATCGATATTTCCATAAAAGAAAGAAAGGCTTTCTGACTGGCTCTTCCCCTGCAACCAATGACTTTAGGTGAGTCACTAGAATCTCTAGATTATGATGTCCTCAATTTTGCACAATGGGAAGAGCTTATTTAATTTTTGGAAGGGTTTAAAGTGATACAGAGGGTCAAAACAACATTTGGCATATATTTTGCCTTTAATAAAATTAGTGGAAATCATAATTGGATACCATACTTGCCACATAATTCTAAAGAGAAGAGAAACAAGAACTTGGTTCTAAAAAGAAACCAAGAACTTGCCTCTCAGTCAAGGCAACTTTTAAGCTGTTTTTACCCCCTTTTCTATTCTAGTGGCTGCTGAACTAATTCCTGACAAGGTTGATTTATAAATTCCTTTTTTTTTCTTTGTTCATTTTCAGATAGACTAAAAAAGAGCAACAGAAAAATGTAATTACCAGGAAAGGAGGAAAAAAAAATTGGAGTTTGGTAAAGCAAAGGAACTCTACACAATTTATTTCTGTGATTCAAAGCCAAAACAGTGTTTTGCACATAGTCAGTTCACAATTAAATTTTGTTAAACTGAAAACAGACAAAAACTCTTGATGCCTCTACTTTAATAGGTATAGTGGGTTTCAAAAAGGCTTTATTTATTTTCTGGACAAATGGAAAAGCTTCAGGAATCATAGTTGATAATCAAATGTCAAAGTGCTCTAAATAACTTCTATTTGTTCTGCTACTTTTAAATAACACAGGAAGGAAAACAAGATTCAGAGAAATAATGTTTAAGTGGAACAAAAAAAGCACAGGACTCATCTGAAAGTTGACACATTTCCCATAATATTGACTATAGTGATAGGTAATTATTTTGAGCTAACATTATGGATACTAGAAAATACAATATGATGTTGGTAAAATACATAAAATATAATAACAGTGCTAATAATTATAATAATTATAACATTTCTGGAGTTAACCCATGGTTATGTATCAGGTACTGTTCAATATATTTCCATATATTATTTATCCTCATGAATACTGCAATAAACAACATGTGTTGTTCTTTTCCATTAAAGGTGAGGAAACTAAAGCACATGGAGGTTGGGTAATTGGCCCAAAGTTATGCTGCTCTTACATAGGAGAACTAGAATTTGAACCCAGGCAGTCTGACTCCAGGATATATAACTGTAATCACTATGTTGCAAAAATGTGAAAGCATTTTTATGTTTGTCTTAGAGTTTGCAACTAATTTTAAAAAAGACAATAAGGCAATTGACAAATATCCTTATTAATGGTTGATCCAAATTAATTTTAGCTACTCACCACAAGATAAACCTCACCATCGTTGTACACACCCCCAACCCCATACACACACATCAAACAACCTGATCCACACGACCTTAGCATTCGGAAACATTTAAAACATATCTCTTTATGACTGAAAAATAAGGTCCCTGCTCAAACCATTTTTATTGTCAACAGAAAAAAACATAAGCCTTCGGGTAGTAATAACATTGCCTAGTTAACTTTTGTGTTAATCATACACTGGCTGCACTCTGAGCTTTTCTACAACAAACTTTATACCATAAAATTCTACCCCTAGAAGCTCTTAAGTACTTAAGAGGGACGTTTGAACAAGGAGCTTAAGTGATGTCTAATGAAATGAATATGTACTTATGTTCTCGCATCTTCCCATTTAAGGTAACTTACATCAAAATGTCCATTACAGAAACTGCATTCCTATATTAATCTCACTATTTATTAAATGTGTTACTTTAGCTTAGATTCTAAATAGTTTATGTCTAAATTCCATCATTTTAAAAAGGAACTTAATTATCATCTTTGCAGTGTTATTGGTAGAACAAGTAACTTTGAAATGTATAATGTTTAGCTGAGTATGTGGTACACTTGAAGTGCTCAATAAGCATTGATGATAATAAGGCTGGTACTTTAGGAGAAGATAGAAACGTTTTTCAAGAAAGATATTCTAAAATGAACAAGGTATTTTAGCTGGGGTCTATCAAGCAAGACATCTTATAAAGGAAAAGAGCAATACAGTTGGAGTGAGAAAATATAGACTCTTTTCCTGGCTTTCAAGTGACCTTGGAAAGGTCTTTTACAGATCACACTGCAGAAGGATTCTGGTCCTGGCTAGCTCCCTGACACCCTCTCTCTCCATTCTCCATGTCCTCACTACCCTTCAGCTGACTTAAAAAAAATAGCTTTATTAAGGTATAATTAATATAAGAAAAACTACACATATTTACTTGGGTGACTTTTGTCTGTTCTGAAACCTATTTAGTACTTTACTCTTTAGAGCATTTACCTGGAAAAATCCCCTAAACCTACCCACCCAGATCTTCAGCTTGACTTCTCTTCATTCAAGTTCTCATCTTAAATAGCACCTTTTCATGGGAAGTCTTCACTGGCTACCCTTTATAAATCTGACTCAGCCCCCAACCTTATTGGCTTCTTAACAATCATTATTAACTGAAATTATCTTACGCATCACTTTGTTTACATGCTGTTGACTGTTTATCCCTGATAGAATGATGTCTCTGTGAAAGCACAGGCCTTGTCCACCTTTTTCAATGCATTATATCTGACACAAAGTAGATTCTCAATAAATATAGGTTGAATAGAAAAAAAAACACTACCCTATCATTCTGAGACAGTTATTACAAGGATAAATAAGATAACAGGCATGAACACATCTCCTGAACTGTAAGGTACATTACAAATTACTGTTATAAGCCACATCTTAACACGTTTATGCGACTTGCCCCAAGTTAATAAGAGCTATTATGTAAAACTAGTCTGAACCTAGACAGTCTGACTCAAAGGCCTGTAATCGTAATCACTTAGCAGCATTTCATGTGCAACTACAGAAACTAGGTAAGATAATGATGGCCAACCACTTCAAACAAAAAAATTCTTTCTTCATTAGCTCAAAGACATTTCAGCCTATCAGGACTTCCAGTAGGGTCCAACACGAGCTGGGAAGCTTTGTAACTCATTTTAACAACTTGGTATGGAGTATTTAACTTTTTGTTAATATCTAAGCTCTTTTGGATTGCCGAAGGCTGGTTGGGATCATTACAGTGAACAGTTCTTCCCTTTTTACCTTCCTTTGCCATGACTAAGGACATGTCAAGTAAGGACTCATTGGTGAAAAGAGAAGCAGGGAACTAGCTGCATGAAGCCTATAACTTTCAACCCGCTTTTCCATGACCTCCAGAGAGAAATGTGGCTATATCGAGTCTGATTTCAGTATGAAAACATATTTGCCTGGCGTGAACTCTCTTGGGATTTAATTCACAGCTGTTAGAAAGAAAATGACTTAAGCGAAGCCATATGTGCTTATTTTATAATTGTTTCAGGCACTGCTTGACAGAATTCAGGTTTTTTTAACCTTAAAATATTTTTTTATATAACTAGCTTATATGGGTACCAGTGCTAGAGTCTTTTTCATGATATAAGCAGGACATTAAGTGAGTATGACTTTTTCCTTTTCTTCTGTCAACGTCATTTTATGCTCATTTGGTTGTCTCTGTAGTTCTTATATAATGTTGAGTAAGTATGTCTCTTAGAGCAAACTTATATTTTGGTTTCTTCATCAGTTGCTTTATACAGTTTGCCAGGGAGCTATAGCTCTGAATTACTAATATTCCATCTAGAAAATAATGATGATCTATTAGGGGAGTTAAACACTAACAAAATTCAAAGGTTTACTTTTGGTCAAATATGTTAGCTAATGAAATGATAAGAACTGCATTATAAGAAAATCCTGATAAATATCTTCAAAAATGAAAGATTCAGGCATTAGGTAACAACTTTGCTCACTTTTTAAGAGGAGTACTGGCAAACTAGAAACATCAGAATGCTCAGAGGGCTTAAAAGTATATAGCACTAAGGAAACAGGATGTTTAAACTAGAACAGAGGAGATTACAAAAAGACTTATTATTGCTATCAAATATTGGAAGTGCCATGGGAACATGTATTGCTAATAACACCTTCTTTGAACCACTCTTTGGAGAGCAAGTGTTGTGTTAGTAGGTGGTGAGTTTTCCATAATTGGAAACATTTAAGTGTGAGATAGAAGACTGCTTACTGGAGATGTTACAGGTAAAAACTGATTTTTCAGATTGGCACATAAAGTTTAGAATTTTTTCAAGTCCGGTGCGTTTGAGGAATGCATAATTATTCTCAGGATCAGACCCCTAGATGTCAGAAGACCTGAGATGTATAACTAGTTCTCTCACAGACCTTTGGGGGTTATTGGCCGCATGACTTAAGCACAGTTTCATTATGTTTAGTAACTCTTTTATGTACATGCAAGCACTCAGGTGGGACTGTACTTTGGAGTATGTTTCTTGAAAATTTTAAGTTTTCCTCAATTACTTGGGACCAGCCAGGGCTGACAGTATCCAGCAGGCTGCCCCAAATCAGTGCTAGGACCTGTGTGAGTCCTACCTTCTAAGCCACTTCTGGATAATCTCTGAACTCTACCTCCATGCAAAAGGTTGACCAGATGCCCCAATAAGCTCCAAAACTGACACATATGCAGTATCTAAGGGCCCCATCTTTGAGTCCAAGCCTGGCAAGTTGATTGCTCCCACTGACCAGCATGCCATTTCTTTCCACAGATTGTATTAGATTGGGCTTTCCAAACAGTGCTAACATGCTGATTTTGAGTCATCTTTGCTCATGTTAGACACAGAGTGAGTTCAGGATTACCAATGCTCCACTGTCAAATGTTGGACTTAAGCCATGTGTGTGACTTCATGTGTAAGTTCTCATACATCTGTGTACCAAGCTTGATGAAGCCTCTAGTGTACAGCAACTGAAAGCAGCAGGGCAAGCAGCAGGGAACATTTACCTTATGTACTTCCTGTCACTGGGACTCATGGTGGTCACCTATACATTCTCTGTGACGTATTCTCTGATAGTGGCAGAACCTATTTCTTACAAGGACTTCCATGATTTTTGCTCCTCAAAGACAATGAGACCTTTCATGTGATGTCTTCTCTGCATCCGATCAATGCAGTGACATTGTGCTTCCCTAGGTCAGTCGCAAGCCACTCTGGATAAAGAACAGACTTTCCTTGTGTGAATGAAACCACCTATTGCTCTGCCCATGGACTCTTTCTCTATTCTTCCACTGTTGGTTGAGTGTGAAAAGCAGGGGTATGGGCAATATTGAAATAAATTACCTTCTAAGGAAGCAGTGGTCAAGACCTAAAGAGTTCAAGAGGATACATTATTGGGAGATGTGTTTTTCTATGTTTACACTGTATACATTTCTGAATGGTAAATTTAACATGACCATACAGTGAACTACTGTTTAAATTTTTCTGGTTAATCTGGATAACTCTTGCATTCATGATCATGGTCAATAATGCAGAGTAATAACCTTCGAGAGATTCGATGGAAGTCAGTATTCATGGGTAACACAATGGATAACCCAGAGTTATAAGAAATGAGGTAATTAGCATAAAATACATGGTATTAGGGAACTTCAGAGATAAGAAGTTCCATGCTATCTCAATACAAACTGGTCTGTAAAGCCATGGCATTGTGAGTAATAATTTGGTACATTTTTCTCAAGTTGGGAGATGTGAAATTAGCCGGGAACAGTATATGTCACAATATAGAACATGAAAGAGAATTTATAGGATTGAAGAGAAGGAGGTGGTGCTTGGGCACTAGGTAGAATCATCATGTCCACTGACCGGACAGTAATAAAAATGTGAGGAGCTCTTCTCCATTCAATTTTCTACATTTTTGTCAATAAATTACTACTCTTAGGGTTCCTTGAATCTTCTAATAAATGTTTAATTGAATTGTTTATATAGATGGGCATCTTACAAAATATTTGCTCAGGGCCCCACACACCCTAGCCGTGGCACTGCTCATCTATTTTAGAAATTGTCCTATATTCTATAAAAAAGTTCCTTTTAACTCTAAAAGGCATGATTTTATATTACCATTTTATTATCTATTCCATAAATATATTTGTGCATCATTTTTAGCAAACTTAATAAGAATAAGAAAGCTTAACTAGAATAAGCTTGATGTACAAATAAGGTGAGATATTATATGATGGGCAAGACCAAAAAACTGGGTCAGATTTGAGTACTGGTGAAAATAACAGTTGGGTCTTTTCTGAGTCTATTAATTAATTTTATAATTCACTAACAAACAAGTTATACAAAGAATTTCCGTATAAATTCAAGATCACAGTTAAGTGATAGTACAAATGGAAGTGACTTCTAAGTTTCTGATTGGTTCCCCATGGTTAAGTTTGAGAATTCACCGAGCATATAGAATCTGTTTACTGTGTTAGGTGACCCCATGATCCTGGGAGATCTTATTTTTATACACTTTAACCTAGAGTCTGCGGAGGGAAGAATGTCTTTGCTGAAGGGCTTTCCTCACTACCATAACCATAGCCAGACAGTCAGTTGATTTATTGGTGCACAATTCAACCCACTGGGTGGTTCCTCAGGCAGGTCTGGCTATAGCCTACCCTGTAGATGGTGACTCTTCTACTACACAGGTCCCTTTCATTTGCATATGTGTCCAATATAAGTGCCCCTTAAATTAAAAAACAAACCCAAGAACAATTAAAATATCAAGGTATATGTCAAAATTAAAACTGCCCAACTTTTTAGGGATTCCTAACACATGAAACAAGTTAGCCCCACACCTTCATCAGGGACTGATGGGTTTGATTAGTATTTAATGTGAGGACTCCTGATACTACAATGTTTTTATCCTTGAAACATTGAGCATAATGTGATTCAAGGGCAGAAGTGTCCATAAGTGTTGTCATTAAGTCTAGAGCAGGAGCTGGGTAACTCAGATATTTGTAGGAGTAAAGTTAGTAAAGTAGCTTAAAAGATACAACAAAACTTATATGCCAGCTTTCATACTGAAATGGGAGGAACCAGAGATTCAGAGATTGCACAGCATAGTGGATGCATATGTGTTTTCGTGTCAGACAACTTGACTTTTAAAACTCATTTGTTATTTACTCGTGTCATATTGAGCAGAACTGCTGTGTATGTTTGTGCAGCTTGTATACAGCCCAAGTTCTCTCAGCCGGTAAGATTCAGCCAATGATCTACTTGCCAGGAGATGCTCAGAGCTGCTTCTACCTGGAAGTAAGGAAGCTTTTTTCTCATTCCCACAAAGGTATTTTGTGTCCTGAGGATGCTAGTTAACATCTCTGAGACTCAATTTCTTCATCTTAAACATGTACATAATACTACTATATTTACATTGCGGAGTTGTTGTGATGATTACAGAGAATGTGTGTGGAGAGCCTCCCACGATACAGGCACCTAAGTAGCGCCTGTTAGAGTAATAGGACTATTGTTTGTGCTCAGCTCTGTGTATGTATGGAAAATTATATGCATCATATGATGTATTCTGGGAGATTATGAATTATCTGTGGAAAAGATAATGTGCACATGAACCATATTGAGTAGGAGAGGGTCAGGGTGGCCAAGAGAATAAAGTTTCATGGCAGAGGCTGGGGCATTTTACTGTGTAATTTACAAATTATATCTCCTTAAAGAAATGTTTTTAAGAAGTCTTTTGTTTTAGAAAAAATGTAGATTCTTTATGACTAGTAATAGGCAAAGTATCCTTGAAAAGAAGCCTGAGATGAAATATATCAACATGTTAATAGCATAGAAGGAGCACAGTGAGTGGACTAAAGTTAACAGAGTTCTTGATTTAGACGCTTTCTCTGCTGTTTATCAGCTTCATGCTCTTTAACAAGTTATTCTCTGAGCTCCTGTTTTCTCAGTAAAAGTAGACAATATAATAGAACCTATCTTAACACTTTTGCTGTGAGAATTAACTGAGATCATGAATTAAATAACTATAAACTATGAATAGTATCATTATCATCACTGAGCAGGAGCACCAAAGGTAATTGACTTCATCCATTTCTGAATTTTCAGTTTTTCTGTAGTGAGTATGACTTACATTTATAACAGAAAATTATAAACTTAAGTATAAAAACATTCCAGTAAAAGGAAAACTGTGATTGTATGTAAGAAAGAAGATACGTTTCATAATCAAAAGCAATGAAACTTTCTCTGGGTATATCAAATGGAGTAGAGAGAAGTGCTTTCTTATGCATACCTTTTTTCAAGTGGAGACTTCTATGGAACCATCTTCTAGTAGATTACAGATCATAAATATTAGACTTTCATAACCCATCTATATAATAATTTGTAAAAGTTTTACACAAAAACAATTCGTTCTAAGGTGTTTGAAGTAATGCTTTCATAATTAGAATAAAAAATAAAGCAATAGGGATTCTTAACCTAAATTCTCCTTTACCCAAAGGAAAATGTTGATGATGAAAAGTAGAATGGGAATTTTCTTCCATTTCTTCATAAAGCATTTTTTTCAATCAACAAATTAACATTCTAATAAGAAATATATAGTTGGTCTTTATCCCCATTTTGGGCACAGAGCTCTTAAAACTCTTGGAATTTCCTAACTGATGACAGCGATAAAGGTATTTTTTGTTATGCTAATACAGTGACTTAGAAGATTTCCAAAAGTCAGATATCTACTGCTTTGAAAAAAAATTGTCTTCTTTGGTGTGATAAGGAAAGTGCTTTAGCTTATATTTGTTAGCAGAAGATTTTGCCTCTTACTATATTTTGGTGAGAAGAAGTTTTTAGAGCAATTAATAATGCATTAACTGACACGTTATCATTGCTTTTTTTAAATCAAATGTCTCACCACACCACTTTGTAATTTTACTCTCAGCCATCTGCCAAGCTAGGTACTTTAACCACGTTTTGTTTTACATATGTGGCCTACTTTGAAAGTTTCAGCATTTTTCTGGCTTTGTTTTCAACAGACACCAAATTCAAATAACTGAATGTGTGAATGTTCCACATTTTTATACAAGTATAAGCATCACAGAAAATATACATACTATTATTACTTGAGAAATATTTCTTGTTAAGCTGTATTTAGTTAAGTGCTTACTTTGATAAAGTAATCTGAATATTTCTCTTTTGGTTAAAAGAATACTTCTGATGGCTGGAAAAGAAAAAGCCTTTAAGATTTTCCTTGACTTTTGGTTATTCTCAGACTTAGTGAAAAAATAATTTTTTCTGCACCCATTGCTGGTAGACCAGTCCCACAGATATGGCTTCAGGCAGTGAAGAAGATAAAGTTCTATATCTTCATGTCCACATGGTAGACATGAATGGAATAATCCATATTAAATGGATTGTATATGTGACAAAGAAAGCTTCCTAACATTTACTGAGCACAGTAGTAGGCTGAAAAATGCCCCCAGTCCACCAAAGATATGACCATGTCCTAATCCCTGGAGCCTGTAAACGTTACCTCATTTGGCAAAAGGGTCTTTTCAGATATGATTAAGAATCTTGAGGGACTTCCCTGGTGGCGCAGTGGTTAAGAATCCACCTGCCAATGCGGGGGACATGGGTTCTAGTCCTGGTCCGGGAAGATCCCACATGCTGCGGAGCAACTAAGCCCATGCGCCACAACTACTGAGCCTGCACTCTAGAGCCTGTGAGCCACAACTATTGAGCCTGCATGCCACAATTACTGAAGCCCACGCTCCTAGAACCCGTGCTCCACAACAAGAGAAGCCATCGCAGTGAGAAGCCCGTGCACTGCAATGAAGAGTAGCCCCCGCTCGCCGCAACTAGAAGAAAGCCTGCGCGCAGCAACAAAGACTCAACGCAGCCAAAAATAAATAAATTAATTAATTAATTATAAAAAAATGAATCTTGAGATGAGATCATCCTGGATTATCTGGGTGGACCTTAAATGCTATCAAAAGTGTCATAAGAGAGAGAAAGGAGAAGACTCACAAGAGAAGGCTTTGTGAAGATAAAGGCAGAGATTGGAGTGATGTGGATGCCAGCAAAAGAAGGTTGGGAACCACCAGAAGCTGGAAGAGGCAAGGAACATATTCTTGATTTTGGCCCATTGAAAATGTTGAACTTTTGGCCTCCAGAAATGTGAGAAAATAAACTTCTCTTGTTTTAAGCCACAAAGTTTGTGGTAATGTTAAGCAGCCACAGGAAACTAATACAGCAACCTACTATGTTCAAGGCCTAAATATGTGGTAGGTGTTTTTGTTATGTTATCCTACTTACTTATTCTTCAGGATTATCTATAGTTTTGATGCCAAAAGCTCAGCCTCTGTGCAGCGGTGCCAAATTGAATCTCAGAGACAAAGTTTGGGGTGAAGTAGAAGAGAATAGCTTTATTGGTTTGCCAGAGAAAGGGAGACACAGCAGGCTCCTGCCCTGAAAAACTGGATGTTCCAACCAGGGAGGATTTGATGAGGAGTTTTATAGCAATAGTTCAAGGGTGGGGTTGCTGACAAGATTAGGGTGTGTGCAGGGCCTGTATTCTTCTAATCTGGTCTCAGGTGGTCTTCTTGATGAGCTTCTCTAGTTCCTTTAATGTAGCCTCAGGTGGTCTTTCTCTGGTATGAAGAATGTTGACATCTTAAAGAGTTTAAAGACATTGTTATATGTATCCCTTGAGGTGGAACCAGGACCTGCCCCAGGGCTGCAGTATGGTTTCTTGGCTGCTCCTCCCTTGTCTTTGCATCCCTTCCCTTCCTGGATTAGCAACTGTTTGAATCTGCCCTTTGGAACTCAGGGAAGTTCATGGAAGCCAGAGTCTGTTTCCTACAAGAAAACGGGACAGAAAGGCTTTTGTGCCCAGGAGCCCCATAGGGTCCTGCTTGGTTTCAGTTTGAGAAAGATTATATTTATCTTAATTGTACAGAGGAGGAAAAAGAGTGAATTTACCCAATGTCCCACAACTGCAGTGCATCAGGGTCAAGATACAAGAGTTTCTCTAAGTGGTCCCAAAATTTATGGTGCATTTACCTACTCATGTTTGCTCACTAATATATTATTCCTTTAAATATCACCCTAAGCACTGGTGGCCTCTCATTTAAAGATCCCTTTGGTAGTAATGAAAAGAAGAGACAACCCGTATCTTAGATAAAGCTTTCATAGGTACTTGCTATGGAAAGGATAGTCACCATATATCTCTGGTATTTTTCTACTCTTTTTTCATCATAATAGTTATTTTCACACAAACCTAGCTAGCTAAAGATAGACCTGTTAGGTAGACTTTAAAATTGGTTTTGATCCCAAGAGTCTTGACAGCTGGAGTTTCTCTTCATGAAAATCATAGCTTTGCTCTTAAGACAGAGTTTGAGAAAGCCTGTTATTCAAGAAAATGATAGATTTTCATTTATGTTACCTAAGAAAAGAATAAAATCAAGGTGAGAGTGTTAAGCAATGTGCACACATTAAATATATTCATTATAAAGTGACTACGTGTATGCATTTATGACTCAGATGGTTTCCTGTTTTAATTTAAATTGACAGAAAAATGTACTGTGTTTCTCTTCCCCATCTTGTTTTATTTCACCTGTAACATGCTAACAAAACACATTCTAGCTTAAATCTGATTTTGTTATTCATATCATATAAAATTAGTGTACAGGTGACCAAGGTTGTTGGTAAATTATAAATCAGTCCTCAAACTGCATTCTCCTTGTTCACTGGTCTACCTTCCTGCTGTTAGATTCAGTCTTGCTCTAGTTCTCAGGTCAGAATGGATTGTAGGGAGGAAGTACTATGTTTTGTGATCTAAAGAGTAATCTTTAGCAAAATCAGATAGAATCAATAAGTAGGATACACCCAGTATAGGTATCTGCAGCAATGACCACAGAAGTTCTTTCATTGTAGGTATTATCCAAAGTATTAATTGGAATATAATGAACCCATTCAAAAGAATGTAAAGAAAATGATTGTTTTATTATGTAAAATTTGTTTTGTACGGTTTTATTCACATGAACATAAATTTTTCCATGAGTTCATGGCTCATTGTTATTCAAGACACAGTGATTCTCCTTAACCTATTAGGTTGAGTCATAATCCTTACTCTGGATGAGGCTGGACCTCCACTTTTCTTGGGCTGCATCCACTGAACTGACCCTTCTTTCCTGAGTCCTGTGAAATCTGATCACATGTCATTTGCTATTGGGATATTATTTCCTCATTTCATGACTTGAATTATGATTTCAGTTAGTCCTTTTATGTACGTTCTTTACATGTTCAAGGTTCACTGTGTGTTCAGCCTTTGGAGTAATTTGGCTGATCTCCTTATGCTGTACACAAAGCTGGTGCCTTCTCTTCTGGGTAAGTCAGGAATGTCTTTTGTCAGTCTGCTTGGCTTTGCAGCTTTCTCTCTATCTGGAGCACCCTGGCCTGCTCCATCAGTGTCCTGTGCTCTGCTGTGGCAATAACAATTATAGAGTATTTTCCTCTTGGCAGAAAGAGTTACTTTTTAACTAAAAATGGATTCTACCATGAAAACTGCCATGACACTTGCTGACAACATCACTTTGGCGGCAGTATCTTTTTATCTATGAGGTTAATTTCTATACAGTAAAATACACATATCTTAAGTTCAGTTTGACAAATGTTGACATCAAGGTATAGAATATTTTTATCCCCTAATATAGGTCCCTCATGCCCTTTTCTATCAAGCCATCCCCCGTCCCCAGGCAATTACTATTGTAATTTTATCACATTGATTAGTGTTGCCTGAGTGTGAACTTTGTATAAATAGAATCATACATCATACATTATTAATACCTCATATATGCATCATGAATCTTTTGTGCCCGGCTTATTTTGCTCAACGTCATGTTTTTGACATTTATACATATGTTTACACTCATCAATACATGATTTTTGTTAACGGATGAATGGTCTTCTATTTCATGAATATACTATAATGTATCATCTGTCAATTCTGCTATTGATAGATCTTTGGACTCTTTTCAGTTTGGGGCTATTCTGAATAAAATTAGTTTGAAAATTCTTACACAGGAATATACCTAAAAATGGAATTGTTGAGTTACAGAGCAGGTGTTTCTTTAACTTAATTAGAAATTGCAACATCAGTATTTTAAGAGCAGTTGTTAATATATTTTACGGCCACTCTGGACAGGCAATAAAAGTTCAAACCCCTGTAATAACACAAAATCAACAAATTGACTTATTTCTAAGTTTTTGAAATTGAATGTTTTACTCATTTATTTATTTGATAAACTTTTAACACATTATTGACTGGGGGAGTTTTGCAGAAACTAACGCCCTAACGCCTGTGGCCCTAATACGTCTCCAGTCAAAAATGTGTTGATTGAGAAAGAAAAGCAGGATTGTCATATGCGTAACCCTAGAAACTCAGGTTGCCTCGTAACAGATGGACCACAAGCAAGGATGCTTTTCTTTCTTTTTTTTTTTGGTGGTATGCGGGCCTCTCACTGTTGTGGCCTCTCCCGTTGCGGAGCACAGGCTCCGGACGCGCAGGCTCAGAGGCCATGGCTCACGGGCCCAGCCGCTCCAAGGCATGTGGGATCTTCCCGGACCGGGGCACGAACCCGTGTCCTCTGCATCAGCAGGCGGTCTCTCAACCACTGCGCCACCGGGGAAGCCCAAGGATGCTTTTCTTAATGGGAGGAATTGCACCCAACCTTACCTTCAGATGGGTGCAACTCCCTTCCTCTCTCTAGCATATGCGTTCTCAATTGTGGTGACATCACCCCTAAGGGCGAGTAAATTGGTTCTTGAGAGGGTGGGTGGTGAAAAAAACTTATCCTTTTAAAGTATACAGCAGAGATATGCATACAGAACATAGACAGAATTATAGTATATCTGTGGTATTTCTATATATTATATACAGGTATCTACAAAAGGCTCCCTATAGGGGGCAATAGTGGAAAAAAATGGTTCAGGAATATTGATTTAGTAGCTTAAATACGATTTCTCAGACCTTGCATTGGTATTTATATTTAGATTCTCTAGTGCCTAGGTTCTTTTGTACCTCACTTCCAAGGCTATTCACAAACTTGGACTATAAGAAGGTACATAACAGAGGACAGGGACCTTCCCTGGAGCACCATTGCATGGTATCACCTCCACCTTCATCTAGTTCTCACCTGGTTTCTCTTTGTCATGATGAGAGAACTTTGATGAAATATATGTCTATATTTGATAACCTGGGGTTTTTTATGTTTTCCCTACAAAGGGTGGTCTTAAGCAATACCATGAGACCTGGTGTTATTAGCCTTTACCCACCTTGTCAGAATGTCTAAGTTGTATTCTATCTTGTATTCCATGTAAAACAATCCATACTAATTTGCTTGTTTGTAAAAATCTTCTTTGCCAAGAACCTGTTGAGAAATCCAGTCTTGTTCTTGTCAATTCTTCCCCTAAAACTAGTAGTCTGACCCCTGATCCCAAGTCCAGTGCTTCTAGTCATGGTTCTTCTTGAGCATACCTAACGAGACCTATTTTGCTGTCTGGGCATCCAGGCCTTTCCTGCTTTGCTCTACTGACTTAGAATATTGAGATTCTTTGATACTTCATGTTATTCCCCATTTTCAAATATTTACCTTAAGAAAGAACAGAGATTTCTATGCCTTTTACAACAAGCCATGCCAACACAAATTGACCTCCCTTGACACCAAATATGTAAGTCTAGCATCATGTCCCCATTTTTCTCCAGACTACTCTGTCTTGCTGCAAATACACTGCAATGTCTAGTAGTCAATTCCTCAATTCTGACAAGAGTAATTCTATAAAAATGGAAGAAGCTGATTTAATCCCTCTTTATCTTATCTGTGGCACATAACCTGGTTGAGAAATTTGCTCTGGTACCTTTCCATGGGTTTATCAAGAAAGAATGACAGGTATTCTTTGCCTTTTTCCCTAGGGACTCTTTTTCCCTTATTCTCATTGAATAGATAATAGGCTTAGGGAAATAAATGCTGGACTGTCTGAGACTGGTTGAATTCTAGGTTTTGAAAAAAAGAGAGATGTGACTCCGAGAACATATCTATTCCCTAAATCTTGTAAATTGGGTGCTTTGAGGTTTGAAACAAACCTGCACTCCCCACTTCCACTCTGACCCAGAGGTGGTAGGAGTGTTTAAAGGAATATTTGGATTATTGGAGACTGAAATTTAAGTTGTAGAACCTTGGGAATCACAACAATGAAAAAGCTGGGATTTGCCCAGAGCATCAGCACTGTAATGACTTTGAATGGTCCATGCAGCCTCAGACAATGAACATCTTTGTGGAGACCATGACATAGAGATCTGTGGTCTTTTTTCAAGCTTTCCAAAGTTATTAAGTATGGAATCCTGCGTGACTCTACGGAAGGGAAAGGGTCTCCTACAAAATGACTGACTGAATTTCTCATTAAACATTCAAGGAGATGACAGAGATAAGGAAGTCCAAAGCCAAGTTGAACTCCATTTGGAACGTGGGGAGAGAGAGTTCATGCACTTAAGCGTTGAGCATCAAATTTATACTTATTTTACATTTAACAGTACTGCCTCTGTTAGATTTTGACTATATGCTTTTAAATAGACCATCCATCTCAAATTTGTATCACTTTATCTTTTTTTTCTTCATGGCATTTAATACTATCTGGTGTAATAGTATGTTTGTTTACTGCTTTTCTCTACTAGTTTTAAGCTCCATAAAGGATGAAGCTTTGTCTTTCTTATTCGCTGCTCTATACCCCATACTTGAAATATGCCTGGCATATAGTAGGCACTCAATAAATATTTAATGATTGAATGAATAGTATTCAGAAGTTCTCATAGTAAGTAGGAAGAGATAGTGAAGAAGTGAAAATATTTAATCTTAAAATATTGACAAGATGCAGCTCTCTATGAAATGAAAAGGATTTCCTGGATTTCTTAAAAATAGTGCTATATCATCATTTTGTATTTTGCTTTAATACTCTCTTCAGTTTATTTAATACCTTTGATTTCCTTTTATGGCTTATTTTTGTTCAGAAGATGATCCCCCTAGATTGTATCAGCAATTGGGGATGTGTATGATTTTATTAGCTTACTTTATTTCTTTGACAATCTTAGACTTCCAGTCAGAGTGATCTTATGTCCCTCTTTGCATATTGCTAATATACCTTGCTATTTTTTAGTATAGCTTAAAATGCATATTTTATATTCTCCCTGTTTCTGATTTTCCAAAGTAATAATAGATCATTTTTATATGGTAGATGTTTAATATTCTTTACCTCTATAGTCTGTGTGGTATATTTACATTGATATCAGCATGGAATTTTTAAAGTACTTTGAAGCATAGAATTCATGTTAAAGGGATTACGACAACTCTCTTTGTTTATCTAGAGTCAAAAAATAAATGTGAGGTGGGGGAAAAATTGTGAGAATTTAAGAGAAGGAGAGTCCAACCTATCGGGAGCCAAATTCCAACATATTCTTACCAGCAGTGCATACAGTCTGAAGAAAAGAGAAAATTATTGAACTATAGGACTTTTCTTTACCATGAAATCTCACCAGGTCACATGTCTCTCCAATAGGATACATTTTCTTTTATTAGTTATCTAGTGCTTAGTAACAAATCTTCCAAGTATGAATGTCTTAATCCAACTATAATAATTTGATATCTTTCACAGTTTCTCTGGATCAGGAATTTGAAGGATTTGGCTGGGAATTTTTGGCTCAGTGTCTCTCCTGAGGTTGCATGCAGCCAGATATGGGCTGGGCTGCAGCCACCTGAAAGTTTCATTAGAGCTGAAGGATCCACTTTTAGGTGATTCTGTTATAAAGCTGGCATATTGGTACTGGGTATTATGAAGAGGCTTTACTTTTCACATGGGCCTCGCTATGGGGCTGCTTGAATATCTTGACATCATGATGGGTTTTCTGCAGAGTTGAGCAATCCAAGAAAACCAAAGCAGAAATTGCAATGCCTTTTATGGCCTAGCCTTGGAAATCACACTTCTACCATGTTTCTTGGCCAGTCCAGATTCAATATGGAAAGAAACTAGATAAAAATATGAATACAAAGAAACAGTAAGTATTGGAGTCCATCTTGTGGGCTGACTTCTACAACTTTCATACTTAAAACTGTCTCTAGACAGAATTAGAAAGAAAGAAAGCAGAAACTTATTTCCCCAGTTGTGAATGTCCACTTTATTAGTCTCTCTTAACAGTATTTTTCTGCTCTCTGAACTGCTAATCAAAATCTACAACATCCAGCCCTATGGTACCTTAGGAAGAATTCAAATGATATTCAAGTAGAGATGAAGGAGACCTAAATAGAATACACTGAAAGTACTTTTTTCTTTTCTTTCTTTCTTCCTTTTTTAAATTTAATTTTATTTCTTTTTCAAATATTAAGCTTGGTAAAATTGACCTGTTCTCATTTAATATTAGAAAGGAGAAAAAAATAACAGAGTAATAATTGTACCACATTTCCTTAGTCCATTTTCTCTTCTCTCTTAAACTATCATTTTCTGGCTTCTTTCTCCTCAAATCTCTAAGCCTCCTTCTCTCCTCTCACTGTCAGATGATGACCTTGCCTCTTAACTCGTTAGCATTTAGACCCACTTTTAAATTAACTTTCCTACACGTGTGTTGTGTACTCTGCCTCACTTCTATCACTAGGAAAAAATTGTGCTTTTAGCTACTGTCAGCCCTTTGCCTCATGTACTAGAATGCATCATCTCTTAATCATGGAAACTTCTCCAGCAACTGGTTTCTTTCTTTCCTCCATTTCCATTTCTTTTTGGGGGTTATTCCTATCAGGTTAAGAACATGCCATTAATTTTCCCATTTTATTATTTTTTTTTTACTTGACCTCACATTCATCTCCAAATGTTGCCCATTTTTCTCTTCCCTTTTAAGAAAGCTCCTCAAAAGAGTTATGTATACTTGCAATCTCCAATTCCTCCTCTCCCATTCTCTCTTGAACCAACTTCTTTTAAGCTTTTTATTCTCATGGTTCCACTGAAACAGCTCTTGTTAAAGGCCAGTAATAACCATCATATTGCTATGTTTAAAGGTCAGTTCTAAGTCCTCTTTTTACATGACTTATCAGTAACATTTGGCACAACCAATCACATCCTCCTGCTTAAAATATTTTCTCCATTAGGCTCCCGGGCACACAGTATACTCTTGCATTTTCTACCTGTAACTGCTTGGCTACAGCAGTTACTGCTTGTCTTCAGCTTGTGTTGTTCCTTCTTGCTCACCTATCTGATCTCTTCACAACAATATATAACAGAAACAATTACAGAGTCTCAAGAATTTATAGAATTGATGTTTCTACAGAAAAAAAAATCTTGAAAATTAGTATCATTTAATTGGAGAATTTAACATGCTCTCATTTCATGACACTCAAAGGAGAAATAAAAAGGGAATCCAAAATATATGGTTAACACAGTTACAATGCTCAAATAATACAGATGTGCTAAAAACAAGCCCTGACTGATTGTTACTCAGGAGGACCTCCCTGCTCCCTCGCTGGGAATTAGAACTGAGTGAGTTGCCACACCCACTCTCCAAAACAGCCTTCTTTCTACTATGTATGGGATTGTTCACATTGCTTACATACAGTCTTACTCAGAGACTTAGGATCTTGTGGCTTTGTTTACATTATTTTGTTTTTATTGTTTGTTTTTCTCTGTTAGAAGAAAATAATAGAGAACTCAGGAAGGATTCCATTACATCTAAGGAGAAGAGCAGCCATTTCAGCAGCCACTAGTCTGTAAAGGTTTTGCCATCTGCCTACACCACTGGATATGTACTATGGGTGTAGAAAACCAATGGAGAAAGAGATTAACAGTATGAGTAGGATCTAGCATTTTAGGTGGAATTACTGGACATCTGTGGGTTAGGACAGAAAAACAAACTCATTACCAAAGTTTTGCACACCAATGGTTCTGGTTATAGGTAAGATGTGTGGAAATTTAAGTTTGAGGTTTCCAAGAAATTCTGGTTGTCAATAAATAGTATATACACTTTAATGTTTAGAATATATTTACTAATTAATGTTAATTCTAAGTTAGACTATGCCAATAGTAAAGAGTTGAGAAAGATTAGAAAGAAAGATAAGAATATTCTGTATAGGGAATGTGAGTATAAAAGTAAAACACTTGATCAAATAAAAATACAAGAGTTTTATAGTAGACTGATAAAGACTTGCCTTAGCAAGAATGATAAGTGACTGTCAGCTAGCTATTTACTTTACAGCCCTCAATTAGGTTTCGTTGTTATTTAAAAGATGAGTAAGTACCAGTATTATATTATTAAATGAGAAACGATAATAACAGTTCTTATGAAAAACACCTTCTTATTTTGCATGTAGAATGTACATTATCTTTAGCAATGCAAATCCTCTGTGACATTCGAATTAAGTATTTGCATTATAGTATACTCGCTTTTTCTTCACTTTTATCCTTAATTTATAATTATGAGCATTTTGCTTAGAACAGGATTAAGATCATTGTTATTAGGAAAACATTCTTTCCTACTTACGAGTTAATGAATTCACTAGAGATTGTTGCCCTCATGATGATTACTTGATTAGGTACACCTGGAAAATCATTACAGGAAAGAGCCGGAACAAGAGGGATTCTTTTTCTTTTTGCTGTTCAGACATATGCAGGCATGTCTGAGGATACTAGGGACACTCAGGCTATAGAAATCAAGCTATTTATTTAAAACATGAATCCATGACACTCACTGACACCTGTGTTCCCACAGCTGAGATCAGAATCCTACTGCATTTAAACTGAGCAGAAGCTGGGGCTAAAATAATAAGAGAATAGTAGTTTTATTTAATAATTTAAATTGCTGATTTTAGTGATAACCACCTGTTCGGATTTTCGTATTCATAGAATGAAGAATGGTATGGGAAATTTGATCCTTCTATAGTAACATCATTGAGAATTTTCTTTGTAAGTGGGTACAGGGAGCATAATCAATTGGAATATTGTTGAGATGAGGGGTGGCTAGTATGTATATCTTCTAATTTTAGTGATTAATTAAAGCCTAGAAAGATAAGAATTCAAAAGAAATGTTTTCCAAAAGCAATTGGATAAAATAAGCTAATTAACACATTTTAATTTAATTAATCAATATTTAAATAATTTATTACGTCTCTCTTAGTGGAAGACATTTTCTCAGGCATAGTAAGGCAGAGTGTTATTAAAAAATTATACAGGCCCTGTCTCTATACTCTCATTCTGTAATTGTGGTAATTTATGCTTTGATATGTACTTTTGGTAGTCAAAAATATAATCTCTATGAGGGTATTTTTTAATATGAATGTCATTATGCATGCTAGTCATAGTAATTTATTAGATCACCTTTGGGGATTACTTGGGAGTACAGCATTATATTACAAGTATTATTGAGTCTATGGTGTTGGATGTAAATCAGTGCTACTAAAAGTGAAAAGAATCCTATTATATAGAGAATGAAAAGTGGAATTCTGTGTTTGTTTGGTCTTATTTCTCAATTAAATGACAATGTGTTGGAATTACTATTGCTTCAAATAATATGTAGAACAGGATAATATTTGTGTTAGTAAATGTTTGATTAAAATTATTTGAACTAAACTAAATATTGAAATATAGCATTATTTTGGGATTTCAGTTACTTTTGATTAGGTGAAATTGGCTAGCAATTAATATTAATGGTGGTAACTAGCTTATACCTACTGGTAAGGGTGTGGATAGTGAGTTGAAAAGTAGTTCAATAAGATATTAAACTTATTTATTTATGCAATAAATTTATTAAATAATGAGGCTTTAGGAGATAGTTAATTCAGATTTTGTTTTGAGGCATCATACTTAAGGTAGGAAAGCAATTTTTAAAGTTGAAATGGGTTGAGAATTTTGATGTAAAAAACTGTACATATACCAACTACTCTTACAAGAAGTGTTAAGCCTATAGCAGCTTTCTGGGGTGCAAATATATAAGATGTAGTGCTTGATGTTAGGTTAACATTTACTTTTCAAAAAGCATTATAATGAACAAACAATATTATGCCCATTAAACATTGTAGTGAAGTTATATGGGATAAATTAAAAGACTTAGAAGAACTATTATAAATGCTAGTGAGAAGTTTATATTGATAGAGTTATTAGGTAGTTGTTATAACCCATAATCTGTGTCAAAATTATTTGTTTTATTGTTAAACTATGTAATTTTACTCTTATAAATCTTTTTTGAACTAATTTGTAGGTTGAGTCTTTGACTCATAGTATAAGAATAGCATTTATTTATTTATCTATTTATTTATTTACCATTTTATTTATTTATTTCATCTATAGGTTGATATCCTAAAAAGTCCAAGGTAGTGTTAGTAGAAATAAAATATGGGGTCAGACAGTAAAAATTTGATTGAGACTAGGAAACATTTTGTTGTAAATTGTAAGAGGAACAGTTCTAGATTTTCAAATACAAATTCATATGGATTTGATTTTTCTGTATATTGGTAGTAATTGTGGTAACCAGAATGTGAAATTACTAATATAGATGCTAATATTGTTGAATAGTCCTGAGTTGGTTGTACTAATTAGTACAACAAAAATAGGATCAGTATCAGTACACTGTTATATAAAGAAATAGATAATAATTAAAAGGGTCAGCTTTAGGGTCAGTTTCAAAATTGAAGTGAACAGATGTAAAAATTTATTTGCCATATAAAACATATAATTGGGGAATATTTTACCATTTCCATGAAATCCATTTTTCAGAAGTAATACTGAGTCATAGATGCCATCATAATTAGTATATGATGTTTCATAATAGGTCAAATATAAACATCTATGATGATAAATAGTGTTTGTAATATTTGTTTTCTGTGTATTTCCTTTAGACCGTGGGGGCTCTGGTGATAGATACTACAGCAGCTGGAAAGGGAAAAATGTTAAGAAATGATACTTCTAATGAATTTAGCAGTTTAGTAGTTTAATTCATGGTAATGATTAGCCTCTGTCAAATTTTGGCAGAAGGGCTGCACTTGAGTGACTGAAAGCTCAAAAATATCCTGCAATAAAATATTTCTAATACATTGAAGAGAATTATTTTATATTAAAGTTCTTTTTGTACAACTGATGTATGGGGATCTTGGAAAGTATCTTCTTAGACACTATCCCTTCATTAATAACATACTGTTAGTGCATTGTTTAATAGTCTGAGTATTAATAGAGTTAATGATTTAAAATGGAATCTTTAACAGTGCAGATAAGGCCCCCTTTAGTGGATAGGAACTTAACTTTATTACACAGTAAGCATATGTATGGCAAGTCATTAGGTATTTTCTGTAATTGTAAGCTTCCTAGAGGGGTGAAGACGTGATTAAATTAGGACAACTGTAAACTCTAAAATTGTAAGAAGTATTCGAATAATAAACATGATTGAGGCTACTGATAGGAATTTACATTATTGATGTGGATCAACTTTCAAAGTATTCTAAACGTACTGTCTCAAGCACAATGTCTATGAAGTTATGGTTTTAACCACAAAATTTCAGATCCATAATTTTTTTTTGTTTTTAATAAAGACCGCTTCTAGTAGATGTTAATGCTTCTCACTTTACTTGTCCTGGAAAAGCAACTGTTTTTAAACCTAAAGAAGGAATAGCTCATGGATGGAGCATACTTTCTGATGAGGCTAATGTTTAGATTGGCAGTTCTATGAGGATTATTACATGACTATCAATTTCTAGGAAATAAAATTCTCTGAGGTATAAGTCTGAATCAAAGTTAAGACCTTCATAGTCTATATAATCATAAATTCCATTCATTGGCATCCTTTTGTTTCTATGGTTAGGAATGGGCTATTGTTTTTTCCCAATAATTAAATAATACATAATAATGGAAGAATAATAAGAATTAAGATAATCAAAGGTAAGATGGCTTATACTGTTTCTAATTCTTAAGCACCTGTTGTGCTTTTGTGAGTTAATATTAAAATTAATATTAGATGTATAATATATGTTAAAAGATAAACTGAGGCATATTAAAAAAATTAAGAATTTGAGCAAAAATTGATTTGAATTGGGCAGTGCCAAATCAGAAGTGGCCAGGAGTGCTTCACAACAGGAGGTTGGGGAGAGGCTTTTATAGAGAAAAGGTGGAAGCAAAGTAAGGAAATTATTGATTGGTTATAGTCTGGAGTCTAGCAGGCTGTTTCTGACTGGTTGTCCTTAGGTTTTGATTTTATAACCCTGAGGCATTAATTGATTTTTGTTTGTTTACATAGGCTGTCACATTAGAGCCACATCAATCTAATGATCTCCTTGTTTAATTAATAATTCCCTCTTTGATCTCTCCGCCCCGGGTCGCCACAGCCTCGGCTGCTTTCGGGCCTAGCAGCCTGAAGAAAAAAAAAGAGAAAAAGATAAAACAAACCGAAAACGCTTTAATATCTTAAAAAAAAAAGAAAGAAAAAAGCGAATCCTCCTCGGAGAACCCGCGGGGAAGTCACTTTTGCATGCTTCCAGCCTGCCGGACGCCGCCGCCGCCGCCGCCGCCTCCGCACCTGGGCGTCTGTTGGTCCGCGTCCATCGGTCCGGTGGTGAGCCGCTCGCGTGCCCGCTTCCACGTGCCTCCACCCGCGCCGGCCCGCCACCTTCTGCCCCGCGCGCCGGCCTCTGCGCTTCACGTGTCCGCGCTGCCCTTCGCCGGCCCGGTGTGGGAGGCGGCTGTACGCTCCGGCGCCCGGGGCTTGCTGAGTCGGCACCGACAAATAGTTGGTTTCCCTCTTCCCCGGGCTGCTGTAATCTTAAACCGCCAGGAGCCCGAGGCCCATATTTATAGAGAAACGCACGTTCCAGAGGCCGCCATGGGCACCACTAGGTTTCCTGTGGAAGAATTTTTGTAATTTGGAGGACAGTCCTTGTTTTAATTTTCTTCATTTTTTGAAATTGGGAGCTTCAAGACCAGGACAGCTGAAAATTACAAACTCCCAGGGAGGGCCATATTATTTTTGAGAGCCGTTTGTCTGCGGTTTGGCAGTCTCAGTCTCCTCCGAGCCGTCCCTGAACTCCTCTCCCGCCCTCGGAGCTGACTCCAGCCTCTCTGAGCTTCACTGCCACCTGTGAGCCACGGCACGGGCCACGGCTCGGAGCAGAGCCCCCTTTGTCCTGTTTGGTCCCTCTAAGAAGCCCTCTTGGTGGGGCTCAGGGTGCTGGGGGGCTGGGGAGATGAACGCCGCGGCCAACAGCTATACCCCATGGCCTCCTGCACGTGGGTGCCCAGCGCTCAGACGTCACCGAGGCCATCCTGTACGGAAAGTTCAGTCCTGCGGGGCCTGTGCTGTCCATCCGGGTCTGCCGCGATATGATCACCTGCCGCTCCCAGGGTTATGCCGACGTCAACTTCCAGCAGCCGGCTGACGCTGAGTGGGCCTTGGGTACCGTGAACTTTGATATGATTAAGTTAAAGCTAATCCGTATCATGTGGTCTCAGAGGAATCCTTCTTTGAGAAAATCTGGCGTGGGAAATGTCTTCATCAAGAACCTGGACAAATCTATAGATAACAAGGCACTTTATGATACTTTTTCTGCTTTTGGAAACATTCTGTCCTGCAAGGTGGTGTGTGATGAGAACGGCTCTAAGGCTTATGCCTTTGTCCACTTCGAGACCCAGGAAGCTGCCGACAAGGCCATCGAGAAGGTGAACGGCATGCTCCTCAATGACTGCAAAGTGTTTGTGGGCAGATTCAAGTCTCGAAAAGAGTGGGAAGCTGAGCTTGGAGCCAAAGCCAAGGAATTCACCAATGTATATTTCAAAAACTCTGGGGAAGAGGTGGATGATGAGAGTCTGAAAGAGCTATTCAGCCAGTTTGGTAAGACTCTTAAGTGTCAAGGTGATGAGAGATCCCAGTGGGAAATCCAAAGGCTTTGGCTTTGTGAGTTATGAAGAACACGAGAATGCCAATAAGGCCATGGAAGAGATGAATGGAAAAGAAATCAGTGTGAAAGTCATTTTCGTCGGCTGTGCACAGAAGAAAGTGGAACGGCAGGCCGTGTTAAAGCGAAAATTTGAATAGCTGAAACAGGAGAGAATTAGTCGCTATCAGGGGGTGAATCTCTACATTAAGAACTTGGATGACGCCATTGATGATAAGAAGTTAAGGAAAGAGTTTTCTCCTTTTGGATCAATCAGCAGTGCCAAGGTGATGCTGGAGGATGGGAGAAGCAAAGGGTTTGGATTTGTCTGCTTCTCATCCCCTGAAGAGGCAACCAAAGCAGTCACGGAGATGAACGGATGCATCGCGGGCTCCAAGCCACTGTATGTTGCCCTGGCCCAGAGAAAGGAAGAGAGAAAGGCTCACCTGACCAACCAATATATGCGGCGGGTGGCCAGGATGAGAGTGTTCCCTACAAATGCCATCTTAAATCAGTTCCAGCCTGCAGCTGGGGTCTACTTTATGCCAGCAGTTCCACAGGCTCAGGGAAGACCTCCATATTATACACCTAACTAGTTAGCACAGATGAGGCCTAATCCACGCTGGCAGCAAGGTGGGAGACCTCGAGGCTTCCAAGGAATGCCAAGTGCTATACTGCAGTCTGGGCCTTGTCCAGCTCTTCGCCATTTGGCTCCAACTGGTAATGCTCCGGCCTCTCGCGGCCTCCCAGCTACTGCTCAGAGAGTCGGGTCTGAGTGGCCGGACTGCTTGGCTATGGACTTTGGTGGGGCTGGTGCCTCCCAGCAAGGGCCAACTGACAGCTGCCAGTCTGGAGGTGTTCCCACAGCTGGGCATAACCTAGCGCCTCGTGCTGCTGTTGCTGTCGCTGCTTCTCAGGCTGTTGCACCTTACAAGTATGCCTCCAATGTCTGCAGCCCTCACCCTGCCATCCAGCCCCTGCAGGCACCCCAGCCTGTGCTTCACGTGCAGGGGCAGGAGCTGCTGACCGCCGCCATGCTGGCCGCAGCACCCCCCAGGAACAGAAGCAGATGCTGGGTAAACATTTGTTCCCGCTCATCCAGACGATGCACTCAAATCTGGCTGGGAAGATTACGGGGATGCTGCTGGAGATTGACATCTTGGAGCTGCTACACATGCTGGAGTCCCCCGAGTCTCTCCGCTCCAAGGTGGATGAAGCTGTGGTGGTCCTACAGGCTCATCATACCAAGAAAGAAGCTGCCCAGAACGTGGGCGCTGTCGATGCTGCTACCTCTTAGACAAGGACAGACCGATTGAAAGGTCAAATAAACCCTCATGGAATTCAGCTCGAGGTTTGAAGACGTCCTAGCTTGTCCTATGGACCTCACCACCAAGAACCACAGATTGCAAATTTAATAGGTCATTTTGTATCTAAAGGTTAATTATGAAGTGCCTAGAATTTTTCAATTAAAAGAATATATTCTCTGAGTTCTGATATGGCCCAGTGTTAACTGTTTCTTTTTCTGTTGTGAGTTTTGATTTTTTCCCCCCAGAAATTTGTTTTATTTGATGTACCCAAGTCTTGTTTCTCAATAAAGAAAAAATCTCCATTAAAAAAAAAAATTCCCACTTTGAGTCATCCTCTAATACATGAGATATTGACCAAAAACATTGGTATTAGTACCACTTTTATTCATCATCACAGTAAAGTTGCTGTTGTCTCATTGTAAAACTCATAGGTTATGATGTCAAATTCATAGAAGAATGGTTTTTGCTGTTCATTGTGTTGTTCACCTTGTTTCTGTTTCTCTAAACTCATTGAGACCATCTGAGGTACTGCTAATGGCAACAAACATGCATTTAAGACTTTTGAGAGAACACAGCTCAGGAGGGAGATTACAGTGATAACTATGAGGAGGATAATACCAAGATACTGAAGTACATTGCTTAGCCAGGGCCCTCATGAACCAAACCAGTTGGTATCAAATAAATCAAATAATGTATTTACTGGGAGGATATCAACCTCCAGGTTTTAGCAAAGTTTGTTAATTTCTCATATTTGTTACAATACCAGAGGTGTTGATCCAGGTACAGAGGAGGTATTTGCTATGGCACAGACTTCTCCTTTTCAGCCAGTGAGTACTCTAAAGCAATTCTATTATCTAAAAGCACCTTACGAAGAAAGTCTAGAGATTTTTGTTGTGTATTAAGGAACAATGTCTTCCCATGCATTAACAGAAAAAGCAAGTAGCAAAAGGAATAAAGATTTCATATTAGAGATGAAGAAACTGATTTATGATTTTGGAAGAGCTGTTCCCCTCAAGATGCCATCTGCTTCTGGAGAAAAACTTCCCTGGAAGTCAATTTTAATTTTAGATCTCCAGCTGGTGTTCAGTTCCAAGAGTCTGAAGGAGACCTTTTAAATTGGAGGAGGTGAACCTGAGGGTCAAGTCTCTGAAGTTTGGCTGTCATTTGGATAGCAAGGAGAACCTGGTATGGTCCCTTCCATGGAGTTCAAGGGAAGTCTTTGTTCTTAGTGATTCCAAATCAGAAGGGTGGGAGATCCCGTCTGCAGGCTCTGGAGGGAGGGGGGTGTCCCAGCAGGTCCCACCATGGTCACTAGAACCTGTGGAGGAGGAAGAATAATTTCCCCCCTACCCTTTATCGTGAGTGCTTGGCTGAGACCCCGTCCTTCTGCGGTACCTCATAAATGGATAAGCTTATCCTCTACTGTGGCCATTGTAATTCAAGTTTATCTTTGGTAAGGTTAACCTGATTGTTCAGCCTTAAAACAAAATTTTATTCCCCTGAGGCCTCAAGCTGGACCCAGTCCAGTTTAAGTCAGACACATTCTAACCTTGTACCCAGTACTGTTTCTAAGTCAGATCCACTCTGGCTCTGGACAGTTTCCAGAGCCAGTAGCGGGGGGAAAAAGCCGTAAGTCAGAAAGCTCATAATGAAAAAACTGCAGAGGTAGGATCTGAGAGGGACTTACCATCACCTCCAGAGGCAACAAGACAGCAGCAAGCTCAAAGGGGCACAGCAGGTACCTTCGCCTGCTTGATCTTTGTTCCGGGGACTGTCAGCAGTCTCCTTCAGTTCCCTCTTCTGACATCAGAACCATTAAAAGATAAACTGAGACATATTAAAACTTTTAAGAATTTATTTGAGCAAAAATCTGTTTGAATTGGGCAGTGCCAAACTGAAAGTGGTTAGGTACACTCTCCTGACAGGATCTTAGGGAAAGGCTTTTATAGAGATAAGGGGGAAGCAAAGTAAGAAAATTGTTGATTGGCTATAACCTAAAGTCTACTTGGCTGTTTGTGATTGGTTATCTTTAGCATTTTGATTTTGTAACCTTGAGGCTTTTATAGGCTTATATTTTGGTTTGCTTGTGTAGGCTGTCATAGCATTAGAGCCACATCAGCCTAGTAACCTCCTTATTTAATTATTTTAACATATATAATACTAAAGAGCTAATTGAAATGCTATCATAAGACATGGTAATGATAACATTATTCTACAGTGGAATATATACACCTTGAAAATCTACAGTGGATATGCTAAGAGACACATTTTTTTCTGCAAAAAACACAATTTTAATCTATAAATTAACTTCGATAGAGTTAGGTAATATTTACCTTTGGTAATTGGTAATGGTTATAGTATCTTACTTGCTAAGAAAGCTCATAAAGGTTATGATGTTGGCTTGAAACCAGTTAGAGAGATTTCATTCCTTCCTTTCTTGATATTTATGATTTTGTCTGGTGGGTTATTTGAAAGCATGATGTGTTGGAAAGCATCTGTGAAGTCACTCACTGTCTGTTGCTGTAAGCTCCAGTGCTGTTTTTGTTTTAAAGTAAAACCCTCAGATTATTAATATTTTATAATCATTTCTGTTAGTGGACTGATTCCATAGATGAGAGAGTGTTCACATTGTGTTAGCATCTGCATAGGCTAATTATCACCATCGCATGTCAGAAAGGCCAAGAAAATGTTGGGAAAAGAAAATTAAATTATTGTTAAATCTAAAATAATTGTTCAGCTTTGCCTCATATAGGATGTAGCATATATCTTGAAAATACTGGGAATAAGTAAACAAAACCACCTATGTAATAAATACTGCTTCTATAGATAGATGTGATAGAAATGAGCAACAACAAAATATGTATCTTGTAGAACAATATATAATAATGAATTAGATAATTCCTGTTAACCTGTTCACAATAAGTAAGAAAATAAAGCCTATGGCTCAGAGTATAGCTGGTGATCATTTATTACTTCATTCTTATAGCTCGTTGGTCAAAGACTTACCTTTATTTGGATAATAGTAATTATGATAATTATAGTAGCAGAAATGAGATATGCTTGCATATCTACTTCAATACTTAGGGTATAATAGTAATGTGATATATAATAAACCCTAAAATTCCAATCGATATTGTGGCTTAGACTATTTTTATGCAGCTAAAGAATTTTTTACTGAACAATATGTTACAAATATGTGAAATTATTCCAAACATATGTACTTCAGGATGTGTAATCGGTTAGAATGAATGTTGTTATTAAGGTCTCCACCTCCTGTGGGATCAAAAGATTCCATTTGGTTAAGATAATCTCTGCTACAATTATAGAAAGACTTACTACTAATAAAACTGCAATAATCAATAGAAATCAAAGAAGTGGTGTCTGGTATTGTGATGTAAAAGGTGACATTATGTTAATTACTTGCAGTAATAAATTAATGGTGCCTAAAATTGTCGAGACCCCTATTAGATGAGGGGAGTAGATAGTTAAATCTATTGTGCCTACAGGTATTAGATTGCCAGCTAATAAAAGGGCGCATTGTTCACCCTGTTCTTGCTTTGACTTCTGCTGTTGCTGATGCAAGTAGTAAAAGGAATCATGGGAGTAATAATCCAGAGCTTATTTATTTATTAGAATGCTATATCTGATGCACCTATCATTAGTGGTGTTAATGAATTTCAAAGTCCTCCAATCACGTTGGCATTGCTATAAAGAAAATTATTACTAAGACCTGAACAATAATAACCAATTATAAATTTAAATAATTTCTAATAAAATCCTCATTGATTAAAATCAGCCTAAATTAGCTGTCTCGATTAGTCATCTCTACTATTCTATCTAGTTTAAAAACCAAGTAGTCAGTATACAGAAGTGACCACTTTGTGATTTGTTGAGAATAGTCAAGAGTAGATAATTTATGTAAAATGGCTAATAATAAACTTTATATGGCAGATATAAGGGCAGAGACTAATTCTTCATTTTACCAAACTGGGACGTTTAACTTATATACTGAATTGCAAGTTCCAAGAAGCAGTTAAATAAAACCTTGTTTCGGTTTCTCCTGCCTCTCTCTACAAAAGTTAGAAGTAGATCAAAACCAGTATTGAGGGAAGGTAGTTATCAATGTAAATGACACATATGCATATATTTGTAATTATTATTACATATAACAGAATAATTGCTAATGTGACCTCATGTGGAAATTATATTACACACATAGGGCTCCGATTAGGGTACATTCTCAGCTTAACTGATTACATGGCTAAGCTTGATATGGACAAATGGTATTTTGAGATTTAACTCTGTTAGTAGATATGGTCTTAGTGTGGGCATTCAGATTGTTTATGCAAGGTCAGGACAAGAATAGTTAATAATCTATACTAGTATTGATAAAGTTAGAGGTCAAAGTTGTTCTTTGATGTATCATTTCATGACATCTGCAATTGGTTGAAGTCCATAAGGACCTACAATATTTGGTTCTTTCTGAAATTCAATGTTACCTAAATTTTTTGTTGAAGCATTAAGAAGGCCAAGGTAAATAGAATAGGGAAAATTAGTAATTATAAATTAACTAGAAACTTGTTTATTAAAATTAAAAGGTCAAACTCCTGAAAACAGTTACATTATTACTGGATTCTATCACCTAGATGAGCCCAATTCTTGACTTATTTAATATCTAGTATCTGGCTCTTTTGTGGAATGGACCTTATTGCTTAAGTCCTTTCATAATGTGAGACATCTTTGTATAAAGAGGAACCAAATGAAAGTGTTCTGATCTGAATTCAGGTCACACAGAATTTTTAATGATGGAACAAAGGAACCTTTTAAATAGAAGTTACATTTTTAGAATGTCTGGATAAAACAATAAAACAATAAACTTTAACATCAATTTGACCTCTAAAATAAGATTTTATTATTTCCATTTGAGAACTCTGTTCCATTGGTGAAAATTTTGAGTAAATTAATAATAGTTATATATTTAGAATAATTAGTCTACATTTGATCATTTGGTGGCTTTTCTATACTCTGAGGTCACCTCAATCAAAATAATTAATTCAATTTATGATTAGTTACTTAGATAACTAATTTTCATATTCAATTAATAAATTTAAGTTTTATGGGTTTTAGAAAGTAGAGGGAAGTTTGAATGTTTATTAAGTTACTTTAACTTCTTTTAATCTTTCTTTACTGCATATTTGTTTTAGGTTAACAGTATATTGAACAAATATGTTCAAAAATTTTTTTCTATCTATTGTCTAACAATAGCTTATTTATTTTGACAAGGGACTATGCAAAAATTTATTTCTTAATACTTATATTAATTTTTTTCCTGCATATGTAGTTAATCCAATACCGTGTTAGGAGGTGGTTTTGCTTGTAGGTATTTAGCTTGGTTGTGCTGGTGTGTATTTGTAATTGGTGCTGCTCTTAAGCCAGTTATAATTTTATGAGTAATTACTCTCCCAGGATGGTTTTATTCTGTTTCAAATGATCTGTACATCTTCTGATTAACGTTTACATTTACATTAGTGTTTATTCTTCTTTAGGTAAATTCAAAGTTGAACTTAAATTCTGCTTTGGATAACCAGCAATCACCTGGCTCAGTGTGTTTTTTTGTTTTTGTTTTTTAACCTCTACCTGTAAGTTCGTCTCATTATTTTGTCACAGAAAAATGTTTCCATATTAATTGTTTACAAGTAGCTTGTATGTTTTCTTTCTGTGTTTTAAGTTAAAGTTCTCTGTTTATTATGTTTTAGTTAATTCATTATGCCTAAGAGTTACTCTTCCCTTCTTTTTTTGGTTTTGAACCTTTAATGAGAAAAATTGTAATATTGAGCTTGAGAGTGCCATGTTTGTCCGTCACTGGGTCAAGGGTTGGGGATTCAGCTAGAACTAACAAATAGGTTATATATAAACAAAGATACATGCGGTCACAGAATGAAAAACTGCTGCCTGGCACGATTACGTCTCAGTTTTCTTATCACTCATGTTGGGGATCCTGTAGCTGACGAGAATAGACATCCATAGTCTGGGTGCCCTCCAGCACATCTACCTCCAGCAGCATGTGGTGAATCTTCATCAGAAATTTCTCATCACACTCATACCCTTTAATTAGCCCTTTGGGTACCTCGCCCAGATGCAAGGTATCTGCCACCTCCAGAAACACTGCTTACTCCACCTTGGGTATCACTCACCAAGAAGTTTAGATTGAACTTCGCTGGGTTGATGCAGACCTCGGTGGCCTAGAGACGCAGGAGGAAGCCATGGGCACTGCCCCCACCTCTCCTCTCACCTGTGACCTCAGAGAGTTATGAGTGAGCAGTTTACCTTAGCCACCAAGCCATCTTGCCAGGCTGAACAGGAAGTAGGTCGGCACTCCTGCCTGTGTCACTTCCGGGATGCTCCCCTTGCTATATCCTATTGGATGGCTGGTAGGAGCAGAAGTGGGGAACTTGCTGGAACTCTTTCCTCTTTTTAATATTTATTTATTTATTATTATTTTTTACTTACTGACATACTTTCCCTAACATCTAACTTAGATTTTTCTCTTCCATACTATACTTTTAGATATTTGGTATAATTATTAGTAATAGTTGTATTTGCTTTACTAGTAGTAATTGTATTTTTTTAGTTTGAGCTAGGATTGGTTCAGAGTGGTTTCAAGTTTAGTTTCAATTCCACAGCTGCATGCTTGGTGCTTTTAAGTTTAAACTGCACTTTAGTTTGCTCAAGTGACTTTCTAGTGTACTTACCATGTTATTTTATTAGATTTTTTTATTGGAGTATAGTTGCTTTACAATATTGTGTTAGTTTCTGCTGTACAACGAAGTGAATCAGCTATATGTATACATTTATCCCCTTCCTCTTGGACTCTCTCCCACTCCCCCCCGCCCCAGCCATCCCACTCATCTAGGTCATCACAGAGCCCTGAGCTGAGCTCCCTGTCCTATACAGCAGGTTACCACTAGCTATCTATTTTACACATGGTAGTGTATATATGTCAATCCTAATCTCCCAATTCATCCTACCCTTCTCTTCCCCTCTGTGTCCACATGTCCGTTCTCTACATCTGCGTCTCTGTTCCTGCCCTGCAAATAGGTTCATCTGTACCGTTTTCCTAGATTCCACATATATGCATTAATATATGATATTTGTTTTTCTCTTTCTGGCTTACTTCACTCTCTGTGACAGACTCTAGATCCATCCACATCTCTACAAATGATCCAATTTCATTCCTTTTTATGGCTGAGTAATATTCCATTGTATATATGTACCACATCTTCTTTATCCATTCCTCTGTTGATGGACATTTAGGCTGCTTCCATGTCTTGTCTGTTGTAAATAGTGCTGCAGTGAACAGTGGGGTACATGACTCTTTTTGAATTATGGTTTTCTCAGGGTATATGCCCAGTAGTGCGATTGCTGCATCATATGATAGTTCTATTTTTAGTTTTTTAATGAACGTCCATACTGTTCTCAATAGTGGTTGCATCAATTTACATTCCCACCAGCAGTGCAAGAGGGTTTGTTTTTTTCTCCACACCCTCTCCAGCATTTATTGTTTGTAGATTTTTTGATGGTGGCAATTCTGACTGGTGTGAGGTGATACCTCACTGTAGTTTTGATTTGCATTTCTCTAATAATTTGTGATGTTGAGCATCTTTTCATGTGCCTCTTGGCCATCTGTATTAGATTAATATTTCTTATTTTTTATTATTCATATTATGTTTGGATTTTATATGAGGAAGGTAAGCTGTGTGCACACTTCAAGGCCTGATTCAGCTGGCTTTTTAATTTGCTTTTAGCCTCTAATTTCCTAAAGTTTCTGTTAATGGACTCAGAGAATGTAGCTCATTCTCTATACCCTCATGTAACATCGTTATGATAATTCTTGTTATTTCAAAACCTTTCTTAGTGTTTGCTGTAATGGCATTATACTGGTTAAATCAGCATGTTGTAATGAAGATTTACTGATTATAGAACCGGGTTCTGTAGAGGAGTTTAACACATTACAAAACATTTTCAATTTTGAGCTACTGCTAGTAGTACTTTGGTCATTTTTTTTTTTTTTATGTGTAACACTGTA
Organism: Neophocaena asiaeorientalis asiaeorientalis; assembly: GCF_003031525.2. Taxonomy (NCBI): domain Eukaryota; kingdom Metazoa; phylum Chordata; class Mammalia; order Artiodactyla; family Phocoenidae; genus Neophocaena; species Neophocaena asiaeorientalis. The sequence continues at coordinate 680,007 of NW_020174042.1, read as the reverse complement.
TGTCCTAATGCATTTATCCCAGCTATTACATTTGTGGGGATGCTTTCGATATATAGTTACAAAATGTTTTGTTTTGACATGTTTTTAGAGAATTCAATTTCAAAGTCAAGATTAGTTCTTTTAAAATCTTATCTATAAGATAGTTAAATTGGGAAAATCATTTTCCTTTAAAATATGTCTCCAGAAAAGACACAGGTATAAACATAACTTAATATTGTTAAATATATTGTAAAACTCTCTGAAATCCAAATAGATAACTTTTAGATCCATTGGTTGAATATCCATCCCTAGTAAAATGAGAATCTCTGCTGTTGGTGTATTATAATTTTTTCAACGTGTTAGCCTTGAATAGAACAATCTTATTCTCATTTTGAAACTAGGAATAAGAATAAGATGGCTTGTGAATGGATTAGTGAAAGGATACATTATTCTACTTATTTTTTATATGGTTTCTTTTCTTTTAAAAATCAGTATTAATACATTCATTTATTTCTTCTTTATTTTAATACACATGTGCATGCACGTAAGAGGAGGGAAAGAATCCTAAAGAATGAATAGGAGGAAGTCTTGGAAAAAGTGTAATTGAGGTTTTTCAAGCTCTGAGAACCGCTTCTGTCAAGACTCATAAATTAGGAAGGGTGTATGTCTTTCAAGGGGCTGCACACTGTTTGGCAAATCAGGATGTCGAGCTTGACATGGGTAGTAAGGAAGTGGAAAATGATGCCAGCAGCTCATTGCTAGAAACTGACAGCTTGGCCATAGCATTCCCAACTAAACATAAACAACTTTCTCAGGATACAATCGATACTCAAACGAGGCCACTCTGTGACCACAATACAGTAAGACAAAAAAGGACACTTCGTAACCATAGAAGTAACTAAACATCCCCTTCTCCAGGAAAGCAAGAGTGACTACTGGTTCTTCACTAGTGACAATTCTAGGTCCACTTTGGACCCTCTGCCTCCTAGATAAAAAATACCCAGTGACTTGTCCCTGCTGACAGCATCCCACCCCCAATTATCCACAGGTCTCTAAATCCTGCTTAAAATCTCTCAGCATGAATCCACATATTATAATAAGCTGCTCCTAATCTCTTTTACAGAGACACTTCAGTGTTCCTCTGATGTGTGTTCTCCCTCGTTGCAAGACGATAAACCTACATTTGTTTGATTACACGTATGTGGTGGTCATTTGTTGGCAGGCTTTGACATAGCAACATGAGATGGTCCTGTATTGTTAGGCTAGAATAAGATAAAGGCATACTAGAATGTATAATGCCAAGGAAATGGCCCTTTGTCTTTTCTGCTATGGATGGTCATTGGAAGGTACAACAAACAGGAAAGAACATTACAGAGTTGTTGAAACCTTCATTTTGGTGGTAGTTTGGAAGATAAATTGTTTTAGGGGCAAGATTAAAAGGAAATAATTTGGGAGACAGTTTTAGCAATCTGGACAAGAGGTGATGAAGACCACAATTAAAGACTGACAGTGTGAATATAAAGTAAACAGAGAGGAAAAGCACAGTAGTGATGCCGTTTACTAAAAGGCTAGGCAATGTGTAAGGAACAGCTTTGGGGAAGGTTAGATGATTAGTTGAGTAGGAGTTACTTGTGAGACTAGAGTTTGATAGGACAGGCAGCAACTCAGTCCATTGATCTGAAACTCAGGAGAGATATTTGGGTTGGAAAACAGATTTGGTTGCTACCAGCAGAGAGATGACAGTTACAGCCATTTAATTTTTATGTGACAGTTATATCCTGAATGAACCCAGAAGGCTCTGCTATTCTAGTTTTTGCTCTCTCCTTCTAGCAATTAACTAATTGATGCATTCAATTGTAAAACACCGAGTGAAGTTGAGTAGGATAATTTGTACCTGCCTTAAGAAGGCAAATAAACTAGATTCAGGCAATTCATAAATACAACTCAGCTATGAGGTAAGATAATAAACACTCTTTCCTGTTCATGAATCCAGGTTGTCAGGCAGGAATGACCTGAGGGGTAGATTGCTCAGCTAATTTCTCAGATCCAAACAAGCCCATGGCAATGGTGGAGATCAGATGAATAGATGCGTAAGTGGAAGATTTCTCTGTGAAAGGAGTTTAATCCTTCTTCCTTTTCCAAGGGAGATGACATACATGAATGAGTAATAGTTGATAATTCCCAAGGTGTAGCTGTGGGGAGGAGAATGTTGGTAATCCATAGTCAGAGGATTTTCAGTAATTATTCATTTCCACATTCATTCCACTCTGAAGAATTTTTTTAAGACAGCCGGTATCTTGAAGGACACATGGATTCTTCAAGAATAAAACATTGTTAGTCCATGATTAGGCAAAGCCTTTCTATAGCTGGGTTTTGTTGTTGTTTGTATTTTTGTTCCCAGTAGCTGTAAACTGTGAATATTTATTGTTTGAGTCGACTTATTTATTTTCTTCAGTCACAGCTTCGGACAGTATGAGACTGTGTTATAGGTATAACAATATTGGACATTCATGCAGTAGGTACTATACTACATACTTTACATACATTATTTAATTGTTATCCCAATCTCATGAGTTAGGTAAGAATTTCATCCTGATTTTGGGGTTGACATTACTGGGATTTAGAGGAATTGTTCATTATGATATAGCGTAGTAGGTTTTGGAACTGTCTGTAGTGGTAGAACTCTTTAGTACTACACCTTCATTTACATAGTACAAAAATTAGTGCGTAGTCTTCTGATAAGGAAAAGAATGTCACCAACGTAATCATTATATTGTTCTTATTTGATAGTAGTATTTATTGTAATTTGCTTATAGGTTTCGATTGGTTTCAGAATATAATCATTGCCTGCCAAATTTTATAGATAATATAAATTAATCACTGGCATTTTACATAGTATTGTGGTTTCAGTTTCTCACTGAATGCAGTATCGTAATCATCTTCTCTCTTTTATCACATCTTAAAATTGGAGAATCCTTTTATTATCTATAATTAGATAATAATTATAATTACTCTCCTTTTCAGGTATGTTCTCTTGAACAACAGAAAGCTTTGACATGGATGTATTAACCATTTCATTTTCTACTGTTTATTTGGTTTTAATCCTTATAGTCTGAGAAAAGTTCTCCTTCATCTATAACCTCACACCCTGCTTCTCCTTAGGTCACACTTGGCATCTTATCTGTGAATCTTGTTTTTAAAACTGAGTTTCCTGGACTCTACATTTTATATACTGAATCAGAGTCTCTAGGGATGAAGCCAGTGAATCTGGAATTTTATCAGGAATCTGATAAGTTTTATGTACACTGTAGTTTGATGATCACAGCTCTAAGGAGAGATGGTTGGACATACTTTTCTAGATGTTTTACCCAGCTGCTAATCTTTAACTATATGATGAAAATAACAAAACATTTGTTTTTGTTGCCTCTGTAATTGCAAATAATACATTATCACTCCACATTCCTTACAATTATTGCAAGATATTTTTGGAAGCACATAATTAGTACATTAGTATAATCATACATATAAAACTCAAGTGTGAAAAGATGAATTTTATGTAACATATGATTCAGTGTTAGAATTCATTAGCATGAACTAACACTTTAAAGAATGAAGAAGACTCCCAGCCATGGACACAGGGGCTAAAAGTTCTGTGCTGAAAGGATGAAGGAGATGATACCAGGTATTTCTTACCATATCATCGGAAAAAGTGTTTTTCTTTATTTCATAACTAGCCCAACTGAAAGGTGCGGGGGGGAATGGTAATACAATTAAATAAACCAAAGGCATCATGACTCAGTTTGTCAATTTCCTTAGAAGAAAACAAATAATTAGTCTTGCCACTTTCAAAACCAGTGTAAACATAAAATTACTTATAGTGAATAAAATGAATACAAAGGATATGTTGGTTTCATATTATGGTTAGGTAAGGAAATGAAAAAGACATGGAGATAACAAGCAGGAAAGGGAAGCCATAGAGGCAGAAAATGAGAGTGCAAAGATAGGGAGGCTTATGTGTTAGCAAGGGCAAAAGAGGCAAACTTCTGCAGAGATTAATAATTGCTGCACAAGATCCATTTCCTCCCTCTTCTTTAGTAGAGGATCCTGAGTATTACTTGAGTACTCAGTATTCTCAGCTAAGTGACAACACTTCCCATTCTCTCTTGTGTCTGCATATAATATTGAGACAAAATTTGAGCCAACGTGATAGCAGGAAACCACAGATGTTGGCTAATGGAGTCTCCCTAGTTGGGAGAATCACTCTTTAGTCTTCTGTTCTTCCTCTGTCCTGTTGCCTGAATTGGGATGTGGTGGGCAGAGCTCCAGAAATTCTCTTGTACCATGAACTGTACTTGGGCACAGGCACCAGGTGAGGGTGTGGCAACAGAATGATAGGAAGAACTCCATCTCCATGATGATGCTCACACCAACCCTGTACTGCCCACATCAGGGATTTTTATGTGAAACTCTGTCTTTATTTGGCCTCTGTAGCTTTTGTGGTTTCTTACTTAGTTATTTGAAGGTGAAACAATTTGAGCTGTACAAAAGGTAGACACCAAAGAGAATAAATCACAAGTTTTACTTAATTTTTCCCATCTTTTCATAGGGGTACTACAACTGACTTTACCACAACCAAAATCCTAGCCCTAACTTTGGCTTTAAACTCAGTTGTTTAGAAATTCTAACAGTAGAGGGAAGGCATCATATAGACTCAGGGAAAGCTATCCTACTTTGAAGAATCTATGAAGAGACTTGAAGAAGGGTGGCACTTTAGAGTTTCTGCTCTCTAATTTAGTTCTTCTATTTAATATCATTAATAAAGTTCTCGGTCAATAACTTTAATTCCTCCAACAAACCATTGCTGACTCATATCCAGTACACAGTTGCCTGAGGACCCCAGACAAAATCCCACTGATATAGGTCCTGCTTTTCTTTATTACACTTTTCAAGCAGCTGCTTTATAATTTACCCTTACTATCGTGACCATTATCTCTTACATTCTGAAAGTGCTCTTTCAGAAAAAAGCAATGAGGAAAGACCCCAAAGCAGTGAAATAAGGCCCTCAATCTTAATAGCTGCTATAATATGGACATTTCTGAATGAGCTGTGTGAATTTTTTATTGATAGTGACAATAGATAGAGATGACCCATACTTGGCATACAAGAAATTGACTAAGAGTCAAATTGTTAGATTTCTTCCAGACATGAGGGAAACGCTACAGAACCAACTGTTTGTTCTTTCCATAATTGCAGTGTTTTGTTCTGTATAATTTTTTGTAAACTTAACTAATTCATAGTTATATAATGATATTTTGCATCTAAGGTATCTACTAATTTTCCCAAGTCTGCTAATATGATTACTAGAAGATGTAATTAAAGATAGTGATGAACAAATATTTTGTCTCTGTAGCCCTAGTACTAAAAACATTTACTAGACAATGTAATTGGAAATACATTTTCAACGAATTAGGAATATATTAAAATAACAAGAGGTAGCCAAGTGCAAAATTCATATGAACTCATAAAAGAGCCACACTAGAAATACAAATACCATTCAAATGAAAATCAAATGCATATAGTGGCTTTATTCATAATTAACACAAGAAAACAGGCATCTGTATGTTTACTGTGATTTAAAGAAATATAAAATAGTTACTTTTTCAGCTAAATTATTTCTGAAATCCAAAAATAGAGATACTTAAATACCAGAGCATTCCACTGAGCACAAGCGATTATTGAATTCATGTTTTCACCTTTGCTTTCTCCCAATACTTACAAATATTACTACAGTAAAATAATAGATGTGCCAAGACAAAGAGAATGAGAGCGGGTGTATCTGTGGAACATATCTGTGGAATTGGGGAAGAGGTAGATAAGTGTTCAGTTATTTAAATGATTAGAATATTTGAAATCCAAACAAGTGGTCAGGAAAGTGCAGAAGAGAGGAGATTCGCACTACCAACCACAGAAAGGCTCAGTTACAGGGGGCAGCAGGGATCTTCACAAGTGGAGGTCCAGGTGGAGAGGAGTTTTTAAAACTTTGTAGAAGATGCTGTTATGGATCATCCCGGACCGGGGCATGAACCTGTGTCCCTTGCATCGGCAGGCGGACTCTCAACCACTGCGCCACCAGGGAAGCCCTTCACACCTTTTTTACCTGACAACTACCCTTGCTCAGTGCCAGCAGAAGGAGCTTCACTCTGTCAACAGTCAAACAAGAGGGAATCCGGACTCTGGGATATCAGTCACAGATGATAAAAGGGGTATTAAATAAAATTCAATATACAGAACTATGAGATTCACCAACCCATTTCTACAATTACCTGGAACTGTCAGGCTTAAAATCCCTAATTAGTAGACTGAAGGATTCATTTCTAGAAAAAGCCTATATAAGATAATATATTCATAAAGATACTGACAGGAAGAGGTCCCTCATCAAAATACCTAGCCCAGAGCTCTGCATCACCCACCAGCCTGCAAGCCCTATACGTATATTCAGAACTTCCCATATGCGTCCCAGTGCTTCCTACTAAATAGGAATTCATAGCAAAGAATGACAAGAAATTTAGGTAAAGAGTTGAATATGAAAGACAAACATCAAAATGAAGAGGTATAAAGGAAATGATGGAAATATATATACATACATATATATATATATATATATAGTGCAAGAAACAGGAATAAACATTTATATCTATCCATCTTCTTTTTGGATATTTAAAATATTATAGTAGAAATTAAAAATAAAATAATTGTAAATGAAATTGAGATATTTTCTCAAAGAGTAGGAAAAAAGGCCATGTGATGATAAGTAGAAGCAAAAAATAATATTAGGGAATAAATATAGGCAGTCTAGCATTTGAATGATAGAAGTCTCAGAAAGAGAAGACTAAGAAAATGTAGGGGAGATAATTATGAAGCAGATAATTTAAAAAATTGTGTGTGTGTGTGTGTGTGTGTGTGTGCATTGGGTCTTTGTTGCTACGCACAGGCTTTCTCTAGTTGAGGCAAGTGGGGACTACTCTTCGTTACGGTGTGCAGGCTTCTCGTTGCAGTGGCTTCTCTTATTGCGGAGCACGGGCTCTAGGCATGTGGGCTTCAGTAGTTGTGGCTCGCGAGCTCTAGAGTGCAGGCTTAGTAGTTGTGGCGCATGGGCTTAGTTGCTCCGTGGCATGTGGGATCTTCCCGGAACGGGGCACGAATCTGTGTCCCCTGCATTGGCAGGTGGACTCTCAACCACTGCGCCACCAGGGAAGCCCCTATGTTAGCATTTTTATGCCACCTTCCTTTGGCAATCAATATTAATTCTATTTCAAAGCATGATACGATAATCAGTCCAAGAGTTATTTTTTCCAAGGGTTGCCTCCATAAAAATTTTTGAGAATCACTGCCACAGTCCTGGGTCTTTCCTTACATTTGCTATACATTTCTCAGTCTGAAAAAGGAGCCTATTACCGTGAACGTAACAACGAGCATCTAAAGTTTTGACTCAGACAATTCACTGCACTGTGAATGAATATGAAAGTGTAGAAAGAACTGTAAAGAAAATCTGGTTAGATTAAACCAGTAGCTCCCCAAAGTGGTCCTTGTACTAACTGTATCAGAAGCTCCTGGAGGTTCTTATTTAAAATAGATTTAGAACTTATCCCATAACTGTAAGACCACAACTTTTTTGAATGTGATCTGGTAACCAATAGATAACAGTTGAGATGTTTCAAACTACCTGCTTAGACTGAAATTATTTTTGTGTTTAACAAAGCTTTTGTTTACATTTAATTATATTAAACCCATAATAATTATTATTGGGGCTAATTAGTTTGTGTCACAGTTTTAAGGTCGTTACTCCATAAGCCACAGCCATAATGGCTGAAGGTAGATCTTCCCTAGAGATACAACTTTAAAGCACAAGAAACCACAGAAACCACAGGAAAAAGAATGATTGCTTTAATTTGTCACTGAGCTTTGAGCTCTTGCTTTTTTTTTTTTTTAGAAATAGGAATTCATCCTCTAGGCTTTCAGGTTATTTTTTCAAGCTACAATTCACTTTTCAGAACCACAAATGAATGACTCTCCATCTGTGTTGTCTTTGATTTCTTTCATGAGTAACTTATAGTTTTGTGCGTACAGGTCTTCTGCCTCCTTAGGTAGGTTTATTCCTAGGTATTTAATTCTTTTTGTCGCAATGGTAAATGGGATTGTTTCCCTCATTTCTCTTTCTGATTTTTCATTGTTAGTTTATAGGAATGCAAGAGATTTCTGTATTAATTTTGTATCCTGTGACTTTACTAAATTCATTGATTAGCTCTAGTAGTTATCTGATGGCATCTTCAGGATTTTCTGTGTATAGTATCATGTCATCTGCAAACAGTGACAGTTTTACTTCTTCTTTGCCAATTTGGATTCCTTTTATTTCTTTTTCTTCACTGATTGCCGTGGTTAGGACTTCCAAAACCATGTTGAATAATAGTGGCAAGAGTGAGCACCCTTGTCTTGTGTCTGATTTTAGAGGAAATGCTTTCAGTTTTTCACCATTGAGAATAATGTCCAGGACTTCTGTTTTTTGGAAGGTTTATATCTTGTTCAGTGGGTGCCAGGAGCTCAGTTAAAAGCATTAAATGAATTAATTTCATTTAAGCCACAGAAAATCACATGAAATAAAGACTACCCTTATCCTACATTTCTAGAATATTGCCCTGAGGCTCAGAGAGTTTAACTTACTCTCTAAATTTACACAGCTTTTAGAGGCGGACTGATCCTGGAGGCTGTGACCTTAGTAACTGCACTGTGCAGTCTAAGAGTTGAGTATGAGAAAAATAGTAAGGGAACTCAAGCCCGGAATAAATAACATCCTCAGGTGCACAAAACTGTTATGAGAAAGAAGTGCTATTAAAGTAACATCTACATGATTTCATATACCTGTTTTTTCCTATTAAAAAAAGCTGCCTCCTGATTAAATTAAAATGGAAGTTTGGCATGATGAGGAAAAGCTAGAACTGAGTGGAAATAAGGTTGACTGGGCAGCAGGGTGAAAAATCAGTGGGAGGCTGAATAATTCCTAGTTATGTAAGCTATATATTTTTATATTATAGTTTGACACCTTTTCCACATTTCAGTTTGCATGAATTTTGGAGGAATTAATTTAATGAAAAAGCATATTTAATCTTTCAGAAGAAGAAAAAAGCAATATTTATTTTTATTTCTCCATCCAAATATCACTGACTCTACAGTGACTAGAATCTAAATGAATACTTTAAGTAAATAACACTGTAAATCTTTCAAGAAATATGAGTTCCTTAGATCTTTGAGGCAAATAGTGCACTTTCCAGAATTGATGATGTGTACTTACATTGCACTTGGAGAGAAGTAACTCATTTTCCTCCAAGATGTTCCTGTAAGAAAACTGTGGATACATTTATGAGGTCTCATAATGGAAAAAGCTAAAAGTAGTTACATGGCATTTGATTAGTAGCTCCTGACTGCGATTCTCTTAACTGCAAAATAACTGCAAAATACCTGCAAAATACAGGAGAAAAAGAGATAAGACTTAAAATATTTTCAGAAATTGGTAGTAAGTTTCACTGACTCAATCTTGATGATTTTGGAATAAGTAAAATAGTTGCTGCCCTGCCCATTTTTCTCCTCATGACACAGGTGAATACCTGAGGACTTAAATAATGAAGGTAAGGAAATTTGTGCTCACCTACCCTGAATCAGATAGCAAGTTTCCTTATTCTACAGCACACTAGAATTCACAGATCTCAGATAATTGAATTTTATAAAAAGTGTTCTTGAATTGGAAGAATCAATATTGTTAAAATGACTATACTACCCAAGGCAATCTACAGATTCAGTGCCAGCCCTATCAAATTACCAATGGCATTTTTTACAGAACTAGATCAAATAATTTAAAAATTTATATGAAAAAAAAAAAGGACCTCAAATAGCCAAAACAGTCTTGAGAAAGAAGAACAGAGCTGGAGAAATCATGCTCCCTGACTTCAGACTATACTACAAAGCTACAGTAATCAAAACAGTATGGTATTGGCACAAAAACAATCACATAGGTCAGTGGAACAGAATAGAAAGTCCAGAAATAAACACACACACCTATGGCCAATTAATCTACAACAAAGGAGGCAAGAATATTCAATGGAGAAAAGACAGTCTCTTCAATAAATGGTGATGGGAAAACTGGACAGCTACATGTAGAAGAATGAAATTAGAACGTTGTCTAACATCATATAGAAAAATAAACTCAAAATGGATTAAAGACTTAAATGTAAGACCAGATACTATAAAACTCCTAGAGGAAAACATAGGCAGAACACTCTTTGACATAAATCACAGCAATATGTTTTTTGGATCCGTCTCCTAGAGTAAAGGAAACAAAAGCAAAAATAAACAAATGGGACATAAATAAACGTAAAAGCTTTTGCATATTAAAGGAAACCGTAAACAAAACAAGAAGACAATCTAAGGCTTCCCTGGTGGTGCAGTGGTTGAGAATCTGCCTGCCAATACAGGGGACACGGGTTCGAGCCCTGGTCTGGGAAGATCCCACATGCCGCGGAGCAACTAGGCCCGTGAGCCACAACTACTGAGCCTGTGCATCTGGAACTTGTGCTCCGCAACAAAAGAGGCCCCGACAGTGAGAGGCCCACGCACCGTGATGAAGAGTGGCCCCCACTCGCCGCAACTAGAGAAAGCCCTTGCACAGAAATGAAGACCCAACACAGCCAAAAATAAATAAAAATTAAAAAGAAAAAGACAATCTACAGAATGGGAGAAAATAGCTGCAAACAATTCGACTGACAAGGGATTAATTTCCAAAATATACAAACAGCATATACAGCTCAATATCAAAAAAACAAACGACCCAGTCAAAAAATGGGCAGAAGACCTTAAATAGACATTTCTCCAAAGAAGACATACAGACAACAGGCACATGAAAATATGCTCAACATCACTAATTCTTAGAGAAATGCAAATCAAAACTACAATGAGATACTACCTCACACCAGTCAGAATGGCCATCATCAAAAAGTCTATAAATAATAAATACTGGAGAGGGTGTGGAGAAAAGGGAACCCTCCTACACTGTTGGTGGGAATGTAAATTGGTGCAGCTAATACTATGGAGAACAGTATGGAGTTTCCTAGAACTACCATATGACCCAGCAATCCCACTCCTGGGCATCTATCCAGAGAAAATTCTAATTCAAAAAGATATATCCGGGCTTCCCTATACCTCAAAAAAAAAAAAAAAAAATATATATATATATATATAGCCACCCGAATGTTCGTAAAGCACTGTTTACAATGACCAAGACCTAAGTGTCCATCAAGAGATGACTGGATAAAGATGGGATACACACACACACACACACACACACACACACATATGAATATTACTCAGCCATAAAAAAGAATGAAATAATGACATTTGTAGCAGCATCGATGGTTGTAGAGATTATCATACTAAGTGAAGTAGGTGAGACAGAGAAAGACAAATATATGATATCACTTACATGTGGAATCTAAAAAAATGTTACAAATGAACTTATTTACAAAACAGGAATAGACTCACAGACATAGAAAACAAACTTAGGTTACCAAGGGGGAAGGGAGGGAGGAAGGGAAAAATTAGGAGTTTGGGATTAACAAACACACACTACTATATATAAAATAGAAAACCAACAAGAACCTACTATATAGCCCAGGGACCTATATTCAATATCTTAATAATATAATTTCAGATTTTAAAATGGAAAAGAATATGAAAAAGAATATATGTATTATCACTTGGCTGTACACCTGAATTTAGCACAACATTATAAATCAGCAGTACTTAAATTAAAAAAAACTGATCATCCAGTGGAAAGTACAGGCACTTTAATCTTTAAATTACAGACATGTTAATCTTTAATATCATTCTGTTAAACATCCATGGATTGAAAAATAAATCCTGGATGTACTGATGTATAATGATAAAGTGAGACAAGATACACTGTATGATAAAAGAGTATGACAGGCATGATTCAGGAACTGATATTGTAATACAGGTGGAAGAGGTTTTTGCTTTGGATCTCTATACTTTCAAAGAAGACGGAAATTAGTAGAAACTTAAACTATGTATTATGAAGTGTATATGCTGTAACCTATATATGTGTCAAGAATGTTAAAATTAAGAACTATACCAAAAAAAAATGCAGTTACAAAAAATATGGACTTCCCCTCCTTTTCTTTTTTTCCCTCCTTCCTTTTTCCTTTTTTATTTGTCATTTCTGCATTGGACAAGGTTTTTGTAGGTATAGATGAAAATGAGAAAAAGAACCAGAACACAAAAATTAAATATGCTATAATGAAGTAAACAAAACAAAACACGTCTTCATATCAAAAATCAGTCATGAAGTCATGTTTGTATAGGTGTATGTATACATACATATATGAAATAAGCTTGCAGAACAAGTGAATGGGAACATCATGGAGAATTCTTAAAGAGAAAGGTCAAGCTATTGAAAATTAATATTAGAAGAAAAACTTAGAAAACTCTTGGACATACTCAATAAAATTGAAAGAAGAAATAAACTGATGTCAAAATATTAGGACCCCTATAAATAATACGAAGACTCAGAGAACAGACAAGTTTGACATATCAAAAACCAAATTCACATTAAAATGATATGGACGCTATGTGGGGGAAGTTTAAGGATCCTAAACATAATTTTTTAAAAAGGTATGACATACATTTTTGTGAGTCAAAGGTAATCTAACACTTCAAACTTGATCAACATTTGGCAACAGTAATATTTATCAAGAGGAATATACTTAAAACCTTCTAAAACACTTAACAAGTGGCCAAAACAATATTTTCAAGATTGAATAACCCAGTAATTCAACATTTAGAAATACACTTTAAGGAAATAATAAAAAAATTTTATCAAAATGTGTGCACAAACGTGTATGACATCATTGATTATAATATTAAACTTTGGAAATACTCTGAATTTCCAGAATTAGTAAAGAAAATGCTACACAATTATGAAATAATATTGGGAGTATTAAGCCATGTTTTCAAATAATTCTATTTTCATGGAAAAATATTTAACATAATGTTAAAATGAGAAAAAGAGATCCCTAAACTATATATCAAATACTTCTAATTTTGCAAATGTATATAAATATGTGGTATTTGGTGAAAATTTTTATGTCTAGAAAAGATTTACTTCTATATGGCTGAGCAAGAGTAACCAGGGTCCTTTTTATATAATTAATAGCTGCAAACATTTTATTGAATTAGAAATACAAAAACTCAGAATCTCTTGAGAATATTGGATGAAGACAGGGAAAATTAGGCTAAACATGGCCTGTTATAAAATTTGAGACCAAACAGCTATTGTGGTATAGCTTTTTAAATGTCAGTTTAGGTCAACTGCGAATGCATTTACCAGAATTACCTTCCTTAACTTGAATCTGGATGAAGGTTGGGAAATTTGCCCATGATTTACAATGTGGAATTGATGCAGCAATCATGTGCTCTCACACAGGTCAGTGTAGGGTTAGACGATCCTCAGCTGGACCTGCAGCTCCTACAGCTCCTGAGGCTCTCTTCCTTCAGTTTTTTAAAATCCTGAGCTAGCTGCCCATGCAATTCCACGATGTAGCACACCAGCTTTTCTACTGGTCACTTGCATCATCCGAATTGAAGACCCAGAGGCATCTAGAGACCAGTGTGTGTTCCAGAGAAAGACAGATGCGGGGTTCGGTTTATACGCATGGGTTCAGTCATCCTCATGGGTTCTATTTTGTCTCTTTCACACCATATCTATCTTTCCTTCCCAACTGCCAGCCCTGCTGACCTATGGCCTTGTACCAGACTCAGATACAACAGACTGACTGACACCAGCTGCTTAATGAGCTCCCACAATCATGAAAGGTCTAATCTTTCCCTCCGATCGATTGGATCACTCTTAGTAGTTTTGCATCTCTGGGTGAATCCTATAAATGTGTTAGCCATGCTTGATCCTCCCATTTATCAATATTGATACTTACCATGTTGAATGTACTGATCAGTTATCATGATGGCATAATGTATATGTGTTCATTTAGCAAAAGTAAATTATAACTACACTGTTGTATTAAGTCACTGAAGGAGCACTTGGTATAGAAAGGCCACTGTTATATAAAGAGTATAAAAATAACATTTCTAAAAGTAATGGTGAAAGGATAAAAAAAAAACTTCTACCATTGCTTCCTCCCTGCCAGATTTTTCTCTCACGTGCCTACAAGCATCTATGTTTGTAGGGAGAGTTTTCTGTCTTTTCTGATGTACTCTAAGGGTTATAAACACTTATAGTGGGCTGAAAAAGCAGTTTCTGACATCAGTTCTTTTATTCTTTTCCCCTTTTTGCTTGGGAAACTATTCCTGGGAATCCTTGATGTTCTATCTGTAGACTGACCTAGATGTATTTATCTTAACTTCTAACCTTACCACTTCTTGAGGAGTAGGAAGACTCTGCTCCCATGACTTTGTATTTTATTCAGGCAAATGCTGACCTGGAGGGAAATATTCTCAGATGTGCCTGTTTCCTTCTGATGTTCAGGAGTTTCCTAAAAAATCTGAATTGTTAGTGGGCTGAAAAAGCAGTTTCTGACATCAGTTCTTTTATTCTTTTCCCCTTTTTGCTTGGGAAACTATTCCTGGGAATCCTTGATGTTCTATCTGTAGACTGACCTAGATGTATTCATCTTAACTTCTAACCTTACCACTTCTTGAGGAGTAGGAAGACTCTGCTCCCATGACTTTGTATTTTATTCAGGCAAATGCTGACCTGGAGGGAAATATTCTCAGATGTGCCTGTTTCCTTCTGATGTTTCCTAAAAAATCTGAATTGCAGGAGGGCAATAGATTAAAATTGTTTTTCTCGCTACACATTCATCTTCATTATTCTCTCAGTTTGGACAATTCTTGGACTCTTGGGAAGTGTGAGGAAGAATAAAAGGGGATCTTTGTATATATGATATTTCTTTCTGGAGACATGATTAATTTTTCTGAAAGAGCACATTTTTAAGATAGTTTTAATTTAGATACGGGTCCATAAATAGTAAGAATTAGAAAGTCCTGACTAAATGATGCAAAATGAATGGTCAAGTGAGGGAATCAGTAACAGCCAGCCCTCTGTTGTAAGACATAAAACTATTTATTTTAAAAAATCAGAATAAGAAAAACATGCATATAAAAATCATGGTTAATCATCCATTTCTATAGGAATCTAAAATGTCTGAAGTGTCAGCTTTCAGAAGAGTTGAACTATGGCAGAGTTTGCCTTGCTATTCACAAGAACAAAGCCTTACATGTTTGCTTTGTTCCGAATTTTATTGGCAGACCTCATCACAGTGCTACCTCAATCTAATTGAAAACATTTCAGTAATAGTAAATATCTGTGATATTACACTCCATGTAAAGTCAGACAAATGCTCTGTTATTGTCAAGATAACAAGAAATCTTGTTAATAAGATTTGTCAAGAAATATCTTGTTACAATACAGATGGTTTAGCCCTGGAGAATCATGCAACCATTTTCTTTTTTTGACAAGAGAGAATCCAATAGTAGTATAATCCTTCAGGTGTGAAACATGCTTTAATTAGGATACTCCAATAGATTTAACCATGAAAAAAATTAAGCCTCTAATGAAAGGACAGAGGTCATTTTATTACAGAGTATTGCAAAGGTTTAACCACTGCTCACAATGTGTATAGTAATTTGTAGGAGTTATGTTCTGTCAAGTCACCACACACACTGACTCTGTGAATACTGAGCTATTGCTCCAAGGAGAAATACAGGGTTAAAAGTTCCTACAAACTTCTGGTCACCACATTTTTTTCAATTGAAACACCATTTGTGTTATATAGGTTTGGTTGCCAAATCCTCGTTGAACAAGTTAGTCTCCTCTTCCGCATAACTCTCTTCCTGTATAACACTTAGCAGGTATTATTTGAGCAGCCCTTTGATTTGTATAGCATCTGCCTCACATGCAAACATGTTTTCCCCACAATATCGCCTTTTGAAACATGTGAGCCAGTCAGCCCTGTTAGGGAAGGAAGGGTTTAACATTTTCCTGACCCTAAGTAATGTGACCGTAAGTTCCTTTGGCTTTCAGCCTCTACAATGCAGTCCAAATAGGCTTTTTAAAATTTTTATTTATTTATTTTTGTGGTATACGGGCCTCTCACTGCCATGGCCTCTCCCGTTGCGGAGCACAGGCTCCAGACACTCAGGCTCAGTGGCCACGGCTCACAGGCCCAGCTGCTTTGCAGCGTGTGGGATCTTCCCGGACTGGGGCACGAACCCGTGTCCCCTGCATCGGCAGGCGGACTCTCAACCACTGCGCCACCAGGGAAGCCCCAAATATGCTTTTTTTATTAAAAAACCCCTCAGTTTTGTCTCACGAGTCCACAAATTCAGCCACTTTTCCATATACTCCACAATTTCATCACACGCTATAGATGTTACTATAGTCCTTTATGGGGCAACTTCACATACAGATTGATGAATCTCCTCTTCCTTCTTCTGGATGTACCTTATTGTTGATCCAGTAGCATTGAACTCACAGCTGACAACATTACAACTCACACCTGAACACATTTTCTCCATAAGACACATCACAGCCTTTAGCGCATAGGAACACTAGACAGCGCTTCAACAGTATGCTTGGAGGCCATTGTAAGAGCAGAATCACCAACAAAAAGCCCCCAAAATGCAAAAAAACAAAGGATTTAAATAACCCCCCTCCAAAGGACACTTGTTTCCAATAGAAGAACTGAAACAAGAAGGCAGAGAGTGTCACCTTGTCAACCTCAGCTGGGAATGTTTATGTAGGACAACAGAGTTTTTGCCACATTGCATAGACCCACAAATGACTATGACAGCACCCCCAAGTATCGATTTGGGGGTTACTAATCCATTTTAGCAATTAGGGGACTTCACAAATATGGAATCTGTAGATAGTGAGGATTGACTGTGTTAATGATAAAGATCCAGTTGAAGGGATGGTCTTGTTGCGTGTGCTTCATGAACTGTGAATCAAAGTTAGGTTTCTGCTGGCAGTCTCCTTTCCTGTTGGAAGTTGGATTTTTATTTTTTTGACTTTTCTTATTACTACTTTATGGAAGACAGAACAGTTTTGTCAGTGCAGACCTGAACCAGGACTTTTTTTTTAATGATTGAAATAAAAAATGAACTACTTTTGCCTCTGGGGCTTCTTTATTTCATGTTTTGAGGGTTTTATTATTCCCTGTACACTTTGTGTAACGCTTGGTAACTGTGGCAATTCACTTACACTTGCACCTTGAGAAATTATGAATTCATTCATGCATTCTGCAAAGACATTCGTGCATAGGCAAATTTTCTTAGATAGAAATGCCAACCAAAATGGAGGAGTAAGGAATTCCAGGGCTCTGCTTCTCCACGAAAGCTGTTAATGAGCTGGCAAAATTGTCAGAATCATCTTTTGCAGAACTCTGGAATCTAGTCAAACACTCACAACCAGCAAGGGAAAGCTTATTGAAGAAACAAGCTGCTGCTTTACAGTAAGAAAGCACTGTGCCATTTTAAATTGCCCTGTGACTATGGTGACCATTGGGAACGCAGCCCACATTTCCAGGAATACTGCTGAGGAGCTTTGTAGAATGTTACATGGTTTCTGATGAGAAGTCCACTGTAATTGTTGTCCTTATTCCTCTATAGGTAATTTGTTTTCTGGGTCCTTTCAACATTTGTCTTTGGTTTTCTGCTGGTTGATTATGACATACCTAGGTGTAGTGTTTTTGGATTTGGTATCTGTCATTAAGTTTGGAAATTTTTTGATAATTATTCACATATTATCAAATATGTGTGTGTATTTTTCTTTCCTCTTTTTCTTTTATTCCAATAATGTGAATATTATATCTTTAAAAAATGTCCTATAGTTCCTGGATCTTAGATCTTTTTCATTCTTTTTTTCTCTTTGCATTTCACTTTGGGATGTTTTTATTAACAAATCTTTAAGTTCACTGATTATTTCTTCAGCCATGGTGAATCTACTGATGAGCACATAAAGACATTTTTTTCATTTTTGTTACAGCGTTTTGGATTTCTAGCATTTAACTTTTATCCTTTCTTAGAATTTCCATCTTTCTTTATACTACTCATCTGTTCTTACATGTTGTCTGTTTTTGGTTTTTTTTTCACTAGAGCTCTTAACATATTAATCATAGTTATTTAAAATTTTCTCTCTGATAATTTCAACATCTGCCATACCTGAGTTAGGTGTGACTATGATTTTTCTTGACTTTCTGTGTGCCTTATATTTTTTTTTGTCAAAAGCCAGACATTATATTACCTAGTATGAACTGAGGTAAATAGTGCTCTAATAGTGCTCAGATTTATGCTACTCTGTCTAGGAGTTGGGCTTTGTTTAATGTTCACTTTAGCTGTAGGTTTCAGAGACTCAAATTCTTCTAGGGTCCTTTTTTTCTACACTCTTGACTTTGGACTTCCGTGTGTACTCCTCCTCTGAGAGAGCCTGTGTCTTGTAGCATTTTCACCTGTAGTCCTCTGTTATTATACTAGGCCCCTGATGGTTGTCTGGTAATGTATGAGGGAGAGTGTACATTGTGTAATCTTTCAATTAAATCTCCATATTTCACTGCATTTGTATTTTTGACATATTCCTCTCATGAATGTTTTTTCTTGTATCTCCATACTTTTAAGTGAGATAGAAGGCTCAGTGGCACTGGGATGAGAAGAATGCCTCTCCCGCATGGCTCTGGGATAAGGCTGTAGTAAAGTCTTTCCTCCTACAGAGGAGACCTTTCCATGGAGAAGGCTCTGAGTGTGTAATAAAAGAATTACTGTCCCCTTCCTTTGCCAGACTGCAAAGGCTACTTTTTGGATCTTCATTTTGAGAACCTAGTGGATTTCCTGGATATGAATCCCATGAAAACGTGCCACCCTCCACCCCAATCCCTGGTGGCGGGTCACCAGGAGTTTTTCACTCTCAACTAATCTTACCAGTTTATGGTTCCAGTGGCTACTGGTCCAGGTAAGAGTCAGCTGTGACACTTTGGATTCACTTGTCTCACCCAGTTTGGGGATGATGGTTTGTCCTGCACATCCAGTTTATCTGATAGGTACAAGAAAACTCACTGATTTTCATTTTGCCCAAATTTTTCTTCTTGTAAGGATGGGAGTGATGACTTTTAAACTCTTTACATATTGCAATTGACACCCAAAGTTTTCATTTTAATTAAAAGTGTGTTGTTTAATTTTCAAATATTTTGAGGTTTCCCAGATACCTTTCTTATATTGATTACTAGTGTTTTGAGATCATAATTTGTATTATTACAATTATGTTAAATGTGTTAATATGTGTTTTTTGACTGAATATGTTATCTATATTGGTTAATATTCTATTCAGGCCTAAGAATAATGTTTACTTTGCTTTCATTGGGTTGTGTATTCCACAGATGTCAGTTGGATCAAGTTACCTGTAAATGTTTGTGCTTTTGACACCAAGATTCTAAACTATTTCCTCTTCCACTGAAAATATCACATAGTGGTTCTCTTTCATCCTTTCCTTCCATATGACTAAAACAATGTGTTTCAGAAGTGTCTGGGAGGGTGACTAAAGGGCCTAGACTTGAAAGATTTGCTGTGTTCAAAATGCCCAGCACTTTTTTGCTAAATTAAGCAAGTCACAACTGAATTTCCTTCTCATATATATATATTTTTTAGTTTCTGTTCTTCAATTTCTGTTCAAAAATGTTTATCTTATTCTCAAACTACAGTTAACCCCATCAAAGTTTGTCAATTTTATTTTATTTTTTTAATTAATTAATTTATTTTTGGCTGCGTTGGGTTTTCATTGCTGTGTGCCGGCTTTCTCTAGTTGTGGGGAGCTGGGGCTGCTGTTTGTTGCGGTGCATGGGCTCTAGGCATGTGGGCTTCAGTAGTTGTGGCACACAGGCTCAGTAGTTGTGGTGCACAGGCTTAGTTGCTCCGCAGCATTAGGGATCTTCCTGGACCAGGGCTCGAACCTGTGTCCCCTGCGTTAGCAGGTGGATTCTTAACCACTGCGCCACTAGGGAAGTCCCAGTTTGTCAATTTTAAACTCATTTGAATATTATAGAGAAGCGCTTTCATTTACTCATTTTATTTCTTTATTCAGTATATGAAAATCCCTGGTTCACTCACTGCAGTATAAAATTCCAGGATAGTAGGAAAAGTCTTTGGTACATTCATGCAAACTTGGAAAGCAAGGAGTTATAGCCTAAGACACATCAAACTCATAATGTGTTGCCACTTATCACAGATTCTCAATAATTCCACCTATCTCCTGGGTTATTCAACTAAATGAAATTTTGATAATTAAGGAAGCATTTCACATTCTGAGGATGTCAAACATAGTTGTGTGTTAGATGACTCCATAAAGTAACCTTTGTCCTGGTGGCTCTGGTCAAACCTTACGCAGTGTCCCAAAGAGGTTCATGTAAAAGCTATCCTTTTATGGCATCAGCAAACACATGGTATAAAAAAGTAAGAACTTGTTGCACTGAGATGAAAGGTGTTTATCCAATTGTATGCTGAAGGGAAATGGCATCACTTGGCATATCATATAACACATTTAAAAGCATTATCAGTGGTACTGGAGTATTTTGTAAAGGCACTGTTTCAGTTTTTATTCTCTTCTCCAAATCACAAACCAAAAATATTAATTCAGGAGAACTTCATAACTGTCTCTTCCACTGGTCAAAGTTTTTCTTTTTCTTTTTATTGATTGGCAAAGTGATAGGCAAGATGAATATGCCTCAAGATGCTGTTTCGAATTGGGGCAAATACACATTCTAGTGATTTTGGTACTTTGTTACAAATTGTGCTACAGTCTCATGAAAAAGTTCTCCAGTGCCTGATGTATTTTATGTACTTCTACAGCTATTAAGAGTTTAATATAAAAATTACATTAAAAATGGGAGTTTGGGATTAGCAGATGCAAAGTGGTATACATAGAGCAGATAAACAAGGTCCTACTGTATAGCACAGAGAACTATATTCAATATCCTATGATAAACTGTAATGGAAAAGAATATGAAAAAGAATGTGTTTATATGTATAACGGAGTCACTTTGCTGTAGAGCAGTAATTAACACAATATTGTAATTCAACTATACTTCAATAAAAAATAAATTAAAAAAAAAAAGAATTGAGACCAGTAATGTCTCTTTAAAAATTTGATCTAGCCTAGTTTCAAATGCATAATAAGCTCTGTATACCAACAATAAGGCGAAAAAAGTAAGCTTCTTTGTGAGGTTTAAAAAAAAAAATCACATTTTACAGGATATTTTACTGTTAAATTAATATCAACATATATTAATTCTATATGTATTTATGTAATTAAGTATGTCTATCCAGAAATTTATGGTTTTATCAAAAATGCAAACTATAAAAATCGTTAACAAGGGAGTTTTACTTCATTCCTATAATATGTTATTATAACTGGTGATTGGGGTTTATTCCCCTAATTCCTTGTAAAATATGACCTTCCTTGAGATTATGAATAAAATAAAATAGAATGGATGAAGAAAATGTGGTATATACATATAATGGAATATCACTCAGTCTTAAAAAAGGAAATACTTCAATTTATAATAAGACTGATGAACCTGAAGGATATTATGCTAAATGAAATAAGCCAGTTGTAGAAGGACAAATATTGCATGATGCCACTTAAATGAGGTATCTAAAGTGGTTAAAATCTTAAAAGTAGAAAGTGGATGATGGTGGTTGCCAGGGTTTAGGGAAGGGGGGAAATGGGGAGTTGTGCACTGTACCCAGCAGGCTTGGTGAGAGCAGTGTAGTTGCAGTAAAAGTGGACTATGGAATCAGACTGCCAGACCTCATGCCTAGTATCATCAAAAGCATCTGTCAGTGGACATTTGGGTTGTTTCTATATCCTAACTATTGTGAATAATGCTGCAGTGAAAATAAGGGTGCAGCTGTCTCTTCAAGATCCTGATTTCAATTCTTTTGCAAATATTTTCTCCCTCTTTATGGGTTGACTTTTCACTCTTGATTGTTTCCTTTGCTATGCAAAAGTTTTTTAGTTTGGTGTAGGCGCACTTGTCTAATTTTGTTTTTTGCCTGTGCTTTTGGTGTCATACCAAGAAATTGCCAAGACCAGTGTCAGGAAGCTTTTTCCTTATGTTTTTTCCTATGAGCTTTATAGTTTCATGTCTTAAGTTTAAGGTCTTAATGCATTTTGAGTTGATTTTTGTATATGATGTAAGACTGGGGACCAGTTTCCTTTTTTTTGCATGTGGATATTCAGTTTTCCCAACACTATTTGATGAAGAGCCTATCCTTTCCCCGTTGTATATTCTTGGCACTCTTGTTGAGAACTGGTCTAAGCAGTGGGAAGCCAGAGGAAAGTGGTGGAGGTCCTCAGTGGTTCTGATGTGCAGATTGGTCATCTGATTTGGGTACTGGGGCAAAAAACAAATCGAACCATCTCATGTAATTGCTGGTTCCCTCTAAAGCTTCCCTCAAGATAGCTGGAGCTCCGGCCTACTAATCCATGCAGTTTTATCCAGTAAAGTGAAATGACTAGAGGAATGTCAGAATGATCTCAACCTATTATCAAACTTTAAATAGGTAAGAAACTCAGCCCTCTGGCAAAATATCTCTTGGGGGGAAAAAAATGAAAGAAGAGGATAAAATAGCCCCCAAAATTCAACAAACAAAACAAGCAAAGATAAATAAATAAATAAGTGGGGTAAGAAATCACAAAGTTTGTATTTACCTAAAAAGAAAGTAAACAAAGAAAACATGTGCAGAAATACATACACAAACTGATTGCAAATTATAGGAATTTTACCTGAAATAATTTGTTAGATTACCTTTAGTTAACAAATTAAGCCATTTTGGGAACTAAAACTTTTTCTTGGTTTAACAGTGTTTTCCACCATTTAACTGAATGTCTTAACCCATCCCACAGTTCTGAGCCTGCTGTCTCCTCATACATAAATGTGAAGCTAGCTTATGGTATTTCCTAGAGCACACATTTTATTGTATTTTCATGATAACTTCCTGGCACCACAGCACACATGGTTAGGAGTAAGGTTTTTTGGTTTGTTTTTTTTCTTTGTTTTTTTGCGGTACGCGGACCTCTCATTGCTGTGGCCTCTCCCCCTGCGGAGCACAGGCTCCGGACGCACAGGCCCAGCGGCCATGGCTCACGGGCCCAGCCGCTCTGCGGCATGTGGGATCCTCCCGGACCGGGGCACGAACCCGCATCCCCTGCATCGGCAGGCGGACTCCCAACCACTGCGCCACCAGGGAAGTCCAGTAAGTTATTTTTAATAAGTCTTGGGAAACGATTATACTTTCTAAAAGAAAACTGTCCAAAATTGATAGAATTCAACCATATCAATAGATTTTTGATAAACATGTTTAATTATTTTTTTTTTGCAAAAGTAGCATTTTGTTTCTTCTTTTATACTTGACAGCACTGCATTATGTATAACCCATAGGCCTGTAAAGTTTACAAGCATCACTTTGTTTGCAAGTGTCCCAGAAATACAACTGAACATATGGGAAATAAATACATTTTCCCAGGGCAAACTGATATACAACACCCAATCACAGAATGTGGATCATGGCTAGAGCTGGAAGTCCCTGATGTGATGATGCACATTTCCTCACTAGAGCAGTATGATATCTGATCATACAGAAGGAGCTAATGAAAGATTCTGTTGAAAGGGAATGGTTTGCTTTGATGTATTCTACTGTAATTGACCCTGAACATGGTAAATGATTTAATAAAAGGGAAGAGCTAGTAGATTGGCATAAAGACAACCAAACAGATACATATTCAAAAGTAAGACAAAGAAAAAAGCCTTTGAAAATCCAGTAATCTCCATAGCAAGTTTTCCTTTAGCTTTTGTCACTCAGTGAAATTTGAAAGAGAAAATAGAATGAAATCTCATTATTAAATTATTGACTGGTTCAAAGGAGAAATAATCAATTAGGACAAAATAAACTTCTCCCACCAACAGCATTCATAGGAATATCTAGAAATCTATGCATATTTAATATAGATACTAGTAAAAAGGAGGGTCCCATTGTCTTTAGTAACACCATGCATTTTCTTTAAGTGTATTTTTTAAGTAAAATATTTATTAGGTTTCCTAGTTTTACCACAGTCTCAATATTGCATGCTTTAAAGCACAGCTAGAGATAATCTGAATATCTTATTTTAGAAATGAGGAAACTAAAGAACAAAAAATTGCTTGGTTGATTTGTTAATACAAAGGCCAGAACAAGGATGGAAAACCCTCTGACTGCAGTGGTCCTTAGACTTTATTAGAGGGGCTCTTTGTCAAATCTTAAGACTAAATGTTCATCACCAGAGTGACTTCTTTGCCTTCTGCCTGGTACTGCCAGATTGGTTATATTCTTGAAATATTTTTCAGATTTCCTTAGAAGTTTTCATCAAAATTCTCCATAGGTTGTATCTAACAACTCTGAATATTGGACATGTGCTCTAGTATTAGTTTTCTTTTAATGATTTTCTATAATTAACATGAATTCTTTTTCACCTATAAAATGTTATAAATCATTGTTAAAAATCTTTAAAGTGATATTCTAATTGATGTGTTTGACCTCTCATCATCTGATCTCTAAAGAATTAATTAAAGTAGTTTAAGAGTATAAGGACAGTGATCAACAGATCAAAATAATAGAATGTCCCTTTGTTTTGTTTACTTTTTATGTGGGGGTTACTTTTTTATACAGTAAAGCCATTCACATTCTTCACTCTTTTTGCATATTTCAACAAAACTCACGTGACTATCTTTTATCCTTGTATATACATGTCCTGCTATTTTGTTCTCTTAAAAAAACAATAGACATAATACAGTGATACTATCATCATGAAAGAATTAAGAATCTTTTGAAGTGCTTATTTAGATTCATTTCTCAGTCTGGAAGTTATAATTGTCTTATCAATAGGTGTCATGATTTGGAAATAATATTGCATTCAAAGTTAAATTCCTCTGGCATGTGACATCTTTTGTCATGATCAAAGTGAGCAAGACGGGGCTTCCCTGGTGGCTCAGTGGTTAAGAATCCGCCTGCCAATGCAGGGGACATGGGTTTGAACCCTGGTCTGGGAAGATCCTAAATGCCGCGGAGCAACTAGGCCCGTGTGCTACAACTACTAAGTCTGTGCTCTAGAGCCTGCGAGCCACAACTACTGGAACCCATGCGCCTAGAGCCTGTGCTCTGCAACAAGAGAAGCCACCACAATGAGAAGCCCATGCACCGCAACAGAGTAGCCCCTGCTCGCCGCAACTAGAGAAAGCCCGTGCACAGCAACGAAGACCCAACGCAGCCAAACAATCAATCAATCAATCAATCTTTTTTGAAAAAAGCGAGCAAGGCATCATTGCTCTGTGATTCCTGAAGAGAGACAGCCTTCAATATATTTGTGTAGAAATCAGAACACTTGTAATAGGATGTTGTGCCACTGTCCATTATAAAGTTATTTTAGAGTTATTTTTTTTAATGTTATAGTGACCCATCACTTTTAGAGTATGTGATGAATTCAACTTTGTAATTAATTTAAAGGGTATTTTAGTCTGAGGATGGCAGCTAAATATTGCAAAAATATAGTTAAATGATACGCAATATGGAAGGAGGTAGGACAAAAACAAGGCAGAAAATTATTCAAAAACTGATTTGGACTCATCAATTTAGAGACTGAAGCCAATTAAAGGAAAACAGGAAGAAAGAGCTATATGTCAACACCTATTTCTTTTTAGATTTGTTTGATAATTGGTTAAATGTGAAATGGCTAATGGCAAACTTCTGTCAGAGCAAACTTACTTAAATTAACGATATTGATTAAATTTATTATCTGTAGCATTTATGGAAGTGAACTTTTACCATAAAGAGAACTGCTTTTTGCCTGCTTTCTGTGCAAATTTGACATTAGTGACTTGGGCGATTACCCTAATAGAAATGACCATGGTGGAATTGTGTTGAA
Organism: Neophocaena asiaeorientalis asiaeorientalis; assembly: GCF_003031525.2. NCBI lineage: Eukaryota > Metazoa > Chordata > Mammalia > Artiodactyla > Phocoenidae > Neophocaena > Neophocaena asiaeorientalis. The sequence goes on along the minus strand of NW_020174042.1, from coordinate 653,948 downwards.
AAGTCACAATTTCACCATTAAAATTAGGTGAAATAAGGTATTTTCACCTTAAAAGTTACAACAATAACCAACTAGAATGAACTTTTTATGGCTTTTTGAAGTTCGAACTTGAATGGCTATTTTGAACCCCATGCCTTAGCAGTAATTCACACTTCTATCTCTTTTATTCTTTAAAAATTTATTGCCAGTAGATCAATGGTTAGAATTAGAACCATTGATAATTTGGTAACATTATTCTCTGAGAAGCCATATAAAGTGGACAACACTTTATTCTGCCATATTGCCACATAAAAAAATTATAGAGATTGGAGAAATTTGGGTTATTTATTAAAGAAGTTAGAGATTCATAATGTATGGGAATGGATAAGATTCCAACAGCTAAGACTAAAAGCTTAAACAGCTTTGTTTTTCACAGATTAACTATATATTTCATTTCATTTGTGGATCAACAATACTGGTTTGAATACATATATTTCACATATTTACTACTTGTATATGTACAGAATTTCCACCATGAATCTCACCATGATTTAGCACTGGGTATTATAGTGCAGAAAAAACCAGACAGTTACTACTTTCATGAAGCTTCATTTATGGAAGAAGTAGGCAATAAATAGTCATATATCCATATGTAATATATACACACACATGTATGTATGTGTGTATACATATCAGAAAGTATTGACGATTGCTGTGAAGAAAACAAATAGAAAAAAGGGATATCATTTTTGATAAGGTTATCAAGACATATATGATGGTCATTATTTTATATGGTGATCATCATTTAATAAGGTTAATAATTGGTAGGGCACATTCCTCCTAGCTAAGAATATGCTCAATACCAAATTACCCCTGAGGCTGAGCATATATAAACTAGATATCATTAAACAGTTACATAAAGAAATATTTGTTGCAATTGAAGAAGAATAATAAAAGAGTATCTTTTGTTTTTCTGTTTAAGGCAAGAGGTAAGCAGAATGGGAAAAATAGCTCTATTACTACTAAACTAGGTTGTAGGGCATGGATCTGAAATACCAGTTTTTTTTGTTTTGTTTTTTTTTTTTTTTCAATATTAGACCCCAGGATAGAGCTAGCTCATTCAAGCATAGATAATGTTGGAGAATTGGAGCTCTTCCTTACAGGCTCCTTCCCCATACCAATGAAATGTAATTGGTATTTTAACAAGTTTCAGTGTTTATTGTGTTCAAAGCACAAAATATATTCTAGTCTCCCACTCTCCCATATAATTTTACTGAGTGGAGAAAATCTTCCTGTCTCCTTGGATCACTACTCCTGTTCACTGTGATTTCTGCTTACTTTAGGATAACTGGTATGTTTGCAATCACTTTAAAGTCACAAACAATGTCAATTCTGTAAATAGAATGCCCAGCTAAAAAAGTAAAATACAAACTCTGAACTTGGTTTAATTTCAAATATTCTCCCTTTTGCTGGATGAGCATGCTTTCAGATCAAGCTTTCAAAGAATAATATATTTAGCTCTCTCCTTACTCTCATTTTCTGGATTCTTTACTGGTTCCTCTGAGACAGAGAGTGCGGCGGGGGGGAGCTTTGCAAACTTTCTAACATCCATTATTAGTTCAGTTTGTTTTATAGACTCACATCAGCATTTCCTGTCAGAGGATTCTTTTAAAGTCATTTGGTTTAGAGCTGGCCAAAGAGCATGACCTTGGCCTTCCTGAGGCATTCTCCCAAATCTGAAAGTTTTAGACTTGGTAATAACCTCATAAGGACACATTTGTTTCAGATTAGAAGCAGTTTATTTGCTCCAATTTCACAGTTCAGTCACGGAACACAAACTACATTATCTAAGTACAACAGAGACTCACTCTTCTTTGAATAACAGTAGATAAAAAGGAAATCAGTGCAAGTCACTTTTTTCAAAATCTTTGTTTGCAGGTCAGTTGGCACTTATGTGTAGTGCATCCTATCAGATAGATTTGCCTGAAAGTAGAGAAGATGGATGCTATCTTAGTCAGATTGCTATAACAGAATACAGAATACCATAGATTGGTGGCTCTGAAACAGTAGAAATTTATTTCTCATGGTTTGGGAGGCTAGAACTCCAAAATCAAGGCACCAGCAGATTTGGTGTGTGAAGAGGACCGACTTCCTCCTTCTTACATAGACAGTCTGCTTCTTGGTGTGTTCTTATATGATGGAAAGGGCATGGGAGTTCTTTGGGGCTCCTTTTATAAGGGCACTAATCTCATTCTTGAAGGCTCCACCTTTATGACCTGATAACCTCCGAAGGCCTCACTTTATTCTTATACTATCGCATAGGGAGTTAAGATTTCAACATATGAATTTTGGGGAACATAAACATTCAGTCCATTGCAGATGCTGCTGTTGGGTCATGAAGAGCTAGCTGCCTGGCCTATGTGACCATCTTTTTTTTTACCAGGAGGAGGAATGAGAACAGAGTTTGGAGAGGGCTTAGCTTTCTTACAGTTTCCTTTTTGCTTTGCTCTAGGAATCTGGGGCTTACTACCTACTTTCCATCTCTCTCATTTTCAATTTGCAAAGGAGTGCTAATTTTCAATTGGTTTATTTTCTTTTACTAAAATCCCATATTAAAAGCTAGAACTTGCATTTTATTGACTCAACTATTTTCTTTGGTTCAGGGGACTCATTAAAATGGAGACTTTAGTGGAAATTTTGTCTTCAGTGTGGAAGAAGTGTCTCTAAGGCAATGATTCAAAATGAGGCAGGTTAAAAGATTCAGCTGGATACTCACTTTCCCAGGCTGTCCTAGGAATGGTGACATTATTTTAGAATGTTTGTTATCCTATGTGGTGATCATTTTAGTGTGTTTATTGATTATTTTATTTTTGTAAATATTTTTATAAGTGTTCAATTCACTGCTATTGTTGATTTTTTCACTAGGCTATTAGTGTTTTTCATAATAATTTATAAAAATTCTCTGTATAAATTTCTATCTTTCCAATATATAGAATAAATCAATTAGTTATTTTTAATCAGTTATTTGCCATTAACATTATTTTAAAGGATATATTTTATTACCCAATATTTATCTTAATTCTTCTGACTTATGGTAATATATTCTTTCAGATCAACTTTATAAGCAATTATATAAAAATTAATAAGCAATGTATCATATATATGTGTGTGAATATACATCATACCTATATGTTATATATGTATTTTTTCTTAATTTTTAGCCATCTTTATTTTCCTGGAATGAGTCCCTCTTGAGTAATTTGATTTAATATTTAATTACTACACTGCTGGACTGTGTCTGTTGCCTTCAGTTTAGGATTGTTGCATCTATTTTGTAAGTAATGTAGTACTATATTAGATCATATCAAACAATTGATAGAATACCTAGACTATGTCTCCGAGTTTAACACATACTTAGCACACATTATATCCTCCATAAAGCTAAATTATTCTAAATCTGTTGCATATTGTACACTTATTCTGTGCAAAATCTAGTAAGGAAACAAGTTAGAAAGCCCCAATTGTTTCTACAGGTGGTTTAAATTTTAGTAGCTGGAATGAGAGAAAAAGACAAGTATTAAATAAAAGTGAAAGGCAAAAATGTGAGCTGTAAAAACGTTGAGTCAAAATAACCATAGAAAATCAGCTAAAATGAAGAAATATGCTGGTTTACATATATAGACATTCAGAAATGAAGGAATGATTAGATGGCTAATTAATTCAATAAACATATGGTGAGATGCTGGGTTTAAGATAAATAAGATTAATATAGCCACTAGCTTCTAATGACTCATACTTTAGAGGGAGAAACAAATAAGTAAATAACCAGTTATAATAATTTGATAAATTAAAAATGGAATACATAAATATAGGTACAGCTAACTCAGATATTGTGGATCAGGGAAGGTTTTCTGAAAAAAAAAAAAAAGAGTAGATTCTATATTGGGCTCTGAAAATGAGTAGGAATCATCTAGTTGAAGTGAGGGCTGTGTGAATGTACTTCTATACAAGCATATCAGTTTATCTGTAAAGGCACTGTTGGAACTGTGTCCTAAATATCTGTGTAACTATTTTCTGATTCCTTCACTTGACATTTATAACAATATTGTGCCTTTTTATCTCTCTGCTATATACTTGGCTAGCATTATCATGTCTGTTGCCTCGTTTTTGATACTTTTTGCTTTATGACTTAAAAAATAATTCAGATTTCCTTACAGGGAAAGGTAATGATAACAATGCAGTTTTATATTACTTGTCCTCCAAATTGCTTAGGAAAACCAAGCGGGGGTAGCAAAATAAATAAATATTACATGGATAACATCAATAATACAGCTATGTGATAAGGAATCTCCATGAACCAAAAAATGAATGGACAAGGTAAAACCATATAAAACTTGACCTCACAAAGGAACAGCCCAGGTTTACTAGCAGCAGAGTGGTGGTAGAGTGATGAAAAAGAGAAGCTTCAACAAAGAGCATAGGAGCACAGTGTTGTCAATGGCTATTCACTTGTGAGCTGAGAGAAGCCCTTATCAGTAACTCTCGTAGTAACTCCATAAACTTCAGGATTTTTTTAACAGCTTTAACTCCATAAACTTCAGGATTTTTTTAACAGCTTTATTCAAATGTAATTTACGTCCATAAAAACTTACCTGCTTTTAATTTTTGGTAAGTTTATGGAATTATACAACTATCACTATAATCCAATTTTGGAATATTTTCAGCGCTCCAAAAAGATTCATTGCATTTTTCCTAGTCACCCCACATTCCTTAGGCTAGTCCCAGGGAATCATCTACTTTATGTCTTCCTTATAGAAAATTCATATAAATTGAATCATAAAATATGGGGGATTTTTTTTGTGTGTGTGTGCCTGGATTATTTCTCATTGTATAATGTTGTTGAGGGTCATCCACATGGAAGATATCAGTACTTTCCTCCTTTTTATTGCTGAATAGTATTCCACTGTATGGATATACCACATTGTGCTATTCATTCACTGGTTGATAAGACATTTGGCTGTTTTTAGTTTTGGGGTATTATACATTTGTGTTGCTGTAAACATCACATATGTCTTTGTGTGGGCATGTGTTTTCATTTCTTCTGGTTAGATTCCCAGGAGGGATATTTCTGGGTCATGTGGTAAATTTACATATATCTTTAAGAAAATGCCAAACTGTTTTACAAAGGCATCATACCATTTTACTTTCTTTCCTGCAATGTATCCCTACCAATAGACATTACTTTTTGTCTTTTTAAATATAGCCAATCTAGTGGATGTTAAGTGGTATGTCATTATGCTTTAAACTGCATTCTCTTTAATATGATGCTGAACATCTTTTCATGTGTCAATTTCATATTTCTTTGATGAAATGTGTATTCAAAACTTTTGTTCATTTTTAAAGTAGGTCATTTGCCTTCCGGTTATTCAGTTATAAGATTACTTTATAAATTTTAGATAAAAGCCCTTTATTAGACATAGGATTTACAAATATTTTCTCTCAGACTGCATCTTGTCTTTTCATTTCTTAAAGATGCCCTTTGAAGTACAGAAGATTTTAATTTTGACCAAATCCGTTATATCATTTTTTTCTTTTATGGATGGCACTTTCTTATACTATCTAAGAAATATTTTTCTAACCCCAAATCATAACATTTATCTCCTTATTTTCTTCAAATGCTTTATAATTTTAGCTCTTTCACTTATGTCTCATTCATTTTGAGCTCATTTTTTAGAATAGTGTGCGAGAATAGTTTAGAGTCATCTTTTTGTATTTGGATATTGAATCCTCCCATAACCATTTGTTGAAAGGCTATCATTTTTCCATTAAATTAATTGCCTTTGACCCTTTGTTGAAAATTCATTGACCGTAAATGTAAGTGTTTATTTCTGGACTCTCAATTCTGCTCCACTGATCTATGTATATGTTTATCCTTTTCTCAGTACCACACTCTCTTGATTACTCTAGCTTTGTAATAAGTCTGAAATTGGGAAGTATAAATCTTCCAATTGTGTTGTTCTTTTTTAAGATTGTTTTTGCTGTTTTGTGGCCTTTGCCTTTCCTTATAAATTTTAAGATTAACGTCTTAGTTTCTGAAGGAAAAAAGTCTGCTGGAATTTTGATAAGGATTACATTGAATGCATAATTGATCAATTTGGAAAGAATTCAATTTTAATGATCTCAAGTCTCTTAATCTATGAATAGGAAAGGTCCTTTCATTTATTTAGGTCTTATTTGATTTCTCTCGGCAGTATTTTTCAATTTTCATTGTACAGGTCTCCATAATTCTTTTTATTTCTTTCCCCTATTTTATTCTATTTGATGAAAATTATTTAATTTCATTTTTGATTCATTGTTAGTTTAAATACATTTGAATTTTATATTGATTTTTGTCCTGTGAACTTATTGAATTTATTTTTTAATTTTAGTAGTTGTTTTTACATATTTCTTAGGATTTCATATATCCTGGGTCATATTATATGTGAATAAAAATAGTTTTATTTCTTCTTTTCTAACCTGGGTGTATTCTATTTATTTTATTTTCTTTGCCTGATTTTGAGAGTAGACACCTTTGTTTTGTTTCTGATCTCAATCAGAGGGTATACAGTCTTTTACTGTGATGTATGATGTTAAATGTCAGTTTTGGGTAGGTGCCTTTTATCAGGTTGAAGAAGTTCCTTCTATTTTTATGTTTTTGAGTTTTTATCGTGGATGGATATTGGGTTTGGTTAAATGTCTTTTTCTGCATCTATTGAAGTTTTGTCCTTTATTTTATTTATGTAATGTATTACATTAATTGATTTTGAGGTGTTAAAACAACCTTGTATTTTTGCAATAAATTCAACATGGTCATTCTTTATAATTCTTTTATATTAGATTTACTAATATATATTACCTGTAACAAAATTGCATTTATTTCAATACATAATAAGAGTTTATATATCATACCTTTGAGTAAAAGCTGTTCTCTAAGAAAATATATCAAATTTATTCTGTGGTTTTGCTTTACCTCTGGGAAACAATTGCACATCTTTGGATGTATTAATATTCTGGTATGTATGCATGGGCATAATAATTATTGGCTTAGAAAAATAAAGAATTACTCCTGAATGGGAGAATAGTGTTGAACAGATAAAAATCTTGGCTCTGTCAGCAAGGGATTATGTGACGGAATAGTTGTTACATAGAAAGCCAGCAGGGTATAAAACTAGTTTAAGATATCCATCCACTTTTCCTATTCTCTGAAAAGGAAACACCTCTTCATTTTGAAGGTTTGTTAAAACATTTGAAAGACATCTATGCTTAGTGCATTTTAGGGTGAATTTAAATGGTATTGGGAAGGATATATATTATGATTAATTCAAGTTTACCAGTTTTTCCTAGAAATGATCATTTCAGTGAGCAATAGGGGATATGAAGAAAATGAAAATGTACAATGTGCTATTAGGTATTATTTAGAGGTGAAAAGTTGTTTAACATGAGAATGAGAAAAGGTGTGTTTGATCTGAGTTTTGTGTGCTGCTAAGAAGTCCTTGCTGAAGAAGAAGATCCAAAGTCTGAGAGAATTTCCACTTCCCTTTTGGAATGGACACAGTTGGTACTCATCCCAAAGAGAGAACCTATCTCACTTGCTATAATATTTTTGAATTTTATTTATTTATTTATTATACAGCAGGTTCTTATTAGTTATCTGTTTTATACATATTAGTGTATATGTCAATCCCAATCTCCCAGTTCATCTCCTACCCCACCCCCCCACCCCTGCTTTCTCCCCTTGGGGTCCATGCATTTGTTCTCTACATCTGTGTCTCTGTTTCTGCCTTGCAAGCCAGTTCATCTGTACCATTTTTCTAGTTTCCAGATACATACGTTAATATATGATATTTGTTTTTCTCTTTCTGACTTACTTCACTCTGTATGACAGTCTCTAGGTCCATCCAGGTCTCTACAAATGACCCAATTTCATTCCTATTTATGGCTAAGTAATATTCCATTGTATCATTTGCTATTTTTATAGGTTGTTTTCCGGGCTTTTGTGTGTGTTTAGGTCTAATAGTATTCACCTGCAACTCGGAGAACTGCCCTCCATCTGCTCAAGCCACTTGCCCCTTCTGGAAAATGCCTGTGAGCCTGTTGTGGGACTTAATCAGTGACTGATGGAGGAAGAAGCATAACAGCACAACTCCTTTACGTCCAACTGGGAAAACACTGACACATAATGCACATTCCAGGGTTCCCTTTTGAGATCAGACTGACATTACTCTCTAAGAGACTTGCTAGAATCATATCCTTGCTTGGTTCAGTCTTCTTCTCTCTCCTGCTTCCCCCGCTCTTTTACGGGTTTCTCCTAAGAGCACATTTAATAAATCCCTGGCACATAAATCCTAGTCTGCATTTGAGGAACCTACACTAAGACACCTCATCCACAAATCCAGACAGTATGTGTGTATATAAGTATATGCATATGTAGGAGCAATGATGGGCAAGGGGTTATTTAATATTGCCTGATTTTTACTGTCATTCTCGGCCGATTACTGGCAGTGAAGCCTTGAATGAGGAGAGAAGTTAGTTCAACTTTGGGAAAACTAAGGAGAATAGAGACAAGGAAAATGAGATGAGACTAAAATTAATAAGCTTAAAGTTTGATAAGAAAAATAACACACAGTCCATTAAAATTACAGTATTGAACAAAGGCAATAGTAACAGGAATACACTAAGAAGAGACAGAGTTGACATAAAAATGTCCAGGTTTTAATTGATGGGAGTTCGAGAACTATTGGCAGGAATGCTGATGGGAATTAAACCAGTTTTTAAAGAGATGTAAAATTTGGATTGGTAGAAAGGAATGGTGAGAGTACTCCCTGTTGTAGCATTTTGCGGATCAAGATGTGAAGGCTAAAACATTCAAAAACCAGTTGATATTAATACATGGATAAAAATGACAAGAGTAGTATTATAAGGAATCTAAGGCACATAGATGATACATAATTTGCTCAATGATATGTAGAAGACTAATATTCATAGATAATATGTTTCTGGAAGGAATATTAGATATTACTTTGGAAAAGTTGGTTAGAAGAAGGAGAGTTTAATTTTTACAGAAATGAGCATACCGAATGTTTAAATAGCAGGGAGAGAAGGGAGGGTGCTCAGAGTGTATGCTCTAGGTATGTTAGTTTCACCACACTCAGAAATTTGTCAGATATGCAAAATAGTTACAAAATACTAAGCTAGTCAAGAGAAGACCAAAAAAAAGTCTTTTGGAGCCACTTATTCATAAAATAAGGACCTGAACAGCCACAGCAGATGCTAAATTGTAAATAAAATAAGTGGTATGATAATATCTAGTTGCATCCATGTTGCTGCAAATGGCATTATTTTGTTCTTTTTTATGGCTAATAGTCCACTGTATATATGTATCACATCTTCTTTATCTGTTCCTCTGTCGATGGACATTTAGGTTGCTTCCATGTCTTGGCTATTGTAAATAGTGCTGCAATGAACATTGGGGTGCATGTATCTTTTTGAATTATGGTTTTCTCTAGATATATGCCCAGGAGTGGGATTGCTGGATCATATTGTAGCTCTATATTTAGTTTTTTAAGGAACCTTCGTACTGTTCTCACTTTGCTGTACATCTGAAACTAACACAACATAGTAAATCAACCATACTCCAATAATAATTTTTAAAAAGGAATAATAAAATATCTAAGTCACACCAAGGGAAAAAAAAAGTTGTGCAGGATACAGTGCAAAAGAGAAATGAGGGAAAGAGGTGTGTGAAAAGCAATCAAATTAGAGCATTAAGAACTATATTTGACCGTTTTCACCTCTGCATCCGGATATGAGCAATAGTGATACAAGCCTCTGCATTACAACATTATAAACCTTACTTGAGGTCTGAAAATTCATTGGATATTAATTTATATCCATATTTACAGCTACTTCTCTGTGCATCACATTGAAGTAATATTCTTAGAACATTAATTAAATGTGAGTGAAATGCACAAAAATAAGCCTTCAGTAAATTCATTGGCTCATCAAACCATTTATGTTGGATATTTTCCTGGAATTTAATAAGTTATGAGAATGATTTATTGTTGGCATAATTCAAATTGTTGCAAATATTTTTTCGAACTTTAGATTCTGAATATTGTTTCATTAGTGCTACTGTTGTCTGCATAGCTGCCATGTATGTTTTTGATCATATGTATTGATCTTTATGTGATTCTATATAGAAATTCAGAATTTGAGAGCATACAGGAAGAGTATTTCTCGTATCTAAATTCATCAGCCCTTTTCTAGCTCCATATGTGATGGTCTTTGTCAGAATGTTACTTTTCAGCAATTTTTCTTTTTTTTCTTTGAAACTGTAAAATTAACGACAACCTCCACCTCCATGATACCTAAAATGATCTCAAATAAATAGCCATCCCTATTTTATGATTGCACTTTGTCTAGACCAAGTTCTGGAAACTTCCTTTGTTTTATTTCTATATAGTATAAGTATTCTAGTTTGCTTCTTTAGATTCTCTGTCAATAATGGCCAGGTATGCCCTGTCCTATACAAAAGTAACACCCACTGGGTGCCATATTTTTCTGAGTTTAGATCCTATATTGAATAATCTAACTGTAACTACCCCATGATCTTATATTTAAATTCTCTCTACCTCCTTTGCTGTATCTTGTCTTAAATTGATTCTTTTTCATGAATCCCCATTTGGCTTTTATGCCTCTGGCATTGGATCCTCTCTTGACAACGGTTTTCATATTTCTTGTTTAGAGAATATTTTCTGGCAGAAATCTTGCCTATCACATATTTTACTATATATTTTAAATATCACATATATTTACCAGTAGGATGAGCACTAGCATGTCGTAAATATATTGTTAATGTCAATGTTAGAGCAAAGAGTAATTTTATTTAAGGAAAAATAAAATTTTTTTGGATTAGCAGAGAAATTGAAATTTGGTACAAGTAGACTATGGCAAACCGTAGGCAAGTCCAGAGAACAAAGGAGGGAAGCATTCTTTTATAAAAGAACGGAGGAAGAAGGGAGGGGTTGTTCTGAACCAAAGTTCATTGGAGAAAAATGAGAGTTCAAAGTGGTGGTGGCTTCTCCTTGCTGCAGATGAGGGCAGCTTGCTGTTGCCAGCTGAGGGAGGAAATCTTCCTTCTTCCTGTGGACCATGCAAGCTGAGAAGAGTGGCATGTGCTTGCAAGTCCTCCCTTCGTGACTTCTCGACTCCAACTTTGAGTTAGGTTTCCCTAACACATCACCCAGGATGAGTTATAGTCCTGGGACCTGTTCCTTCAGAAATTATTCAGAATCCCTGTATTGTATATATAGGGAAAATATGATTTGGGATTTGAAAATTAAGTCATGTCTATGTCAATGGCAATGTTCTATAGATTCCTGTGGTTATAATAATAGGGTGATGTATTCTAATTTAAACAAATTAAATATTGGCTAAGACTGTTTAGATTTTACTCTAGACCACTATTGTTTTAAGTTTGGAGGCAACATATTCACTACCAAAAATCTATTAAGAAGACAGAGAAACTGTCAATTGTGTGTTGGGTATTGACAGATACAAGTCTGGTGACGTGTGCCATTTATTGGATCCTGTAAGCATGCGATTTTTAAAATAAGCTTTATTTTTTAAAACAGTTTTAGATTTACACAACAATTGTAAAGATAGTATAGAGAATTCCCATATACCCCACACTTAGTACCTCCTGTTATTAGCATCTTACATTAGTATGGTGCATTGTTACAATTAACTAACCAATATTGTCAAATGCATGGTTTATTTGTATTTCCTTAGTTTTTACCTGGTGTCCTTTTTTCCGTTCCAGAATCCTATATACAATATCTCTTCATATTTAGTGGTATATCTCTTTAGGCTTCTCTTTGATAACCCTGACAATTTTTAGGAATCCTGATAAGACGTATTGTAGGATGCCCCTTCTATTGATAATTGTCTGATGTTTTTATCATGGTTAGATGGGGGTTTGTGGGTTTGAGGGAGGAAGTTTACAGAGGTAAAGTATGATTTTCACATAATATCAAGGTATTGATATTGATATCATACTATCAATATGATTTATAACTGTTGATGTTCACGTTGATCATCTGGCTGAGGTAGTGTTTGCCAGATTTCTCCACTGGAATGCTGCTCCACCTTCCTTTCCAGACTGTACTCTTTGGAGGAAATCACTATGTACGGCACAGAATGTCTACATAAATTATTTGGAATTCTTCTACATAGGAGATTTTTCTCTTCAGCCCCATTTATTTATTAGTGTGGACTCAGATATTTATTTTATACTTGGAGTTATTCACTTTGTTGCTCAGTTGTTCCAGTTTGGCTATTTAGAGTTCTTTCAATTGGATCTTGTGCCCCTTTGACATAACCCTATCTATCTGTCTATCTACCTATATCATCTATTCACATTTTTTAAACACTTCATTACTTTTTGGCACTATAAGATGTACCAGGGTCATTTTGTATATTTACTGCCCCACTTCTAGAATCACCCATTTCTCTATGGAGGCCTGGTTCCATTTATTTGAGAATGGCATCAAGATCTGAGTACTAGGTGTGTTCATTGCTACTAGATATCATTTCTTTTAGGCCCTCTCAGCTGAGAGAGCTGAGAAATATATGTACATATACTAGCCCAGTATAATGTTAGCTATATTTTTTTAGATGTTCCTTATAAGATTGAGAGACTTCCCCTCTATTCCTAGTCTATGAGAGAAGTTATCATTAATAGGTGTTGGATTTTGTCACTTTTCAGTGTCAATTGTTAGAATCATATTATTTTTCTTCTTTAGCCTGTTGATATGGTGGATTACATTTATTGATTTTTGAATGTTACACCAATATTGCGTACTTGGATACGTCTCCCCTGTATGTGTTATAATATTTTTAATATATTATTGAAATAAATTCTTAATATGTTTTAAGGAATTTCCCATCTGTGTTCATAAGAGATATTGGCCTGCAGACTTTTTGTCTTATAATGAATTTATCTGCTTTTGCTTTTAGGTAATGCTGGCCTTATAAAATGAGTTAGGAAGTATTCCCTCTACCGATATGTTCTGCATGAGATTATAAATATTTGATATCATTTTTTCTTAAATGCTTGATAGAATTCACCACTGAAACCATCTTAGCCTGGTACATACTTTTTTATTTCTTTTGAATGCTATTAATTATTGATTCAAGTTCTAAATAGATACAGGCCTACTCAGATTATCTATTTCACTTTGTGTGAGTTTTGGTAGTTTGTGTCAGGTTATTGGTCTATTTAATCAAATTATGAAATTTGCAAGCATAGACATTCACAGAAAGATAGACAAGAAGAAAAGGTAGAGGGCTATGTACCAGATGAAGGAGCAAGGTAAAACCCCAGAAAAAGCAACTAAATGAAGTGGAGATAGGCAACCTCCCAGAAAAAGAATTCAGAATAATGATATTGAAGATGATATAGGACCTTGGAAAAAGAATGGAGGCAAAGATCGAGACAATGCAAGAAATGGTTAACAAAGACCTAGAAGAATTAAAGAACAGACAGACAGAGATGAACAATACAATAACTGAAATGAAGAACACACTAGAAGGAATCAATAGCAGAATAAGTGAGGCAGAAGAATGCATAAGTGTCCTGGAAGACAGAATGATGGAATTCACTGCCGCGGAACAGTATAAAGAAAATAGACTGAAAAGAAATGAAGACAGCCTAAGAGACTTCTGGGACAACATTAAACACAATGACATTCGCATTATAGGGGACCCAGAAGGAGAAGAGGGACAGAAAGGAAACAAGAAAATATTTGAAGAGACTATAGTCAAAAACTTCCCTAACATGGGAAAGGAAATAGCCCCCCAAGTCCAGGAAGCACAGAGAGACCCATACAGCATAAACTCAAGGAGAAAGACACCAAGACATATAGTAATCAAATTGACAAAAGACAAAGAAAAGTTATTGAAAACAACAAGAGAAAAATGACAAATAACATAGAAGGGAACTCCATAAAGTTAACAGCTGATTTCTCAGCAGAAACTCTACAAGCCAGAAGGGGGTGGCATGATATATTTAAAGTGATGAAAGGGAAGAACCTACAACCAAGATTACTCTACCTGGCAAGGATCTCATTCATATTCAATGGAGAAATCAAAAGTTTTACAGACAAGCAAAAGCTAAGAGAATTCAGCACCACCAAACCAGCTCTACAACAAATGCTAAAGGAACTTCTCTAAGTGGCAAACACAGAAGAAAAGGACCTACAAATACAAACCCATAACAATTAAGACAATGGTAATAGAAGCATACATATAGATAATTACCTTAACCGTGAATGGAATAAATGCTCCAACCAAAACACACAGGCTCACTGAATGGATACAAAAACAAGACCCATATATATGCTGTCCACAAGTGACCCACTTCAGACCTATAGACACATACAGACTGAAAGTGAGGGGATGGAAAAAGATATTCCGTGCAAATGGATATCAAAAGAAAGCTGGAGAGCTTCCCTGGTGGTGCAGTGGTTGAGAGTCTGCCTGCTGATGCAGGGGACACAGGTTCATGCCCCAGTCTGGGAAGATCCCACATGCCATGAAAAGGCTGGGCCCGTGAGCCATGGCCACTGAGCCTGCACGTTCGGAGCCTGTGCTCCACAACGGGAGAGGCCACAACAGTGAGAGGCCCACGTGCTGCAAAAAAAAAAAAAGCTGGAGTAGCAATACTCATATCAGATAAAAAAGACTTTAAAATAAAGAACGTGGGGGAGCTTCAAGATGGCGGAAGAGTAAGACGCAGAGAACACCTTCCTCCCCACAAATACATCAGAAATACATCTACATGTGCAACAACTCCTACAGAACACCTACTGAACGCTGACCGAAGACCTCAGACCTCCCAAAAGGCAGGAAACTCCCCATGTACCTGGGTAGGGCAAAAGAAAAAACAAAAAACAGAGACAAAGAATAGGAACGGGACCTGCACCAGTGGGAGGGAGCTGTGAAGGACGAAAGGTTTCCACACACAAGGAAGCCCCTTCGTGGGCAGGGACTGCTGCTGGCGGAGGAGGGGAGCTTTGGAGCCATGGAGGAGAGCGCAGCAACGTGGGTGTGGAGGGCAAAGCGGAGAGATTCCCGCACAGAGGATCGGTGCCAACCAGCATTCACCAGCCTGAGAGGCTTGTCTTCTCACCCGCTGGGATGGGTGGGGGCTGGGAGCTGAGGCTCAGGCTTCAGTGGGATCCCAGGGAGAGGACTGGGGTTGGCTGCATGAACACAGCCTGAAGGGGGCTAGTGCACCACAGCTAGCAGGGAGGGAGTCCAGGAAAAAGTCTGGAGCTGCTGAAGACACAAGAGACTTTTTCTTGCCTCCTTTTTTTCCTGGTGCACGAGGAAAGGGGATTAAGAGTGCTGCTTAAAGGAGCTCCAGAGATGGGCGTGAGCTGCAACTATCAGCGTGGACCACAGAGACGAGCATGGGACGCTAAGGCTGCTGCCACAGCCACCAAGAAGCCTGTGTGCAAGCACAGGTCACTCTCCACACCTTCCCTTCTGGGAGCCTGTGCAGCCCGCCACTGCCGGGGTCCCATGATCCAGGGACAACTTCCCTGGGAGAACACACGGCGCACCTCAGGCTGGTGCAATGTAATGTCCGCCTCTGCCGCCGCAGGCTCACCCTGCATCCGTACCCCTCCCTCCCCCTGGCCTGAGTGAGTGAAAGCCCCCACATCAGCTGCTCCTTTAACCCTGTCCTGTCTGAGTGAAGAACAGACGCCCTCAGGCGACCTACATGCAGAGGCGGGTCCAAATCCAAAGCTGAATCCTGGGAGCTGTGCGAACAAAGAAGAGAAAGGAAAATTTCTCCCAGCAGTCACAGGAGCAGCGGATTAAATCTCCACAATCAACTTGATGTACCCTGCATCTGTGGAATACCTGAATAGACAACTAATCATCCCAAATTGAGGAGGTAGACTTCGGGAGCAACAATATATATATATTTTTCCACTTTTTCTCTTTTCGTTACTGTGCATGTGTATGCTTCTGTGTGTGATTTTGTCTGTATAGCTTTGCTTTTACCATTTCTCCTAGGGTTCTATCTGTCTGTCTTTTTTTGTTGTTTTATTACTTAAATAAATTTTTTTCTTAGTAATTATTTTTTAGTTTAATAACTTTTATTTTATTTTACTTTGTTTTATTTTGTCTTCTTTCTTTCTTTTTCTCCCTTTTATGCTGAGCTGTGTGGAGGACAGGCTCTTGGTACTCTAGCCAGGCATCAGGGCTGTGCCACTGAGGTGGGAGAGCCAAGTTCATGACACTGGTCCACAAGAGACCTCCCAGTTCCACGTAATATTAAACAGCAAAAATCTCCCAGAGATCTCCATCTCAACAACAAGACCCAGCTCAACTCAATGACCAGCAAGCTACAGTACAGGACACCCTATGCCAAACAACTAGCAAGACAGGAACAAAACCACATCCATTAGCACAGAGGCTGCCTAAAATCATAATAAGGCCACAGACACCTCAAAACACACCACCAGATGTTGACCTGCCCACCAGAAAGACAAGATCCAGCCTCATCCACCAGAACACAGACACTAGTCCCCTCCACCAGGAAGCCTACACAACCCACTGAACCAACCTTAGCCACTGGGGACAGACACTAAAAACAACAGAAACTATGAACCTGCAGCCTGCAAAAGCGAGACCCCAAACACAGTAAGTTGAGCAAAATGAGAAGACAGAAAAACACACAGCAGACAAAAGAGCAAGGCTAAAACCACCAGACCTAATAAATGAAGAGGAAATAGGCAGTCTACCTGAAAACAAATTCAGAATAATAATAGTAAAGATGATCCAAAATCATGGAAATAGAATGGAGAAAATACAGGAAACGTTTAACAAGGACCTAGAAGAAATAAAGAGCAAACAGAGATGAACAACACAATAAATGAAATTAAAAATTCTCTAGAAGGGATCAGTAGCAGAATAACTGAGGCAGAAGAATGGATAAGTGATCTGGAAGATAAAATAGTGGAAATAACTACTGCAGAGCAGAATAAAGAAAAAAGAATGAAAAGAACTGAGGACAGTCTCAGAGACCTCTGGGACAACATTATAGGCACCAACATTCGAATTATAGGGGTCCCAGAAGAAGAAGAGAAAAAGAAAGGGACTGAGAAAATATTTGTAGAGATTATAGTTGAAAACTTCCCTAATATGGGAAAGGAAATAGTTAAGTCCAAGAAGCACAGAGTCCCATACAGGATAAACCCAAGGAGAAACACGCCAGGACACATATTAATCAAACTATCAAAAATTAAATACAAAGAAAACATATTAAAAGCAGCAAGGGGAAAACAACAAGTAACACATAAGGGAATCCCCATATGGTTAACAGCTGATCTTTCAGCAGAAACTCTGCAAGCCAGAAGGGAGTTGCTGGACATATTTAAAATTATGACGGAGAAAAAACTACAACCAAGATTACTATACCCAGCAAGTCTCATTCAGATTTGACAAAAAAATTGAAAGGTTTACAGACAAGCTAAAGCTAAGAGAATTCAGCACCACCAAACCAGCTTTACAACAAATGCTAAAGGAACTTCTCTAGGCAAGAAAAACAAGAGAAGGAAAAGACCTACAACAATAAACCCAAAACAATTAAGAAAATGATAATAGGAACATACATATCGATAATTACCTTAAATGTAAGTGGATTAAATGCTCCACCCAAAAGACATAGACTGGCTGAATGGATACAAAAACAAGACCCGTATATATGCTGTCTATAAGAGACCCACTTCAGACCTAGGGACACATGCAGAATGAAAGTGAGGGGATGGAAAAAGATATCCCATGCCAATGGAAATCACAAGAAAGCTGGAGTTGCAATTCTCATATCAGACAAAATAGACTTTAAATCAAAGACTATTACAAGGGACAAAGAAGTACACTACATAATGATCAAGGGATCAATACAAGAAGATGATATAACAATTGTTAATATTTATGCACCCAACATAGGAGCACCTCAATACGTAAGGCAAACACTGACAGCCATAAAAGGGGAAATCGACAGTAACACAATCATAGTAGGGGACTTTAACACTCCAATTGCACCAATGGACAGATCATCCAAAATGAAAATAATTAAGGAAACACAAGCTTTAAATGATACATTAAACAAGATGGACTTAATTGTTATTTATACGACATTCCATCCAAAAACAAAAGAATACACATTCTTCTCAAGTGCTCATGGAACATTCTCCAGGAGAGGTCATATCTTGGGTCACAAATCAAGCCTTGGTAAATATAAGAAAATTGATACTGTATCAAGTATCTTTTCCGACCACAACGCTATGAGCCTAGATATCAATTACAGGAAAAAATCTGTAAAAAATATAAACACGTGGAGGCGAAACAACACACTACTTAATAACCAAGAGATCACTGAAGAAATCAAAGAGGAAATAAACAAATACCTAGAAACAAATGAAAATGAAAACACGATGACCTAAAACCTATGGGATGCAGCCAAAGCAGTTCTAAGAGGGAAGTTTATAGCTATACAAGCCTATGTTAAGAAACAAGAAACATCTCTAATAAACAACCTAACCTTACACCTAAAACAATTAGAGAAAGAAGAACAAAACCCCCTCAAAGTTATCAGAAGGTAAGAAATCCTAAGGATCAGATCAGAAATGCATGAAAAAGAAATGAAGGAAACGGTTGCAAAGATCAATAAAATTAAAACCTGGTTCTTTGAGAAGATAATAAATTGATAAACCATTAGCCAGACTCATCAAGAAAAAAAGGGAGAAGTCTCAAATCAATAGAATTAAATATGAAAAAGAAGTAACAACTGACACTGCAGAAATACAAAGGATCATGAGAGATCACTACAAGCAACTACATGCCAGTAAAAGGGACAACCTGGAAGAAATGGACAAATTCTTAGAAAAGCACAACCTTCTGACACTGAACCAAGAAGAAATAGATGATATGAACAGACCAATCAGAAGCACTGTTACTGAAACTATGATTAAAAAGATTCCAACAAAGAAAAGCCCAGGACCAGATGGCTTCACAGGCGAATTTTATCAAATATTTAGAGAAGAGCTAACTCCTATCCCTCTAAAACTATTCCAATATATAGCAGAGGGAGGAACACTCCCAAACTCATTCTACGAGGCCACCATCACTCTGATAGCAAAACCAGACAAAGATGTCACAAAGAAAGAAAACTACAGGCCAGTATCACTGATGAACATAGATGCAAATATCGTCAACAGAATACTAGCAAACAGAATCCAACATCACATTAAAAGGATCATACACTATGATCAAGTATGGTTTATCCTAGGAATGCAAGGATTCTTCAATATACGCAAATCAATCAACGTGATACACCATATTAACAAACTGAAGGAGAAAAACCATATGATCATCTCAGTTGATGCCGAGAAAGCTTTTGACAAAATTCAACACCCATTTATGTTAAAAACTCTGCAGAAAAAACCCTGCAGAAAGTAGGCATAGAGGGAACTTTCCTCAACGTAATAAAGGCCATATATGACAAACCCATAGCCAACATTGTCCTCAATGGTGAAAAACTGAAACCATTTCCATTAAGATCAGGAACAAGACAAGGTTGCCCACTCTCGCCACTATTATTCAACATAGTTTTGGAAGTTTTAGCCACAGCAATCAGAGAAGATAAAGAAATGAATCCAAATTGGAAAAGAAGTAAAGCTGTCACTCTTTGCAGATGACATGATACTATACATAGAGAATCCTAAAGATGCTACCAGAAAACCACTAGAGCTAATCAACGAATTTGGTAAAGTAGTAGGATACAAAATTAATGCACAGAAATCTCTTGCATTCCTATACACAGATAATGAAAAATCTGACAGTGAAATTAAGAAAACACTCCTATTTACCATTGCAACAAAAAGAATACCTAGGAATAAACCTACCTAGGGAGACAAAAGAACTGTATGCAGAAAACTATAAGACACTGATGAAAGAAATTAAAGATGATACAAATAGATGGAGAGATATGCCATGTTCCTGGATTGGAAGAATCAATATTGTGAAAATGACTCTACTACCCAAAGCAATCTACAGATTCAATGCAATCCCTATCAAATTACCAATGGCATGTTTCACAGAACCAGAACAAAAAATTTCAGAATTTGTGTGGAGACACAAAAGACCCCGAATAGCCAAAGCAGTCTTGAGAAAGAAAATCCGATATGGAGGAATCAGGCTCCCTGTCTTCAGACTATACTACAAAGCTACACTAATCAAGACAGTATGGTACTGGCACAAAAACAGAAATATAGATCAAGGAAACAGGATAGAAAGCCCCGAGATAAACCCATGCACATATGGTCACCTTTTCTTTGATAAAGGAGGCAAAAGTATACAGTGGATAAAAGACAGTCTCTTCAATATGTGGTGCTGGGAAAAGTGGACAGCTACATGTAAAAGAATGAAATGAGAACACTCCCTAACACCATACACAGATCTTTTTTGACTCACCTCCTAGAGAAATGGAAATAAAATGAAAAATAAACAAATGGGACCTAATGAAACTTAAAAGCTTTTGTGCAGTAAAGGAAGCCATAAATAAGACGAATAGACAATCTGCAGAATGGGAGAAAATATTTGCAAATAAAGCAACCAACAAAGGTTTACTCTCCAAAATTTACAAGCAGCTCATGCAGCTCAATATCAAAAAACAAACAACCCAATCAAGAAATGGGCAATAGACCTAAATAGACCTTTCTCCAAAGAAGACATACAGATGGCCAAGATGCACATGAAAAGCTGCTCAACATCACTAATAATTAGAGAAATGCAAGTCAAAAGTACAATGAAGTATCACCTCATACCAGTTAGAATGGGCATCATCAGAAAATCTACAAACAACAAATGCTGGAGAGGGTGTGCAGAAAAGGGAACCTTCTTGCACTGTTGGTGGGAATGTAAATTGGTACAGCCACTATGGAGAACAGTATGGAGGTTCCTTAAAAAACTAAAAATAGAACTACCATATGACCCAGAATCCCACTACTGTGCGTATACCCAGAGAAAACCAAAATTCAAAAAGACACCTGCACCCCAATGTTCATTGCAGCACTATTTACAATAGCCAGGTCATGGAAGCAATGTAAATGCCCATTGGCAGACAGATCGATAAAGAAGATGTGGTACATATATACAATGGAATGTTACTCAGTCATAAAAAGGAATGAAATTGGGTCGTTGGTAGAGACATGCATGGGTCTAGAGACTGTCATACAGAGTGAAGTAAGTCAGAAAGAGAAAAAAAAACCCAAATATCGTATATTAACGCATATATGTGGAACCTAGAATATGGTACAGATGACCTTTTTTCCAGGGCAGAAATAGAGACACACATGTAGAGATCAAACATATGGACACCAGGGGGGAAAGTGGCGGGGGGGGGGGGGGGTGATGAATTGGGAGATTGGGATTGACATATATACACTAATATGTATAAAATGGATAACTACTAAGAGCCTGCTGTATAAAAAAATAGATAAAATAAAATTCAAAAATTCAAAAAAAAATTGCAGGCATAATAGTGTGTTCATAATATGCCTTTTTTCTTAATAAAGGCTTTTTTAAAAGCAATTTTAGATTCAAAGCAAAATTGAGAGTAAAGTACAGAGATTTCGCATATACTTCCTGTACCCACACATACATAGCCTACACCAATGTCTTTTTCTTGAGTTTAATAGTTCTTTATGGGACTTCCCTGGTGGTGCAGTGGTTAAGAAACCACCTGCCAGTGCAGAGGACATGGGTTCAGGCCCTGGTCTGGGAAGATCCCACATGCTGCGGAGCAACTAAGCCCATGTGCCACAACTACTCAGCCCGTGTGCCACAACTAATGAAACCCACACTTCTAGAGCCCGTGGTCCACAACAAGATAAGCCACTGCAGTGAGAAGTCCGCCTACTGCAACGAACAGTAGCTCCCGCTTGCCGCAGCTAGATAAAGCCCACATGCAGCAACGAAGACCCAGTGCAGACACAAATAAATTTTTTAAAAAGAGGAAAGAGTTCTTTGTACATTTTGGATAACAGTCCTTTATCGGGATGTGTCTTTGCAAACCTTTTTTTGCAGTCTGTGGCTTGTCTTCTCATTCTCTTGACATTGTCTTTCATAGAGCAGAAGTTTTTAATTTTAATTGAGTTCAGCTTATTCATTCTGTGTTTCATGTATTGTGTCTTTGGTGTTTTATTTAAATAGTCATCACCATATGCATGGTCATCTCTGTTTTCTGCTATGTTTCTATATTGTTTTCCTGTTTTCAGTTTCATTGCTTCTTTGTATAATTTTTAGTTCCTTCTGCTTCTTTTAGGCTTAAACTTCTTTTTCTTTTTCTTCTTTTTCTAGCTGAGTAAGATGAAATCTTAGATTATTGCTTTTAGATCACCCTTCTTTTCTTATATAGTCATTAAAAGATATAAACTTCTGTCATTGCACTGCTTCTACAGCATCTCACAAATTATAAGTTGTATTTTCATTTTAATTTGTTTTAAAATAATGTAAATTTATCTTGAATTTATTTATTAACCCAAATGTTATTTCGAAATCCTTTGTTTAATATCAAAATATTTAGGGATTTTCTGGCTATATTTCTGTTATTGAGTTTTAATTTAATTTCATTATGGTCTTAGAATAAACTTCATATGATTTCTTTGCTTTTCATTTTGTTAAGGTGTACTTATGGCCTAGAATATGGTCTATATTGGTAAATGTTCTTTGTGATCTGAAAATAGTGTATATTTTTACTGTTGTTGGATGAAGTATTCTATAAATGTTAATTAGATCAACTTGATTGATGGTGATGTTCAGGTAAAATCTGATATAATTGAAATAAGAAATAGATAATTCCACTTTTATAGTTGGAGGCTTTAACATGCCTTTTTGATAAATTGATGGTTGATCAAGCAGGCGGAAAATCAGTAAGGTATTTATGAAAATCAAGGAGGCTACTGTGGCTGGAGGAGAGTGAACATGTGGAGGCAATGTGCTCAGTATCAGCAGGGAGGGCAGACTGTGTGGGCTGTAAGTAAGATGTGAAGAAAGGGACCAATTTGGAGGAAAGATGATGAGTTCATTTATATAGAATGACAAGTGCAAACTGAATATTAGAGACTCAAGAGAAGATGTCAGATAGACATCTGGAATATTAACAACTACATTATACAGCCTCTAAGAAATACTGTGCCTCTATGAAATACTATTAAATAGTCATCCACGACTGAAATGATCATATCCTCCCACTAGTGGGAAATGCATTATGAATGGCTTGCAGAATTAAGGCCCACTTGGGTTTTTTTGGTCATCAGTTGAAAAGAGGTCCAATCAACATGATTTCGTCTTATTTCTACTTATCTTCAGCTGTTAAGGTAGTTGCAGAAGACGCTGGCAGCTGTTCTTAACAAGGTTGAATATGAAAAAGGAATAGTAGGACATGAAGGCTGAGCATTTATGAAAGAGTAATTTTAGTTTTGAACACTGGATTTTTTAAAACAGTTTCAGGAGGGAAGTAAAGGCAAGCAATGGAACTAGATATAGACTGTAAGTCTGAATGTAGATAAACTATTTCTGCTATAGCACTAGAGGAAGTAAGCTAGGAAGATAGGAGGTATTAGTAAAAGGATATGATGCATGAGTGAGTATATTGGCAAATTATTGGTTTTGCTAGTGATGAAAATGTGGGCTGTGACCACAGATGAGATTGGCTAATAAAGAAAGGGTGGAAGACAGAGTCATTGGAAGAAAAGAATTCAAAAAATTAGATTTTAGTATACTGGAAGAATCATCAAAGTGGATATTAAAATCATCAAAGATGAAGATAACAGTAGTGCTGGAGAGACTGACAGTGACTGAGGTGCTAAAATCTTCAAGGAATAAAATCAGGTGCTCTTGGAGTATGTAGAAGGCCAGAGCAGAGCGAAATAGCATCTGGTATAATCTGATGAAGTGCAAATCAAAGCTCAAGAATTTTAGGAAAGAGAAAGGCAAATGTTCTAGAAGTGTGAATGAAGGATAATCTGGAAATGTGAATGAGGGATAAGAAGGTCATTTGTCCTATCTTTAGGTCAAATGATACAAGAGGTATTAAAAAAACAGAAAAGAGTGAACAATCAACCAAATTCACAAGTGTCAGAACTGAACTCCCACTCAGATCTTCTCTCTTGAAATCATGTATTTTTTATAATTTTCCTTGGCGATGCAAAAGAAAATACTTGACTCATGGTCCAAACCTACCGTGTGCAAGGCTGAGAAATGTAATGTTCAAGTGGGACCAGGAAAAGGAAATGGAGCTGTGAGTGTCTCACGAGTCTGCCACAGAGAGATATAGCCTATTTACATTCTTATGAGAAAAAAAAAAAGTAGTTCTGGGATAGGAGGGTATAAAAAGGAAATTATGAAAATGCATACAAATATGTTGAGAAAGAAATAGGGAGAAATGTCTAAATATACCAATGAGCCAGACAGCAAGCTGTCGGATGAGTTCAAAAATAAAAACAGAACTCATGTCAAGAAAACCTTAGTGACTTTAGTTGCTTGAAAGAGCATTAGAGTTACATTATTAATGCAAAAGTAAGAAAACGCCATAGAAAACTTTAAAAGCAATAGAATATGCCATCATAGAAAACTTTCAAACGGATATATATAGTATCTAGAACAAAGATTGAAGAGTCTCCCACATGTGAGGTCACCCTAGAATGGTATTATTCAGACATTGAAAACACTTGGAAGGTTGTCATATTTCATGAGATACTGAGAAATCCTGAAACGTATTGAAATAAGGAAACTGAAAGGGAAAGCATTGTGTAGCAAATTACCTGCTTTGTCAAGACTTGGCAGTGGACTGGGGGCTGAATAGCCTTTTGGTGTGGAATGGGAAAAACAACTAGGAAAAGTGACAAATATAGTTGCAACGTTAGCTTTAGTTTCAATGTTTCGGGGGTCTCTTGAAAGTTAGGCAGTAAGGTACAAATGGTTACATCAAATAGGATTTGTCTTCAATAAGATTTATACAGGGAGATTGAACTTTGAGAATTCAGCCTAAATAAGTCATATCCTGATTATTTATTGCCTACTCAATTAATACTGGTCATATTTGGGATATTCTTGGGTAGATTTTAAATACATAAGACTCAAGATAATTTAGTCTAAGGTAATAATAGAAAGGTCCAGAAGACATTTCTAAGCAATACAACCACTAAAAGTGATTTTATTTTTAATTAAAAAAAATTTTTTTTAAGGTGTTGGGGGTAGGAGTTTATTAATTAATTTATTTATATTTGCTGTGTTGGGCCTTCATTTCTGTGTGAGGGCTTTCTCTAGCTGTGGCAAGCGGGGCCACTCTTCATCGCGGTGCGTGGGCCTCTCACTAATGCAGCCCCCCTTGCCACGGAGCACAGGCTCCAGACGCGCAGCCTCAGCAGCTGTGGCTCACGGGCCCAGCTGCTCCGCGGCATGTGGGATTCTCCCAGACCAGGGCTCGAACCCGTGTCCCCTGCATTAGCAGGCAGATTCTCAACCACTGTGCCACCAGGGAAGCCCCTAAAAGTGATTTTTTTTTGATATGTCTTTTCTAATCTGGAAAGATGTTGATACATTCTTAAGTAAAGTGACATTTACAAAAACATAGTATTCATTACAGTACAGAGTACTAGGCACTTGGTAAACAAAACAGAATCTCTCTGCTGTTATACTGTTTTTTTAAAATAGCTATACATTTTCATATGAAAGTTTCTAAAAGGGACTAGAAATAATCTCTACAGGGCAATAAGTTTAAAAATATTTTGAAGTTTCCATTTCCTTTTACCTCTCTGGATATTTTAATGTTTGTAAAATTAACATTTCTTTTAGAATGAAAATAATATGTAGAAAGGGCTTATAAAAGAAATGAAGAAAAGTCAAAGGGGAGGCTGTTCCAAAAGTGATAAATATGTTTATTTAGAACTTGTTTTTTGCCAACTGTTTTTACCACACACAAAGAGGGCAGGGAAGATAACACCATCTTCTTCCAGCCCATGGCCCAGAGTGACAAGGTAACGTGCCAAATTCTCACTACCCAGATCCCCAGAGTAGGTCCCAGTTGCTCTGATGCCTTGTTCAGAGAAATCCTTCAAATCTACAAAGAATATCAAATTAAATCATTCAGTGTTGCACGTTCAACTAGGACACTCAGGACAACAGATACCTGGCCTCACTCAGAGAGGGGAAGCATAGCAACTGAAGTGGAGGTATAATAATATAACCATGCTACTTAAATAATGTAACTATGGAGTCTTAACCTTTATTTTGACATTAACACATCATATGATTTAGTTTAAAACAATGCTGAAGGATCCTAAGCTTTTCAGTACCCATCTGTTTGATCTAAAAAAAAAAATTTTTTTGTAATCCATATAAAATCTACAAGAATAGTACAGCAAACACCCACTTATCTTTCACTCAGATTTAGCAGTTGTTTACATTTTACTATATATGTGTAAATGAATATATTTTTGAACAATTTTAAAAATATTTTCAAACCATTTGTAAGTAAGTTGGAGGCATCATGTTACTTTTGCCCTAAATACTGCAATGTGCGTCTTGTAATAAGGATATTTCTCTTTATAAGCACATAACTATAAGTCTTCCACATAGCCATCATCTCACCTTAGGAAAAATGATACTTTAAAAATATCATTTGCTATACAAACAATATTTAAATTTCACCTTTGTAAATGAAAAACTGGGTTTTAGAGGCTTCGTTTCAATTCATGATTCAATCAAATTTCACTTATTGTATTTGGATGCTTCATCTGTTCAGACTCTTTAATTTAGACCAGTCTCCGTGGCTTCTTTTTTAAATAAAATTTTTATTTTAAATCAATTTTAGATCTATAAAAAAAGTGAAGATAGAGAGTCCTTATATATGCTGCACCCTCTTTTCCCTATTATGGACTTCTATATAAGTGTGGTACATTTGTTACAGATGGTGAACTAATATTGATACATTATTATTAACTAAAGCCCATATTTATTCAGCTTTCCATAGATTGTTTTTTAATCTAAGGTCTTTTTTATGTTCCAGAATCCCATCCAGAATAAATTGTTATGTTTCCTTAGGCTTCTCTTGGCTGTGAAAGTTTCACAGGCTTCCCTTTTTTTTGCGGTATGCGGGCCTCTCACTGTTGTGGCCTCTCCCGTTGCGGAGCTCAGGCTCCAGATGCGCAGGCTCAGCGTCCATGGCTCATGGGCCCAGCCGCTCCGCAGCATGTGGGATCTTCCTGGACCGGGGCATGAACCTGTGTCCCCTGCATCGGCAGGCGGACTCTCAACCACTGCGCCACCAGGGAAGCCCCAAATTTCTTCTTCTAATAAGGTCCATGGTCAGATTGGACTAGGGCTCACCCTAACAGCATCATTTTAACTTAAATCACTTTTATTCAGAGACTTCATTTCTTTAAACCAGGTTTAGGTTCTTAGAGGACAGATGGTGCAGAGATTTCCCATATACCCCCAGCCACCACACACGAATAGTTTCCCTCGTTATGAACATCTCCCACTAGGGTGGTACATTTGTTACAACTGATGAACCTGCATTTACATATTAGAGTCACCCAAAGTCCATAGTTTACATTACAATTCACTCTTGATGGTCTAATTCTAAAGTTTATATAGAGAGGCAAAAGGCCCAGAATAGCCAACACAGAATTGAAGGTACAGAACAGAGTTGGAGGACTGAAACTACCCAACTTCAAAATTTACTATAAAGCTACTGTAATGAAGACACAGTGATATATAATATATTAAACATATACAATTAAATACATTGTTGCTGTTATTATTTTGCTGTTATCTGTTAGACCAATTATGAATAAGAAAATCAAAGTTTTTATTTTACCTTTTATTTTACCTTTACCTTTACTTATTCCTTATTTGACACATTTCCATACTTCATATAGATCTGAGTCTGAGCTATCTTCCTTCTCTCTAAAAGATTGTCTTTTAACCTTTTTTGCAAGGCAGGCTTACTAGCAGCAAACTCCTTCAATTTGGAGGTTTCTATTGCTATGTCTTCAACCTCAAGAGTTCTTTCCTCAGCTGTGTCTCGTCTACTAATAGGCCCATCACAATGTTTCTTCCAAATTCCTCTTTTCTGTAACAGTGCTTTTGATCTCTAGCGTTTCTTTCTGTTTCTTTTTTAGAATTTATAGCTCATCTGTTCTTGCATGCTATTTACTTTACCTACTAGAGCCCTTAGCATATTAATCACAGTTGTTTTAAATTCTGGTCTGATTATCCCAGTATCTGTTGTATCTGACTCTGGTACTGATGCTTGATCTGTGTATTCAAATTGTGTTTTTTGCCTTTTATTACGCTCTGTAACTTCTTCATGATAGCCAGACATGATCTATGAGTAAAAAGAACTGCTGTAAATAGGACTTTAGTAATGTGGTGTTGATGTTGGAGGGATGGGACACATTCTATGATTTGGTTTTAGTAAGCCTATGCCTCTGGATGGTGAATTTCACAAGTGTTCTTAGCTTTTTATTTCTCCCTCTTTAGTTAAAATGGGATGGCTATCATGGAGTTGAGTTGAGTCTTTCCCTTCTCTGAAGGGAGTTGAGTCTTTCCCTTCTCTGAAGTAGAAGGCTACAGCTGACTGGAGGTTGGGTATTTCCCTTACCCCAGATCATTTAGGTTCTGATAATATCCCAGAAGGTTAGGATCTTATTAACTAGTTTCTCCTGAAGGAATTCTTGTTAATAACTGAGTGTTCTGGTGTATTTCAAGGTTGTTAACATTTCCCCTCCTCTTGCCAGATGCATTAGGGGATTTTTCTCTGATTTTCACTGAGAGGACCTGGTTGAGCTCTTGGAGGCACCTCTCAGGAAATTGTGGGGGGCTTAATGACTGGGTTCCCCTGGACTACATAACTCTCAGAGGTGTCTACACTTAGCCTCCAGCAATTTGTCAACTACGGGTCAGGTTTTCCTAGCTGGCACTGGTTCCTGTGGCAGTTTCTACTCATGATTCTCGGCTCCGGTAAGCTATAACTCCTTGTTTTTACTCTCTGTCCTATTTTGGGGACAGCGATTTGCCCTGAATCTTCCTCTCTCTTACTGATCCAAGAAAAGGTGTTCAGCTTTTTACTTGTTATTAGGATGGAATGGAGACTTCCAAAGCTCCTTACTTGTGGACCTGGAAACACCTTAATTAATTTTTAGGGAATTCCTCATGAGCTTGTTTTCCTATGGGAACAGGCAGATTAGAAAGCATCATGGTTCTTATGTCTACCCATCCCATTTTTCTCATCCTGGCTCACAAGTAGCCCAGCCTGAGCTTCCCTCTGCTACTTTGACAGTGGATGACAATCCTCTCAACATTTTCTTTTTTTCATATCTTTCTATCCTTCTTACCTGAGATCAAGTGCCCTGTATTCAAATATATGGTGATCCCTTTCTCTATTTATAGAAGCAGACTTTAAAAAAAATTTTTTTTTTACACGGTGTATATCTAGAGCTTTTGTACTTTAAAATACTCAAAAACTATTTGGGGATTTTGTTATTTATTTTAATAAATAACAAAATATTCCTGAGTAAATATTCCTGAATAAAGAGGCTGGGTAGTGTAAAAAAGAAGTTCTTTTAAAATTTTAGTTGTCTTAGGATTTTGGATGATCAGGAATTTTGTGACAAATTTGAGCATTTGAGCATGTGACAGATTCTAAAACGGACTGAGGAGGTACTGAGTACACTTTCTGTGGAGGTATTCAAGCAGATATTTGACGTACAGCTAATGGACACATTGTAGAAGAAACTGGAACAGATGAGAATTAGAGTGTTTGTGTTCTAAGGTCTCTTCCTGCTCTATGTGTAAATTTATACATTGTTTTTTAGAACAGTAATAGTCATGAATTTCACTTGAGTTGACCTTCATATTTTCCAAATCCTCTTGTGACCCAAATAACTAGAGATCTGGTCAGGCAACATATTAGCACTTGCTACTGACTGACCAATAATACCAAATAAACCAAATCCTTGAGGTCACATCCCACAAACTCATTCTGAATATTTTAACTCATATTTACATGCAAGTATGATTTCTTGCTTTAAATTTGTAGGATTCTTTGTTGATACAGTTATAGAAGCTGTGGAGTAGGAAAATTGGTGGAAACTTTTGGGCACCTACCTTACTACAGAAGAGAGCAGAACTGAAAGATGAAGGAAAGGGCAAGCTGATTTATAAAGGGTTGAATTTGATTTGTGAGGGTGAGAATGAAATATTATTGTGGCATATGGGACATAAGAGTGATACAAATAGGAACAGTGTGTAAAAGGTTTGTGATTGGTGTGAGGTAATAGATTATTTTTGTGATATAAAATTGATGTGGGGGGGACCTTCAAGGTGGCAGAGGAGTAAGACGTGGCGGTCACCTTCCTCCCCACAAATACATCAAAAATGCATGTACATGTGGAACAACTTCTACAGAACACCTGCTAAATGCTGGGAGAAGACCTCAGACTTCCCAAAAGGCAAGAAAATCCCCATGTACCTGGATAGGCCAAAAGAAAAAAGAAAAAACAGCAACAAAAGAATAGGGATGGGACCTGCCCCTCTGGGAGGGAGCTGTGAAGGAGGAAAGGTTTCCACACACTAGGAAGCCCCTTCCCTGGTGGAGACAGGGGATGGGCAGGGGCAATGCTTCGGAGCCACGGAGGAGAGCACAGCAACAGGGGTGCAGAGGGCAAAGCGGAGAGCCTCCTGCACAGAGGATTGGTGCCGACCAGCACTCACCAGCCTGAGAGGCTTGTCTCCTCACCTGCTGGGGCGGGTGGGGGCTGGGAGCTGAGGCTCAGGCTTTGGTGGGATCCCAGGGAGAGGACTGGGGTTGGTTGTGTGAACACAGCCTGAAGGGGGCTAGTGCATCACAGCTAGCTGGGAGGGAGTCTGGGAAAACGTCTGGACCTGCCTAAGAGGCAGAGACCATTGTTTCAGGGTGAGCAAGGAGAGGGGATTTCTTCTCTGTCTGCCCACGGAAGGCAGAGCACTGCCTAAACGAGCTCCAGAGATGGGCATGAGCTGTGGCTATCAGCTCGGACACCTGAGATGGTCATGAACCACTAACACTGCTGCTGAAGCCACCAAGAATCCTGTGTGAAAGCACAGGTCGCTATCCACATACCCACAGGAGCCTGTGCAGCCCTCCACTGCCAGGGACCTGTGATCCAGGGACAACTTCCACTAACAGTGCTGCTGAAGCCACCAAGAATCCAGTGTGAAAGCACAGGTCGCTTTCCACATACCCACAGGAGCCTGTGCAGCCCTCCACTGCCAGGGACCTGTGATCCAGGGACAACTTCCCCAGGAGAACACACGGTGCTCCTCAGGCTGTTGCAACGTCATGCTGGCTTCTGCCACCTCAGGCTCATCCTGCATTCCAATTATAACTAGTGTACACCTCCCTCCCCTTGGCCTGAGTGAGCCAGAGCCCCCCTAATGAGCCACTGCTTTAACCCTGTCCTGTCTGGGTGTTATCAGGGAACAGATGCCTGAGGGCAACCTACATCCAGAGGTGGGGCCAAAATCAAAGCTGAACCCCAGGAGCTGTGCGAAGAAAGAAAAGAATGGGAAATTTATCCATGCATCCTCAGGAGCAGTGGATTAAATCCCCACAAGCAAGTTGATGGGCCCTGCATCTATGGAATACCTGAATAGACAACGAATCATCCCAAAATTGAAGTGGTGGACTTTGGGAGCAACTGTAGACTTGGGGTTTGCTGTCTGTGACTGACTTCTTTCTGACTTTTATGTTTACCTTAGTATAGTTTTTAGCACTTCTTGTCATTGGTAGATTTGTTTATTGGTTTGGTTGCTCTCTTTTTTTTAATTAATTTTTTATTTTATTACTTAAATAATTTTAAAAAATATTTATTTATTATTATTTTTCTTTCTTTTTTTCTCCCTTTTCTTCTGAGCTGTGTGGCTGACAGCATCTTGGTGCTCTGGCCTGGTGTCAGGCCTGAGCCTCTGAGGTGCGAGAGCTGAGTTCAGGACATTGGGCAACCAGCCCCGCATAATATCAGTCAGCAAGAGCTCTCCCAGAGATCTCTGTCTTAAAACTAATACCCAGCTCCACCCAATGGCCAGTAAGCTCCAGTGCTGGATGCCCCATGCCAAACAACTAGCAAGACAGGAACACAACCCCACCCATTAGCAGAGAGGCTGATGAAAATCATACTAAGTACACAGACACCCCAAAACACACCACTGGACATGGCCCTGCGCACCAGAAAGAAAAGATCCAGTCCCACCCTCCAGAATACAAGCACCAGACCCCTCCACCAGGAAGCCTATACAACCCACTGAACCAACCTTACCCACTGGGGGCAGACACCAAAAACAACGGGAACTAGAAACCTGCAGCATGTGAAACGAGACCCCAAACACAGTAAGTTGAGCAAAATGAGAAGACAGAGAAATATGCAGCAGCTGAAGGAGCAAGGTAAAAACCCACCAGAGCAAACAAATGTAGAGGAAATAGGCAGTCTTTTGGAAAAAGAACTCAGAATAATGATAGTAAAGATGATCCAAAATCTTGGACACAGAAGGGGGAAGATACAAGAAACGTTTAATAAGGACCTACAAGAAATAAAGAGCAAACAAACAATGATGAACAACAAAATAAATGAAATTAAAAATTCTCTAGAAGGAATCAATAGCAGAATAACTGAGGCAGAAGAACAGATAAGTGAGCTGGAAGATAAACTAGTGGAAATAACTACTGCAGAGCAGAATAAGGAAAAAAGAATGAAAATAATTGAAGACAGTCTCACAGATCTCTGGGACAACATTAAATGCACCAGCATTCGATTTATAGGGGGTCCCAGAAGAAGAAGAGAAAAAGAAAGGGTCTGAGAAAATCTTTGAAGAGATTATAGTTGAAAACTTCCCTAATGTGAGAAAGGAAATAATAAAGTCCAGGAAGCACAGAGAGTCCCATACAGGATAACTCCAAGGAGAAACAAGCCAAGACATACTAATCAAACTATCAAAAATTCAATACAAAGAAAAAATATTAAAAGCAGCAAGGGAAAGGCAGCAAATAACATACAAGGGAATCCCCATAAGGTTAACAACTGATCTTTCAGCAGAAACTCTGCAGGCCAGAACGGAGTGGCAGGAGGTATTTAAAGTGATGAAAGGGAAAAACCGACAACCAAAATTACCCAGCAAGGATCTCATTCAAATTCAATGGAGAAATTGAAACCTTTACAGACAAGCAAAAGCTAAGAGAATTCAGCACCACCAAACCAGCTTTACAACAAATGCTAACGGGACTTCTCTAGGCAGGAAACAAAAGAGAAGGAAAAGACCTACAATAACAAACCTAAAACAATTAAGAAAACGGTAATAGGAGCATACATATTGATAATTACCTTAACCGTGAATGGATTAAATGCTCCAACCAAAAGACATAGACTGGCTGAATGGATACAAAAACAAGACCTGTATATATGCTGTCTACAGGAGACCCACTTCAGACCTAGGGACACATCCAGACTGAAAGTGAGGGGATGGAAAAAGATATTCCATGCAAATGGATATCAAAAGAAAGCTGGAGTAGCAATTCTCTTACCAGAAAAAATAGACTTTAAAATAAAGACTATTACAAGAGACAAAGAAGAACACTACATACTGATCAAGGGATAAATCCAAGAAGAAGATACAGCAATTATAAATATTTATGCACACAACATAGGAGCACATAAGGCAAATGCTAACAGCCATAAAAGAGGAAATTGACAGTAAAATAATATAAGGGGACTTTAACACCCACTTTCATTAATGGACAGATCATCCAAAATGAAAATAATTAACGAAACACAAGCTTTAAATGATACATTAAACAAGATGGACGTAATTGATATTTATAGGACGTTCCATCCAAAAACAACAGAATACACTTTCTTCTCAAGTGCTCATGGAACATTCTCCAGGGTAGATCATATCCTGGGTCACACATCTAGCCTTGGTAAATTTAAGAAAATTGAAGTCGTATCAAGTACCTTTTCTGACCACAAGGCCATGAGACTAGATATCAATTAGAGGAAAATATCTGTAAGAAATACAAACACATGGAAGTGAAATAACACACTACTTAATAACCAAGAGATCACTGAAGAAATCAAAGAGGAGATCAAAAAATACCTAGAAACAAGTGACAATGAAAACACGATGACCCAAAGCATATGGGATGCAGCAAAAGCAGTTCTAAGAGGGAAGTTTATAGCAATACAATCCTACCTCAAGAAACAAGAAAAAATCTCAAATAAACAACCTAACCTTACACCTAAAGTAATTAGAGGAAGAAGAACAAAAAAACCCCCAAAGGTAGCAGAAGGAAAGTAATCATAAAGTCAGATCAGAAATGAATGGAAAAGAAATGAAGGAAACGATAGCAAAGATCGAATAAAACTAAAAGCTAGTCCTTTGAGAAGATAAACAAAATTGATAAACCATTAGCCAGACTCATCAAGAAAAAACGGGAGAGGACTCAACTCAGTAGAATTAGAAATGAAAAAGGAGAAGTAACAATTGACACTGCAGAAATACAGACGATCATGAGAGATTACTACAAGCAACTATATGCCAATAAAATGGACAACCTGGAAGAAATGAACAAATACTTAGAAAAGCACAACCTTCCGAGATTGAAACAGGAAGAAATAGTAAATATAAACAGACTAATCACAAGCACTGAAATTCAGACTGTGATTAAAAATGTTCCAACAAACAAAAACCCAGGACCAGATGGCTTCACAGACGAATTCTCTCAAATATTTAGAGAAGAGCTAACACCTATCCTTCTCAAACTCTTCCAAAATATAGCAGAGGGAGGAACACCTCCAAACTCATTCAACAAGGCCACCATCATCCTGATGTCAAAACAGACAAAGATGTCACAAAGAAAGAAAACTACAGGCCAGTATCACTGATGAACATAGATGCAAAAATCCTCAACAAAATACTAGCAAACAGAATTCAACAGCACATTAATAGGATCATACACCATGATCAAGTGGGATTTATCTCAGGTATGCAAGGATTCTAAAGTATATGCAAATCAATCTTAATACACCATATTAATAAATTAAAGATAAAAATCATATGATTATCTCAATAGATGAAGAAAAAACTTTTGCCAAAATTCAACACCCATTCATGATAAAAATTCTCCAGAAAGTAGGAATAGAGGGAACTTACCTCAACATAATATAGGCCATATATGACAAACCCACAGCCAACATCATTCTCAGTGGTGAAAAACTGAAACTATTTCCTCTAAGATCAGGAACAAGAGAAGGTTGCCCACTCTCACCACTATCATTCAACATAGTTTTGGAAGTTTTAGCCACAGCAATCAGAGAAGAAAGAGAAATAAAAGGAATCCAAATCAGAAAAGGAGAAGTAAAACTTTCACTGTTTGCAGAGGATTTCATCCTATACATAGAAAATCCTAAAGATGCTACCAGAAAGCTACTTGGGCTAATCAGTGAACTTGGTAAAGTATCAGGATACAAAGTTAATGCATATTTCTGTACACTAATGAGGAAAAATCTGAAAGAGAAATTAAGGAAATACTGCCATCTACCATTACAACAAAAAGGATAAAATACCTTGGAATAAACCTGTGTAAGAAGACAAAAGACCTGTATGCAGAAAAGTATAAGACACTGATGAAGAAATTAAAGATGATACAGATGGAGAGATGTACCATGTTCTCAACATTATGAAAATGACTATACTACCCAAAGAAATCTGCAGGTTCAATGCAATCCGTATCAAACTACCAATGGCATTTTTCACAGAACTAGAACAAAAAATTTCACAATTTGTATGGAAACACAAAAGACCCCGAAAAGCCAAAGCAATCTTGAGAAAGAAAAACGGAGCTGGAGGAATCAGGCTCCCTGACTGCAGAGTATAATACAAAGCTACAGTAATCAAGACAGTATGGTACTGGCACAAAAATAGAAATATAGATCAGTGGAACCAGATAGAAAGCCCAGAGATAAACCCACGCACATATGGTCACCTTATCTTTGATAAGGGAGGCAGGAGTATACAATGGAGAATAGACAGCCTCTTCAATAAGTGGTGCTGGGAAAACTGGACAGCTACATGTAAAAGAATGCAGTTAGAACACTCCCTAACACCATACACAAAAATAAACTCACAGTGGATCAAAGACCTAAATGTTAGGCCCGACACTATAAAACTCTTAGGGGAAACATAGGAAGAACTCTCTTTGACATAAATCACAGCAAGATCCTTTTTGACCCACCTCCTAGAGAAATGAAAGTAAAAACGCAAGTAAACAAATGGGACCTAATGAAACTTAAAAGATTTTGCACAGCAAAGGAAACAAGAAAAAAGATGAGAATACAACTCTCAGATTGGGAGAAAATATTTGCCAACAAAGCAGCTGACAAAGGACCAATCTCCAAAATATGCAAGCAGCTCATGCAGCTTAATATCAAAAAAACAAATTCAGAAATGGGCAGAAGATCTAAATAGACATTTCTCCAAAGAAGATATACAGATTTCCAACAAACACATGAAAGGATGCTCAACATCACTAATCATTAGAGAAATGCAAATCAAATGTCCAGTGAGGTATTATACCTCACACCAGTCAGAATGGCCATCATCAAAAAATCTACAAGCAGTAAATGCTGGAGAGGATGTGGAGAAGATGGAACCCTCTTGCACTGTTGATGGGAAGGTAAAGTGACACAGCCACTATGTAGAACAGTATGGAAGTTCCTTAAATAAGTGAAAATAGAACTACCTTACAACCCAGCAATTCCACTACTGGGCATATACCCTGAGAAAACCGTAATTGAAAACGTGTCATGTACCACAATGTTCATTGCAGCACTATTTACAATATGCAGGACATGGAAGCAACTTAAATGTCCATCGACAGATGAATGGATAAAGAAGATGTGGCACATATATACAATGGAATATTACTCAGCCCTAAAAAGAAATGGAATTGAGTTATTTGTAGTGAGGTGGATGGACCTTGAGTCTGTCATACAGAGTGAAGTAAGTCAGAACAAGAAAAACAAATACCATATGCTAACACACATATATGGAATCTCAAAAAAAAAAAAAAAGGTTCTAAAGAACCTAGGGGCAGGACAGGAATAAAGGCACAGACCTAGAGAATGGACTTGAGGACACGGGGAGGGGGAAGGGTAAGCTGGGATGAAGTGAGAGAGTAGCATTGACATATATGCACTACCAAATGTTAAATAGCTCTTTGGAAACAGCTGCATAGCACAGGGAGATCAGCTCGGTGCTTTGTGACCACCTAGAGGGGTGGGAGGGAGACACAAGAGGGAGGGGATATGAGGATATATGTATACATATAGCTGATTCACTTTGTTATACAGCAGAAACTAACACACCATTGTAAAGCAATTATACTCCAATAAAGATGTTAAAAAAATAAAATTGCTGTAAAAGCGGTCAGCTATTAGAAGGCACTGAAGCTCCAAAGTATCAGAATTGGAAAGAACTTCAAGGAGTCAGAGAGAAGAGCTTTAAAAATAAGTGTTTTGAACTATGTGCACTTTGCAAAATGATGCAATTCAATTCCAAATTTTCTGGCATTTATTCATGTGATTTTAGGGGCAGCCAGAAATGGGATCAATATGGATGGTAAATTGAATTTTCAAAAAACATTCATGAAGCATTCATTACACTAGATAAAACAGATTGTTTTTTTATGAAATAAAAGCACTTTAAAAAGTTATCATATTAGCTTTAATAAATCAAAGTTGGTGGCTGTTCATACTAGTTCATTTTATGCCACTGTCTTCTTTTTCTATAGGTTATTTTCAGTTTGTTTTGTTTGAAATGAGGTTTGTAAAATATGGTGATGCTTTTTAAGTCTCTTCCAGTTCATGATTGGAACATGCATCTGTAAATAAATATGTCCGGTGAAACTTATCTATCACTGCTCCTTTGGAAATAAAAAAGACATTACTAATCTTTGTGGTTACTAGGAGCATGGTTAAGGTGATTGTCTGTTGATACCATGAACTTTTCTAATTTAATACATTAAATGGTTAGAAAAATAGACTTGACTTTCCTTGATGAAAGATGGATTAGTAGCCCCGGGGTATCATGACATTTATTTTTAAAGTACAAAATAACATTTTGGCCAGGAGAATATTCAGTGGTGTTCTTTTCTCCTCTCTATTCTAGTCTAAAGTACAGAAAATCATGTGAAAACAGGTGAAGTGGTTAACGTGAGGTAGCAATCACACAGGTAAACTAATTACCAATGTCAATAGATTTCACATGATTGAACAGAGCTGTTGGAATCTTCACACAGGAGAGGAAGTTTTTTTAAAAGTAGACACATGGGTTAATGGCCACGTGCTATCCATGTAAATGTATAATTCTATTTCAACTAGACCTATCATGCAGGATTGAAAATTGTAAGGCTGAATATGGGTTTTTAGCAGCATAACTGGGATTTGAGTCAACAAAAATTGGATGTGAACTAAACCAGAGGTCCTAAGCAGGATTTCAGAAATAGCTTCTTAAGTAAAATTTTTCAAAGTGTAAGATTGTAAAGATATTTCTTTAAAAGTAATGTTTTCTAGTCAAATTTAAATCCACAACATCCTTTGTAACTCTATGAAAACATACTTCAATTAAAAAACATCTATTGATAATGTTATTTCAAGTGCAGTAATTTAAACAAAGGAAAGTTTTCAGCTAATAAACATTGCAAATAGGCACTTGGTTTATTTCAAGTAAAAATACAATCAGTTGTAAAAACAAATTTGGAATTTTGCTTGGTTATTTTCAAGATGGGTGCTTTAGAAAATATGCATCATTAAATTTTACATTTTATGCTATAAAGTTTAAAAGAAAATTGATAGAAAGTATGTAAAATATAATTGCTGATCCTTCTTTAATAGATTACTGGCATTTTAGATTTCCTTTAGTGTATATTTGAAACTGGAAAGTAAAGTAGATTTTCCTTCTTAATAAACCACCCACTTGTTCTCATACCTAATTTTCAGCTCATGTAGGTATGTAATTTTTAACTTAAACAGTTCTTCCAGGACAATATAAGCAAAGAAAATGAGATGCATCATTAGCTGAGAGACAGACTTAAAACACAAGTTTTTTATTTGTTTCTTTGGAAGCAGTCCTAAAACTACCCAAGTTAAAACTGG
Organism: Neophocaena asiaeorientalis asiaeorientalis; assembly: GCF_003031525.2. Taxonomy (NCBI): domain Eukaryota; kingdom Metazoa; phylum Chordata; class Mammalia; order Artiodactyla; family Phocoenidae; genus Neophocaena; species Neophocaena asiaeorientalis. The sequence goes on along the minus strand of NW_020174042.1, from coordinate 614,601 downwards.
ATTTTAATAAATGTAGATATGTGTCAAAGATGGAACATTATATTAAAGACATCATATTCATGCATAAATGTTATAATATGGGAAGGAGAGGTGTGTGTGTGTGTATAAGAATGCATTAGAACATATGGTAGAATGTATTATGTACATATTATACATACTATATATATGAACTACAAGTCTAATTTGAAAATTTTAGTGGGCATATTAAAAAGTAGAAAAAAACAAGTGCAATTCATTGCAATAATGCACTTAATTTAAGCAATTTACTCAAAATATTTTAATTGCAAGTGATATAAAAAATTAATGAAATTTTTTTCTATACTAAGCCTTCAGAATTTGGGATGTATTTTGTAGTTACCATACATTTCAATTTAATCAATTAATTATTAAAGTGCAGTTGATTTACAATATTATACTATTTTCACGTGTACAACATAGTGATTCAAATTTTTTAATAGATTGTACTCATTTAAAGTTACTATAAAATATTGGCTCTATTCCCTATGCTGTATAATATATCCGTGTATCTATTTGTCTTATACATAGTAGTTTGTACCTCTTAATCCCCTACCTCAATCTTGCCCCTCCCCCCATCACTCTCCCTACTGGTAACCACTAATTCTCTATATCTGTGAGTCTGTTTTGTTATAGTCATTCGTTTGTTGTATTTTTTAGAGTCCACATATGAGTGAAAACACGGTATTTGTTTTTCTCTGACTTATTTCACCACACATTTCTATTTAGACAAAACACATTTTAAGTGTTCAATAGTCATGCATGGCTAGTGGTTCTTATTGGGCAAAGAAGGAAAGGGTGTTTGTCAACACCCTTTATACAAAGAAGGAAAGGGTGTTTGTCAACATTAACTGTACAAGTGGGAGGAACAGACATTTTCCCTCTGGGTAAATATTTAACCATCCTACTTAGTTGGAAACACTAAGTACTTAGTTGGAAACAGACACTTTGAATTTATAATAAACAAAACTCTTGTAAATATGTAATCTCTTCCTAAATGTCCATTTACAAAATTACTTTAAATTGTTATTTAAAGGTATTAAAAACTTAAAACTATGCTGACTACAATAATATTCCACTTAATATACATTGAAATATCTAAAATATTTTGGTGACATGCATGAGAAAAATAATGGAGTATTGAACAAAAAAAATAGAAAACTATGCCAGAAGTTTGATGTCTTTAAGTTCTAAACAAGAATATTTTGCCTTAAAGATTAATTTATATGTTAACAACTATCCATGTAGGAGGAATAAATTACAAAAAATATCAGTTGGTAGAATCATTTGCATGGTGGTAAAATTATTCTGTAGAAAGAGCTTGTACTAGTAAGTTACATAGAAATAGATTCTAATATTACCTTCCCTACTTACTTGCTGAGTGGCCTGGAGAAAGTTATGTAATCTCTCTGAACCTGAGTTTTCTCATCTCTAAAATGATTGTACCTTCCTGTCAGAACTGTAAGAACTAAAGAAGTATAATCAAAGATACCATTCCAATTTCTGTGAAACAGTAGTTCTTGATCACATATCACGTTTATGTATCAAACAATAGGTTCTAATACATTGCATTGTTGCTCTTTTCTGAAAATACCTCATTCAGTTGCTCTGCCTCACTTTGACATTTTATTATCTCAAAAACAGTCTGAAACATGTCAAACACTGATTTATTATGATTAAGCAACATTGTTTGCTTCTAGCAACTTAAATGTATAAATTTCTTCGTAAAACATTTTTCAATTAAAAAATAATTTATAGCAATAGCAAGTGCCTTATAATTAATATAAATAAGGACATTTATAAACCACTACTTTCTATTGGAAAAAACTCTGATTTTAATTTATTTAGTCAGTAGTAGCCACTAGTAAATCAGATAGTAAACATTGGAGCAACAAAGTCAATTCAGTTGGTTTTTTTAACACTGTTATATCTTAAACTTCTATTAAAAATATTTTAAAACCTTATTATCTGCAGTTAAATCTTACTATTTTTTTTAATATTCTTTGGTGTTCCTCCTACTTCTACAATAGTTCTCCTTGTGTGAATTTTGGCACTTTGTGCTTTCAAGGAATTGGTTTATTACTTCTAAATTACCAAATTTGTGGGCATAGAGTTGTTCATGGTATGCCTTTATCCTTTTTAGAATGTTCATGGTACCAGTAGCAATGATCCCGCTTTCATTTCTGAAATTGGTAATTTGTGGTTTTCTCTTTTTGTCTTGGTTATCCTATCTTTAGGTTTATTAATTTATGTCTTCAAAGAACTACTAACTTTTGGTTTTGTTGATTCTCTTTGTTGTTTTCCATCTCATTGGTTTGTTGTTTTTTATTATTTTTTGTGATTTTTTATGCTTAATGTACTCTTCTATTTTCATAAAGTGCAAGCTTGTATTATTAGCTTTTGATCTTCTTTAACACATATTATTAGCTTTTGATCTTCTTTAACACATATAATTTATGTGTTTAATGCTATAAATTTTGTTCTTTTCATTGCTTTCATTGCATCCCACAGGTTTTAAGTTGTATTTTAATTTAGTTCACAATATTTATTAATGTTAGTGTGGTATAGCGCTTTATTACTTTACTTTTATCCTATCTGTATCTATTTAAAGTGGGTTTCTTGTAGGTAATATATGGTTGGATCTTGTTTTTTCATCCACTCTGAAAATTTGTTTTTAGTTGTTTTATTTAGACCAATCACATTTAATATGGTATTGATGTAGAAAAGCTGCATGTTCACAATGGTTTCCTATTCATTGTACTTGTTCTTTGTTTCTTTTTCTTTTTTCCCCTCTTTTTCTGCCTTCCCTAGTTTAATTGGGCATTTTATATGATTCAATTTTCTCTCCTCTCTTAGCTCATTAATTATACTTCTTTTTAAAGACTTTGTTACTTTTTAGAGCAATTTGTGGTTGAAAACAAAATTGAAAGGCAGGTACAGAGATTTCCCATATGCCTGTTGCTCCCACATATGTACAGCCTCCCCTGTTAACCTACATCACTCACTAGAATGGTACATGCTTTACCAAGGATGAACCTAGACTGACACATCATAATCACTCAAAGTCTGTACTTTACAGTATGGTTCCCCCTTGATGTTATACATTCTGTGTCTTTGGACAAAGGTATAATGATGTATTTCTACCATTATAGTACCATAAACAGTATTTTATCTGCCCTAAATATCCTCTGTGCTCCACTTATTCATACATTCCCCCCACAACCCCCAGCAACCACTGATATTTCTCATTGTCTTCATAGGTTCGTTTTTTCCACAGTGTCTTGTAGTTGGAATCATATAGTATGTGGCCTTTTCAGATTGGCTTTTTTCACTTAGTAATATGCATTTAAGGTTTCTACATGTCTTTTCATGGCTTGATAGCTCAGTTCTTTTTAATACTAAATAATATTCCATTGTCAGAATGTACCACAATTTAATTATCCCTTCTCCTACTGAAGGGCATCTTGGTGGCTTCCAAGTTTGGCAATTATGAATAAAGCTGCTTGGCTCTTGGCTATTGTAAATAATGCTTCTATGAACATTGAGGTGCATGCATCTTTTCGAATTACTGTTTTTATTTTTTTTCAGATACATACCTAGGAATAAAATTGATGGATCATATGGTAGTTCTAGTTTTCATTTTTTGAGAAATTTCCATTCTGTTTTCCACAGTGGCTGCACCAATTGACCTTCCCACCAACAGTGTACAGGGGTTCCCTTTTCTCCACATCCTCACCAACATTTGTTATTTTCAGGCTTTTTGATAATAACCATTCCGACAGGTGTGAGGTGATACCTCATTGTGGTTTTGATTAGCATTTCCTTGATGATTAGAAATGTTGAGAGCATCTTTTCATATGCCTCTGGCTATCTGCGTGCCCTCTTATATAAACAGCTCATACAACTCAACAACAAAAAACACAACAACCTGATTAAAATATGGGCAGAAGACCTGAATAGACATTTTTATTGTCTGTTTATTTTAAGAGTTCTTTGTAAATTTCAGATAACAGTCCTTTATCAGATTTGTCTTTGCAAATATTTTCTTCCAGTCTGTGGTTTGTCTTCTCATTCACTATACATTTTACGAGTAAAAGATTTATTACATGAATTAGAGCACACAGTGGTAGGAGAATTTTGGGAAGTGAAGGTCCAGAAGGATTTACTGGAGGATCAGAAAAGAAGTCACCAGCTGATCAATCTGAGAAGACAGGCAAGGCTGGTCTGAGATGTCTGAGAAGACATCTGGCTGATGGAATCATGAATGGCGAGTTCCTGGGTAATTTGTGAGAAGATATTTCCTCTCTGTAGGTATATAGGTGAGTGAGTGAGTGGCAGTAGGCAGGGGAAACACTGGAGGTCAGAGCAGTGACAGCATTTGGGAAGAATTTGGATACAGAGTGGAAGAAAGCAAAGTTGGAAGCCACTGGTTACTTCTGTCTGCCACCACTTCTGACTCCATGAGAAGGAGAGAAGGTGGGCTTCAGGGTGTTGGGCAATGTGTAACTTCTGACAAAAAATGTCATGCAAATTCCTCTGTTGGCTAATACATCCATACAAAGAAAGGAATTCTGTGAAACATAGTTCCTGGATTAAACAAAGTGACACTGCATAAACCAATACAAAGTCTTAGTATTTCTAGACAAGAATTAAGACTAACTATGGGCATACCTCGGAAATACTGTGGATTCTGTTCCAGACGACTGCAGTGAAGCCAATATCACAATAAAGTGAGCCACACAATTTTTTTGGTTTCCCAGTGCATATAAATGTTATCTTTACACTATAATGTAGTCTTTTAAGTGCAATAGAATGATGTCTAAAAAACAATGTACGCACCTTAATTAAAAAATACTTGATTGCTGAAAAATGCCAATGATCATCTGAGTCTTCAGGAAATCACTGCGCAAATAACAGATCACCATAACAAATATAATTAACAAGGCTGAAATATTGCAAGAATTGCCAAAATGTGACATGAGTGACATGAAGTGAGCAAATGCTGCTGGAAAAATGCTGCCATTGACTTTCTTGATGAAAGGTTGCCACAGACCTTCAATTTGTGTAATATCTGCAAGGAGTAATAAGGCAAAGTGCAATAAACTGAGGTGTGACTATACATAACACTGTCTGAATTAAATGATTAAGCATCCAGAAGATAATGCTCAAAGAATAGAAGTAAAACTCATCACCACGATCATCATTGAAAATAACATCCACAAAATTTCCTCCAGGAATTCGAAGAGAAGTTAAACCTATACCAGCTCAGAAACTTCAAAAATGTTAACTAAAGCAAAACTGTTATAAATCATACATGATAAGGCTTTACAATGAGAAAAAATAAGAAAATGGCAAGGACCTAAACTGAAAATATAAGCCATGATGTTAGCAAAGTTTAAAACAAGAAGAAAAGAAAGCAGAACCTTTTGAAAATGAAATTAGTATCATGGAAGATAAATCTAAGAAAAGCTTCATACCACGGAAAGGCAAAAGATAAAAAGATGAATAAGAGAAAGATGGTGGTAATGGCAAAGAGGAGATTCCAAATTATATATTATATAGAGAATGTAGGATAAATGCAACTAAATGTATATTTTCTCAGCAATTAAATGATGACAGTGAAATTCCCACATACAAATTTAGAATCTGATACAACTCCTTTGATATATGAAAGAAAGTGGATTTTTAAAAATTTTCAAAAGTACATGAAGTATCCAATTGTATGACCTTGTGAAAATTCAACATGAATAATGAGTTCCATTAGCACAGAATAGTTATCTTAAGAAAAACTATTAAACATATCTAACAAATAACCTGGAAATTATCAAAGAAAATCTACAAGTACAAAAATAATATCTTAGCTTTATTAGACAGAACTGAAACCTCCTCTGATATAAAACAAAAATAAAAACAGAATTAAGTGTTTTGAATATTTAAATTGTTTCTAAATATTCTAATCCTTTATATGTGGGTTAATTAATCATTCTTACACTTATTCAAATGAAATATTTTTATTATCAATATGGATCAGATATTATTTTTAATACTAGGCCTATGATACAGTGTTAGTAAGAAAGAAGTATTATGAAGAAAAATAAATCAGTTTAAGGATGTAGATAGTTACAAGGGTTGCAAGTCATTAGCCATGTTTTCCTTTCAAAGTTGATATATTAATAAATGTTTATTATTTGAACTTAAAGAATGGAACAATATTTGAATTCAGTATGAAACAACATGCCTTGAAAAGTTATCCTTCAATAGTGAAGGAGAAGTAAGACCTTTTCAGAAAAACTGAATTAAGGATTTTTTTGTGTTTGTTTTTGTTTTTTTGCCAGTAGACTTGCCTTGGAAGAAATTTCAAAAGAAAATCTTTAGAGTGGAGGAAAATAGTATAGAATAATATAGATCAAATTCTCAGATCTACATAGATGGAAGAGCACAGGAGAAAGAATGAATGAAAGTTTCAGATCCAGCTCAGCCATAAAGTCATCCAACAGAGGGCACTGTTCCAAGATGACCAGGAACTGACAAGGGTGATAGGTACCCCAGGATTAATTTCAGTTTCGTATCTTACTACCATCTAGATCTTCAAAGTCTGTTTAATACCAGAACACATTTCAGCATGGTTCCCTGACCTCATTTGTTCATTCTCTTATGGAAAATAAACCTAAATTTCATAAGATTCATATTTTGTTTTCAATATATGTGTGGCCTGATTTACGTTTGTTTTTGGAGAGCCTGAAGTGACACAGGATCCAAGTGCATATGACCTATTGAGGTGAGGTTTTTCAGGAAAAAATTAGTGAGGGAATCAAGATGGGGCAGGGAAATGAGCTAAGCAAGGGTATGGTCTCATCTGGAATCTAACTCAGCCTGAACCCATGGGGATCCCTGGAGCATAAATTGTTCCTCATGTCTGTCTTGCCTTGAGACAAAGGGATAGATCTTTTGTAACCCTATGTCAGGCACTCAGTAGATAGGGTATAGGCCCGGAAGATACATAACCTACCATGCAACATGGCTACTAATTTCAACAAGTTTCCAAAATTTTAGGAGCACAAATTAAAAAAAAAATTTATTGAAGTATAGTTGATTTACAATGTTGTGTTAGTTTCTGCTATACAGCAAAGTGATTCAGTTTTATATATATATATATATACTTATATAAATATATATATATATACTTTTTCATATTCTTTTCCACTGTGGTTTATCACAGGATATCGAATATAGTTCCCTGTGCTGTATAGTAGGATCTTATTGTTTATCCAACTTATATATGATAGTTTACATCTTTATGATAATCTCTAGGTCCATCCATGTTGCTGCAAATGGCATTATTTCATTCTTTGTTATGGCTGAGTAGCACATCTTCTTTATCCATTCATCAGTACGCATTTAGGTTGTTTCCGTGTCTTGGCTATTGTGAATAGTGCTGCTATGAACATGCATGTATTTTTGAATTATAGTTTTGTCTGGATGTATGCCCAGGAGTGGGATTGCTGGATCATATGGTAATTCTACTTGTAGAACTGTGATCAATCCCAAAGTTCACTCTCTGTGAACTAACATTCATAGTGCTGATGTCTTTGAGATAAAATGTTTCACTGTACATAAATCCCACCCAATTCTTAAATGTATTTGGTAGCATCTTCATGGTATGATATATTCTGATTGTATTAGAATAATCTCTAATTATGAATCTAATAGCCCTTCTTCTGTATCAGCCCACTAACTTGTAGCAATCTGGGGAGTACCCTTCCACTCTTCTCTTACTACCCTTGGACCAGGCGTTACCTTGCAGCTGCTTACTGAATTAATCCATTTCCTTTCTTTCCACCACTGTTTTCTTTAACTGGAAATACTCCATATCGAGTGTTCTTTGTTAATGTTACTTCTGCCATAACTTTTTACATACAGTCTTCTAAGATCAAGAATCTCCAAAATTCATTAAAAACAAAAAAAGAATCTCTAAGAGATGTGGTACCCACTAATTTAATATAAACTACATAGTCACTCCTCTCTCGAAAGTCCCTTGCTGTTGAAGATCTTTAAATGATCCTATTTTAATTTTTATTCCTTTTCTCCCAGTATCACAAATCCTTCTGGTGTAGCCCTTGTGAAAGCAAATTTCATTATGATACAAATAATAAAATACGGTTCGTTTTGTATAGTGCTTTTATGTTTATTGTCTTCTTTGCTCTTTGAAAGAAATTCATTCATTCAGTGGATATTTATCGACCACTTACTATGTTCTGGGCACTATGCTAGTCACTCTGGATACAGTAGTAAGCAAAACAGCTCATGGAACTTACATTTTAGGAGAAGTCAAATTTTAAAATAAAATAAGTCAAGTAAAGTAAAATAAAATAAAAGTAAAATAAAGTAAATGCTCCTAGACAGTATATCATGGATTTTCACTTACACCCCAAGGATAAACATCTTGCTTTTACCTATTCTTTCAATTTTGGCTTTGTCTACTTCATTTTCTTGACTAAATATGTCAATTAAACTCTTGTCAATACTTAATATATTGAGCATATCGTATACACACAAAAAAAGATAAGATATGAGTCTGGAAAAATATGGTGTGCTTTAAAAAGGAGCAGTGTCTAGAAATGTGATAATCATATCATTGTCATGTTTGTTTAATAAATAGATTATTTTCTCGTCATCACCTGTCTTTGAGAGTAGATGCACCATAAATATTTACATATGAAAGTTAATGCAGATTCCTTCTTTCCATATAAAGCTGACTTTGCATTGTTTAACCCAAACTGAAATTGCATTTCAGCAACTGTATGTAAAAGAATGTAACTTTGAGCGGACTATGAAACCTCCTATTGCTTTATGTAGGCTATTAGAAAGTAATCTGTTAACTTAGGAGATTTGAAGACCATCCCATAATTATTCAACTGTGTTTCTGTAGAAAGTAAATGGGAAATCATTTGTAATTTGGGAGTGAACAGTTCAGTTGTGGAGTTTCCTGCTGTAACCAGTTACTTAAGATGGAGTCACTGGGCTTCTGAAATAATGAATAGAATGTGAATCAGCTTTTTGCTTCACAGTGTGATTTAAAGTTTTGTTTCTTTTTTTTACTGACTAGTTATGTTTAAACTTGTTTTCTTTACTGAATAGGAATTCTAAGTTTAAAAAATTCTTGTTATCCAGGTAGGAAAATTGTGCATTTAATGTACTAAAGATTTTACTCATTTGTGGAGTTTGGAAGCTTTGTTTTCTCTTACCATGTGTTACAAAAATAGTATGTGAAAGACTATATCCTAATCAGATTTGTTCAAAGGAGTTTTGGAAGTCAGTATCTCCTACAAAGCAGCATATGACAGTTACAGGTAATCTGTCCTGCCACTTCTGAATTTCTGTTTGACTGAGTGAATGTGTAAATAAGCTTGCTTTTTCCCATGATGGGACAGTATATTTTAATGCCAGTAGAAGCTGCTGAGCAATTTAAGAGATGTTATAGTGTTCTGTTTTTTCACATGAGTTTATGTCAAGAGAGTGTATTGATTCAGAATTTCATGGTAATGTGGCTTTTATTTGTTTGGACTGCATCAGTAGCTTTGTCCACAGAATATCATGTGTCTACTTCTGCTCTTAATTTTAATAGTTCAATTTTTAATGATAATTGTGACAAATTATCTGTGTGATTGTAAGATTAATAGTTAGTATTACAATTTAATATTTTTAATATTAAATTATTTTTAATATTAAGTATCATAATTTCAAGTGTTAATTACTAGTGATATGATGATTGTTTTATCTAGATGATATGGAATCCAGTTGTACTAACAGATCCACGTTATAACATTTAATATGTATTAAGTACATAATACACACTTGTGCGTAAATACCTATGTCTTTTATTTCCTTTGAGATCAAGTGACTACCTGAATAGAATGTCTTTGCTTGGTTTGAAATGTCAGTTATGTGTATTAAATAAGCAGTCAGAGCTTTAAAGAAACAGAGATTCTCAAATCAGATTGAAATGAAAAAGGTAGAACCAAACATAAGGCTCTTAATAAAGTAGTAAATAAATTGGGAAATAATGAATATAAATTTATATTTATAAATATAAAGAGTAAATAGTTATATAAATTAAGTAATTTAAATATATTTATTGAAAATATAAATATATTAAAATATATACTAAAACCCAAAATATTTTAAGTGTAAAAATAAAATTTGTGATCAACAGATGATGCATGACGATTTTAGGACTCGTAGCAACAAAGATGGTTAAATAACAAGGATTGTGGATTTTATGTTCAAACAGACATGAAAAGAGACAATACTTCTATACCTTGTATTAATATTGCCAAATAATTATATGAAAGAATTTGTTCATTTCACCTAATTACAATATTTATAATCGTATCTTTGTTCATAATGGTTCCTTTAATTAGCCTTTTAAATATCTATAGGGTCTGTAAGGATATCCTTTCTCTCATTCTTTATGTTATAATATTAATATTCCTCATTTTTCATGATTAGTCTATCTAGATGTTTATCAATTAAACTTTTCAGAATATGAAATTATGGCTTTATTCATTTTCTCTACTGTTTTTCCATTTCGTAATTCATTATTTTTTGCATTAATTATTATTTCCTTTTTCTAATTGGTTGCTTTTGTTCTTCTTGTTTATTTTTGTTTGTTTGTTTTTTTGCGGTACATGGGCCTCTCACTGTTGTGGCCTCTCCCGTTGCGGAGCACAGGCTCCAGGCACGCAGGCTTAGCGGCCATGGCTCACGGGCCCAGCCGCTCCGCGGCATGTGGGATCTTCCCAGACCGGGGCACTAACCCGTGTCCCCTGCATTGGCAGGTGGACTCTCAACCACTGCGCCACCAAGGAAGCCCCTTCTTGATTTTTTAAAGTTGATATTTAGATAATGGATTTAATACTTTTTTTCTAATATGAGCATATGAAACTATATGTTTCCCTCTTAGAACCACAGATTATCATTTCACTTTTGACCTTGATTTATTTAGATGTTTGTTGCTTAATTTCCAAATGTTGGGGTTTCTTGGAAATTTTGTTGTTTATTTTAAATTTCATTACTTTTTTATGTCAGAGAACATATTTTATATTTCAATGTTTGAAATAATTTACTGAGAGTATTTTATAGATCATCTTGTATTAGTTGCACTTGAAAAGAATGTGGACTTTGCAAATACTTGATGTAAAGTTTTATATATCTCAATTTCTATTTTGTTATTTATATTATATGTATTTTATATTTTATCAGTTTGTCTCATTATGTCAAGTCACGTATAGCATTTATTGATGATTTGTCAACTTTCTATTTTACCAGTTTGTCTCAGTGTGTTTGTCAAGTCATGTATAATATTTATTGATGATTTGTCAACTTTCTATCAGTCATTGAGGTGAGAGGGGGAAGTTAAACATATCAAAATATGAGTATGGATTTCTCTATTACTCCATTTGGGCCTACCAATTTTGTTTCATGGATTTTGAAGTTCTGTTGTTAGGTGCATACAGTTGGGGAAACATAATTTAAAACAAAATCTCTTGACAATCTACAGACCTCCACAAACGTAGAGGAAAAAGAAAACTAATATTATTGAATAAGCTTTAATCTAGCATGTGATGTGCATCACAGGCAGTCCACCAAAGGGCTGCAAAGACAGAAAGTAATCTTATCGTTTTACATAATCAAGCAGATGTAACCCATTTGAAACATGTTTTCAAGATAAATGATAACTCCAAGAGAACTTGGTAGCATCATTTGTCACATATCGTTTATCCTGTGCATCTGATAATTGGATAACCACTTGCGTTTGCTAGTTGCCTTAATCTAAAGAAAAATGAATTTCTCCCATCTTTACGACAGGCCATAGGTTTATGACTTGGAGTCAGCTGCATTAAGGTTCCTATCCTCCCAAGGAGAATGGGAGGGAGGGGCACTGTCTTTCTAGATGATTATATTTCCAGATGGTTTCCAGGTCCTTGAGGAAAAGATTTCTGGATTGTAAAACTGATAAACTGCCCAAACTATTATTCAGCTCAGATATAATTAAATTCTGTATTAGACCATATTAGTTTACTCCAGAAAAATTTTATTCAAGGAGGTAAGTGTATATTGGAAGGAAACAGAGACAACAGAAAAATCAAATAGAAGAATCAGTGTGTTGCCCAGAAATTAACAAATTATTGACCCATGTGTCTGCATTTTCACGGGAGAAAGCAAAAGAATTACAGTCAATAAAATAAAACATTAGAGGGAAGTTTCTTAACTAACATGAAGATTGAAAAGGAGTAAAAAATGAAGGTCTTATGTGTGGACATGATATATAGTCCATATAGAGTTTTAGTAAAATTTTAACTTCATTTCAAAGAACTCTGTTTAATTTCTTCTGTCTATAATATTGCACCATATTGTTCTGTATATAGATCATACCATCCCATCCTCATCATGCTCACAGGAGGGAGAATGAAAGTAGTGTGGCAAGTATAATATTCCCAATTATTTAATAACCTCATCAATCCAACACTGGCTCATAATCCCTCTACAAATCCTGGTCCACACCATCTCATGAGCATCTAAGTTGAAAATATCAGTAGCACTTCATACTTGCTTTTTCCACTTCTATAGTAAGCTAAACATGTAATTATTGTCCTCTTTTTTTTTTTTTTTTTCCTGTTCCTAGTTTTCTAAAGGTCCATATCACATCCTGGTATGTTTTTGTTTTTACCCAGCTTTGGTTTATGTTAGCTTTGACTTCAGAGAGCCATGCTCTAGGTTCTTCTTTTCTCAGTGATTTCTGTTACCTAATAGTGAGCTGAGTGGGGTTTTTCTTCAAGACAGCTCCTAAAACACAGAGTCTGTTAATCGCCCTCTCTGTTACCCATAACAAGAGAGTAGGTAACAAAGGCCTGAATGTGCTTCTCTGTCATTTTTCCATAACTCCTAATTCAGCAAAAACAGAACAAAAAATATCTCATTTTTTTCTTTGTTATTTATTATATTAGTGAACTTTTTCTTCCTAGATTAAGAGAGACATACAAATCCTGATATGGCATCTTCACTACTTCGAGCTTTTCTAGATGTTTCAAGAATAGGGAAAATTAGGATCAGCATCATACATTTATAAAACTAGATTAGCTCTCTTAGCTTTGCCTAATTCAAGACAGAAGCCATCTCCTCATCCTTATAAATTTCAGGTATTATGTAACAACAAATTAATACACTAAAATACAATGTTTTTCTAACAGAAGGCACATTCTAGAATTGAGTGCACTATTGATTCTTTGCCAAAAGGAGAAGGATGTTGAACTGTCCTTATTTCAGAAGAATTTCACTTTAAAGACTAGCTGTCAGTTCACAGCATGACACAAGTGTTTGAAAAAACAAACTGCTCTTGAGCTACAAGAAGTATGAGGAAATAAATATTATACATTTCATATTTTTCATCTCTTCCATTTTTTCAACACACATTTATAAAGCAAATCCGTGTTTCTTAAGTTTTGACATGAGGGTCAAAGAAAATAGGCCGAGTTGTTGCAGCAGTTATAATCATGCCAAACTGACATATCTTGGTTTGATTCTTCATACTGACAAGAAACAAATATCAGGAACATACAAGATAAAGAGGCCACTAGAAGTTAACCACAAATTGTTAACTGTCAGACCCTAAATTGCACAACTCTTAAGTTTCTTCTTACTCTGTCATTCAAAGAAGGTCTATGATGTTGCCCAAATATGACTTTTCATCTTTTTCAAATAATTCAACCTAAAATATATTGCATTTCCACTAATTTTCTTTTATTTTCTTTATCAATTTGTTATTCTCCTACACATAAATGACTTACATTCTTTGTTCTCCTTTATCTCTTTAATATATGTTCCGCTCAATTCTGATATATCCAAAATCTACACATCCTTTGAGGCCTAACTCAAATTCATGCTACCCCTTAGGCAATTATCTCCGGAGAAATACATGATTGCCTCTGAACTAACAATAAATTCATCTGAAGCAATCTTTTGGCACTTAATACTATATTACATGATTTATGATAAAATTTAATCACCTCTTCCTTGATTATAAATATCAGAGCAAATTAATCCTTATATATCTTACATCTCAGTTGCAATACAATCTCAGTTGCAATACAATCATCTCAGTTGCATCTCAGTTGCAATACAATCAATGTCTATTTATTTATTGCTTACCTCTTTCCACCAGAAATGATGAGGCCTCACGAACAATAAAGTGCATTGCTGTATGACTTGAGGAGTCACTCCTGGCATCTGGGCTGGTCCAAAGAACTCGTGGGAAGGTAGGTTGTTTTATAAATTCAACAGTTTCCAACTTGCTTCAGGGGATCCTGGAGGGAATCATGAAACAATAGGGCCACCTGGGTTAACTCAGTATTACTTTTACAAATTGCTACAAACTGTATAATTTGGGGGCAATTAGAGACTGTATGTGGTGCCTTAAAGCTCTCTTAGATTCCAAATTCTAAATCTTTCCAGACTACCCTGCCAACTGGTATGCCAGAGCTTTATGAGAGAAGGAAAAAAATCCAATACATGTACAAATTCTGACAATTCCACACAAGTTCTATGTCTCATAAAAGGTAAAATAATGATCCTATCTGGTTATTTGGTACAATTTATAATCACTATTAACAATGATCTAACATGGTCACTAGAAATTTATAAGTGAACAATAAAGATGTGGTGTGATTGCAAGGATATTTGTATAGATTTCTTTTCTTTAAATGCAATTTTCAGTATACACGTAGGACTCATATTAGCATAAACTACCACCACAATCCAGGTTTGATGCAGTAAGGTTTAGTGATTTTTCTCTACGAGTCTTTCTGTGTTTGTTTTTCTTTTTTAATGCAACCAGTTGAACAGATTTTTATAACTTCTTGACTTAAGGTCAAGTATACAAATTTAGGCCTTCTAAAATAAACTGATGTGGGTTTTGTTCTGAAGTAAAAAGGTTTACACGTTTTAGTTCAAAGGGTTTGTGGTTTCTGAGAATCAATACTATTTTGTTTACAGTATAAAAGAGATCATAGATGTATTCTCTAATACATTTTATTCCTCTGATAAATGCTCATAATCATGAAGAATTTGAACATATATGGTCAGTTAGTTTGCATAAACTTATAGTGAGGTGTCCTGTACTTATCTCTGTAAGGAATCAGGTAAGGAATTAATTCTCCAATTCTCTAAAACTATTTCATGTAAGTACCAGTATTTATTTTAAAATTTTGATAAAAATTTTCATGAATTTATTTTCTTGTTTTGTAAACGTATTATATTGAAGATAAAACTTTGAGCAAGGCAGACCGTTCAGCAAATATTTATTCAAGCTTGTTGATTTTACAGCTAAAGAAAATAAAGCCTGTCAGTGGCGGAATAAACACTATTAATGAGACTCCTTATTCTTTTTGATATTTCATGTTGATTCCCAGCAGTTTAACCTGTACTTATCACAGGAAAACTTCTTTGATCCTCAATTATATTCTACTTTCTGTTTGATTTCAGTGTAATCCCCAGGGATGTTTGGGTGTAATATGCTTTGTTGTGCTTTAAAGTAAGTCATTTCTTTTGGAGTGGAGTTGGTATTTAGAAATACCAACTTTGAGAGGATGGGTTAATTTTAATTTCAAATTTATGACCAATTCTTAAATAAGTGGGTGATAATGAAGATAATTAACATTTTGCTTAGTAATTAGGTATCATGTTATTGTTAGGTCTCAAATGGAAATTATAAGGCTGAGATATGAGTTTCTGCATCTTTAGCTGGGTGCTGTAACTATAGGTTCTTTAGGAAGATAAAAGGCAAACTCTCTAAATATCATTATTTCTTAGTAATGGATTTAGTTTCAAAGCCTTATGTCAGTTTTCTCAATGTGTTGTATTGTTTGGTCGATATCAGTGGCAAGAGTTGGTTGCTTGTTAGAAATACAAATTCCTTGGTCCCACTCACAACTGACTATGTAAGATCTATAGGGATGGGGTCAGAGAATCTGCATTTTAAATAAGCAACAAAGGGATTCTTGTGCACATTAAGAATAAGAACAACTGTTAATGTGGTTGCCTAATCAGGCATTTATGAATAACAAGGAAATATTTTGTTCATTAAACTTGGTACAGAACTTAAAATAGGATAAATACCCTCTAAGATCCCGTTTGCTTTGGGTCTAGGCCTTATATTTGGAATTTGGCTCTTGATCGCATATCTATCTGAAGGTAGGAAAGACCAGAAAAGAGTCGTGTGAGAAGAACCTGAACTCCAACAAAGACCCTGGTGTTTCAATCTCTGTAGAATACTCATCCTCTAAAAATTTTTTTCCTCTATCTTGAACCATGTGTTTGCTCCAAGTCATCAGGGTTAAGTTTCAACTATGTCATCAACTATTATGAAGATCAGCTGCTGTTTTATATTGCTATAAAATCATGAAGCTCTCAGAGTCTACTAAGAGGCAGAGAAACATTGAACTCATTCATTTATTCAATGAATATTTATTGAGAACCCATTAGGCACTAGAAATAGAACAGTGGAAAGAATTGATAAAATTGATGTTCTTATGGAAATTGCATCTTTAGTGGTTGGTGTTCTTATGGAAATTGCATCTTTAGAGGTTGGAAATTCAATAAATGAATCTTCTGAGATAGTGAAATGTAAGCAAAGAGATGAGAAAATAAGTTATGTGGGTATCTGGAAGAAAAGTATTCCTGGCAAAGGAAACAGCATATGCTAGCACTCGGGGGGCGAAGTATTCTGGGTGTTTGAGAAACAGCAGTTGTGACTGAAGTAAAATAAGCTGAGGACACTAGTAATGTCAGAGAGGTAGTGGGGCGTGGTAGTGAGATATGGAAGGAGATTGTTGGAGAACTTCAGCTTTTAGTCTAAGTAAATAGGTAGCCTACAGAAAGTTTGAGCAGAGTAGTAACAGTGTTTTAGATTTTATGAAGTCACTCTGCATTTTATGTTGAATAAAATATAGAGGAAAATGGAAGGAGGCAAGATGATCCACTCCTATAACCAGCTGAGAAATGATTTTGAGTTAAGCCAGAGTAGTAGCAGTAGAGGTGGCAATGTGTGGTCAGACTCTGGAAATATTTTGAAGGTAGAGCGAATGCAACTTGTTGGTGGATTTTAAATGAAGTATGATAGTAAAAGAAAGTTTAAAACTAACTCTAAGTTTTTGGTTTGAACAACTGTAAGACTTTATTTAACAAAGATGGGAGATGACTGAGATAACAGCAGTTTTGGAGGGAAGGTCAAGAATTTAGATTTAGAAATCTTAATTTTGTTAAATTTAGATAACTTTGAGACCTCCAAGTAGGGAGAAGAAGCAGTTGAATATGAGCATCTTGTATTAAGGGGAGAGAGATTGTTTGGAGACATAGATGTGAAGTCATCTCTATCTAGATAGAACTTAACTTCAAGAACCAAGATTAAGTAACCAAGGGAGTGAGTGTTGATAGGGGAAAGTAAAAGGATTAAGGTTTATGTCATAGGGCACCCAGCCTTAAGAAGTCTGGGAAATGAAGAGAAAGTAGCAAATGATTCTGAAAAAAGTAGCCAGTAAAGTAAGGAGACATCTAGAAGTGTGTAGTGTTCTAGATGTTAAGAAAGTGTTTTGAGGATGAGAGTGGCCAAATTGTCAAGTGCTGCTGTGAAGTACAGTCATATGAGAATTGGTAATTGGGCACTAGATTTACTAATGTAAAAGTCATTGAGAATAACAGTCCTTATTTGGGATGGAGGGGTGAATTATTGCAGTTCAGCCTTTGAGTAAAGTCAGTTACACAAAAGAAACCCAGTTGGCCTAGACAATATTGTGGGCAGTTCACCAAAAATCTGAGTGATCATACATCACAGTTTCCTGAGGACAGTCCCAATTTACTTCAGACTGTCCTGATTTATGCCTATAGTATGTAACAATGACACTGATTTTTCACTTTCAGAAGTTTTCCAGTTTTGACAATAAAATATGTGGTCATATTATCTATAACAACATCATATTAAGGGCTGTGGTCTTGAACGCCAGTCAATATGATATTGCTTTTATCCAGCCATATTTTGCTATAGTGGTGCAGATATGGAAGAAGTAGAGACTTGGATATAAACAGAGATGCAGTTTTGTCAGTGCAATTAGATGAAGAAATGGAAGAGCAAGAGAGTTAAGGATATATGCAGAAGGTTTGTAATGTTTAACTATTGACTTCAGTAGTGTAAAGGAGAGAAAATGAGTAGGTGAGGGGGAGAAGAGGTTGGTGATATAGATTTTAAATTGCAATGGAGTTGAGTATTTCCTGGATATATGGAACTAGAAGGACTGAGATAGAAAGAGAGGAGGTGATGTTCATAGAATGGAATGTTGGAACTTGAAATTATAGAGTCATCAAAGACATTGGAAATGATGAGTTCTAATGTATGGTAAGTAAGGTCTGAAGTCAGCTAGAAATTAGATCACTGGAGGAGAAAAGTTCAGGGTTAGAGAGACCAGATGGGACAGATCATCTAGATATTTATAGCACAAGAAATAGGACTTGTGTTATATATGAGAGAGTGACAGTAATTCAGGAGTTAATATATATGAGAAATGAGGAGAGTGACTTAAGTTTGTTGATGACCAAAATTAGGAGTTCTCAATGGTATTAATTGCATGACATGAATTTCAAACCTAGGTACTTTTAGAGAGGAAGAAGAGAAAATGGTCTGAAAATAATATTAAAGAGAAAGAAGATACCTACCGACCTCAAAAACTAGTAATAAAATGTGGTGTGGTAATAAAAATATTTAATATTGAACATAGGAGAGGCAGTATCTTCATAGAAAAATGAAACAAAACAACCTTTAGGTAAAATAATAAGCTAAAAGAATCATTGAGAGAATAAGTTAAGAATATAGAGGATTATGTCAGTGATGGAACATAAGTTCCAAAGGACATGGAGGCAAGTTTTCAGTAGTTATGGGAGGATGGGGGATGAGTCAGAAAAGATAGTCTGATCTGAAAAAAAAAAAAAAAACAGTACCATTTACAATTGCTTCAAAAAGGATAAAATAACCAAGACTAATTTTTCTTTTTTAACCAACTGGTTGAAAGATCTGTACACTTGTAAATGTTAAGACATGGCTATACTAATCAAACAATACTAATCAAAACAGTATGATATTGGCATAAAACACACACACATACATCTATGGCACAGAATAGAGAGCCTAGAAATAAACCTCTGCATATATGGTCGATTAATTTACAATAAAAGGAGCCAAGAATATACAATGTGGAAAGAAAAGTCTCTTCAATAAATGTTGTTGGGAAAACTAGATAACCATATACAAAGAATGAAACTGGATCCCTATTTTACACCATACATAAAAAACTCTCAAATGGATTAAAGACCTGAAACTATAAAACTTGTAGAAGAAAAGTTTCTTCTTTTAGAAATGTAAGCTCCATAAGCTTAAGCTAAGCTTACCATAGCAGGTAAGCTCCTTAATACTGGTCTTGGCAATGATTTTTTGGATTTGACGTCAAAAGCAAAGGCAGTGTTCCAAAAAAGAAAACTTCAGGCCAAGATGACTTCACTAGCAAATTTTACCTAACATATTAAAAAAAAAGTACCTTTTTAAAATAATCTTTTCTAGACAACAGAAGAAGAGAGGATGATTCCCAACTCATTTTATAAGGTCAGTACTCCCCTAATGCCAAATCAGATAAAGGTATTATAAGAAAACTATAGATCAGTATCCCTCATAAACGTATACATAAAAAATCCTCAACAAAATATTTTTAGGTTCAGGAATGTATGAAAATAATGCACCATGACCAAGTGAGATCTATCTCAGGAACACAAGACTGATTCAAAATTGGAAAATAAATATTGTTTACTATATTGACATAATAAATAAGAGGTCAACCAAAAATTTAACAGTTGGTATGTAGATGTTTTGTTCCTTTCTGTGATTCCTTCCTTTCTGAAATTTACCCCCTCAATTTCCAGCTGGTCTGCAATTTCTGATCTTTGTCTTTTCATATTTTAAGCCAGTAAAACTGCTGGCTTTCTATTTGAGTTCTAGCCACCCAGCATTCTTGTGTTCTGTAGAATGCTTTCATGGAAAAAGCCACATAAATGAGCATTTGTCCAGGGTGGTCCTATGGTAGACAGAATTTTGAGATGGCCCCCCCAAGATTCCTTTCCTTGGTATACAGGCCTGTATAAATCTCCGTGAATGTGAGTATGATGGTGTATCACTTTTCTACTTAGGTTATATTATATAGCATAGTTAACTTTAAGAAAGTGAGGTTATCCATGGAGGGCCTGACCTAATTAGATGAGCTTTTATTTTATTTTTAAAAATTTTTTATTGAAATATAGTTGATTTATAATGTTATGTTAGTTTCAGGTATACAACAAAGTGATTGTTAAATATATATTCCTTTTTAGATTCTTTTCCATTATAGGTTATTACAAGATATTGAGTATAGTTCTTTGTACTATACAGTAGACCTTTGGTTATCTATTTTATATATAGTAGTGTGTATTTGCTAACCCCAAACTCAAGAACTGGAGAATCTCTCTTTCTTGAAGAAAGATACTGAAAGAATAGGAAAGGATTGTATGTACACACAATCCTTCCTCCCCTGTTAGCTTTGAAGATGGAGGGGGTTTTGTGGGAAGAACAGAGCTATCTGGCACCATGTTATCAGTCTTGTGAGAACCAGAACAGAGAGCTCAGCCATACTTTTCTCAGACCTCTGACCTACAGAACTGTGATACAATAAGTGAATGTTTTAAGTTATTAAGTTTGTGGTAATTTGTTACAACAGCCCTAGAAAACTATTACAGGATCCCTTCTTTTTAAGATCATTTTACCCCAATTTTCTTAGTTTTTTATAACTCTATAGTGCCTCAAATAATTGTTTTTTAGAGATTTTAGAGATTTTGTCCAATCTCTGTAATTCTTTGGGAAGGTTATTTCTATATAAGCTAGTCTGATATTACAAAACAAATGACTTTTGTTACTGACATAAGATCTACTGTGCAAATTAAGGCATGCTTACTACATTTTCCTGTATGTGCAGGTTTTTCATAACTAGCCTTTTTTTCAGATTATCTTTCAGTATTGTCAGAAATAGAACACTCATATAAATTTTAATGGCAACACTCTATAGACCTGAAATTCTAGAGGAAGCCAGAAGCAGACATCCAGATTCCTGGGAATGAAGTTTTGTTCCTTGTTGACTATATAAGTATAATTACTGCCCTGGATCTAAGATCATAGGGGAATTCCTTTTTTATTTTCTTTTTGGCTATGATTCATATAAGAATGAAAATAGGCGAAATCATGACCATGCCAGAAGAAGATCTATTTCAGACTATACAGCTTATACAATCATAGTCAATGATAGGCAAAGATATATAGGGTGGAAGGCAAGGCTTAGTATAGAAATAGATCGGAAAATTAAAAAAAAAAAACAAACAGACCTGTTTGGTAATATGGCTTGGCTGACACCATAACTTTGAAAACATTTTATTGAACCAGTGAAACTGCAGTGAGTAGTATTGAGTGTGTTTGTGTACTTACACCCGGTAGTCATATCTGCTTCCTTATGGAGCATGTAGTGTTGACTACTAGTGATGATCAGTCTCGCCTTTTCAAAAAGAAGGGATAGGCAAAGAGTGCTTACCCAGTGGAAGTCAATTACAACGTAAGGAGGGCAGGATACCTACTAGTGGACTCAAAAGCCAAAGAACAGCTGTTGTGTTCATCTCTCTTTTGTTGAGGGAGATGTTTTTCACTTCATGTCCTATTATACACAAGTTGTATATATCTTCAAACATTTTTGTTTTATAGAGGGAGGAGAGGTTTGCTGACATGTGCAATGATAGGATATTTGTCAATGGTGCTGATGGAGTTCGCATTTGAGGAAACTTCTTTTCCTGAGTCCCTTTCATTCTATTAACTGGTCATGAAGTTGGGAAATACTCCTTCGTTCCATTCAGATATTCTCCTTCTTACCTATTCTGTCTTTCTACTCTTGTGTGTTAACCCCTCGGACCTCTCTCCTCCTTTCGCCGAGTTCCTGCCACATCTTCTCTAGAGAATGAGAAACTGGTTTTGCAAAAACTCAGAATCTTTTGCACATATTTAAGTCAGATCATACCTGAACTTTTTTTTCTATTTCTCTGGGGAAATGATGCTCAGAGTGCCAGTGAAAAATAAAAATAAGAGGTCATTCTTAGTGAACAATCAGATTAACTACTTTATGTGAAACCACAACACATAAGGAAGAATAAAATCATGAAATGTAGAAAACTTTGTTTTGCATTAGTGTAATTATCTTGTTCCCAAACTTCTGTTACTTTATGTGCAGAGGGATGAAACACTGGGAATATCTCCCAGTGTCACTCAAGAAGGTAGCCTTGGGAGGAATTATGCATTTTCAATTTATTTTCTCTGTGGTTTATTGGCCAGAGTAGGGTACCTGAATGGGTTATAGTGGCACAACTCAGCAAGGAATACCTGTGTTGCACAGAGTTCAAGACAGTTACCTCAAAGCTGGCTAGGTTCCCTTGTGCTCACTTTCCACACGAGGTTATACTGAAACGTGTGCTGAATTCCTAAATCAAATTAATTGTCACTGAGAAAAATGTGGTTTTCACCTCATGAAATGAGAATGTTGCTCTTGCAGTGGTAAATTGAGATGAGCAAACACATAATGATCAGCTACCTCGAAAGTTGCTCTATACATATATTTAGGTATTACAAGCAATCGTATCTAGAACATGTATTTGGAGAAGTGGTACTAATAAAGAGTATGAAATGATGACCCTGGCAATAAAACTATTAATAGAGTAGTCAGCTTATCTATTTTTATCAGGATTACTTATCTAAATAAAAATCTAGGGTATTTTGGAATGCCTAGGTAATCCTTTCCTGTAAACTCTCCTTTTCCATGGAGGGATGTTCCCCTTTAATTTTAAGCATTTCTCACACACACACACACACACACACACACACACACACACACACACACACACACACACACACACCACCCCATAAATATAAACACATTTTAAAAACTCTACAGTAAAATGGTCTTGGAAGCCCCACAAAAGCAGGTAAATAGAAATTTCTGTTTGGAATATGAAATTCTGCATGTGAGTCCATGTATGATATTTTATTAAATCTATACTGCCTTTGATTTTAAATGTGGCATTAATATGTGAAAAAACTCATCTTCAAATTGATACCGTAGTGTTTCATTTAAAAATCCTCTTTAATAAAAGCAAGAAACACATTTCAGATTGTTTTATATTTATTCATTGAAATGAAAATATTATGATTGTCCTCATATGTGAGATTTTATATTAGCTTCTGTGAAGAAGTCCATGTTTAAGAAAGCACATTACCTTTTTAAAACAAATGGAAAATTTATAAGGAAATAAGATATTAAAATATTTTAAACAGAAGGTAAATTGATAAGAAATGTCAGTGATATTTTCCCTATATCATTTGGAAACTGGTGGGATACTGGGAATGCATAGACTGAGAAAAGAGAATGTAAAAGCAAAGAAATGGCATAAGTAGCTACAGGAAATTATTATTTTATTCATTTAGACTAAAATTTTTGCTAAATGACAGCATTATTTAACTGATGCAAAGGTTTTTCTGTTTACACACACACACACAAAACATTACATAGGGCTTCCCTGGTGGCGCAGTGGTTGAGAGTCCGCCTGCCGATGCAGCGGACACGGGTTCGTGCCCCGGTCCAGGAAGATCCCACATGCCGCGGAGCGGCTGGGCCTGTGAGCCATGGCCGCTGAGCCTGCGCGTCCGGAGCCTGTGCTCCGCAACGGGAGAGGCCACAACAATGAGAGGCCCGCGTACCGCAAAAAAAAAAAAAAAAAAAAAAAAAAAAACATTACATATTTGTAAGTAGAAGAATAAGAGAATACTCGTATACCCAGCATTATACTTAAGAAACAGACTATTAAATCAGTTCTCATGAAGTCCCAGCAAAATCTATAGCACTTCCCTCATATAGCTGAATGCTCTAGAGATAGTAGTGATTCTGAATTTTGTTTCCTATCTTCTTATTCTCCCTGTATCTTTCACATGCCTGAATATAATAATAGTTTCATTTTGCTTGTTTTTAAACTCTATACAGATGATATATGTACCGTATTTCTTTTTTTTTTTTTTTTTTTTTTGCGGTACGTGAGCCTCTCACTGTTGTGGCCTCTCCCGTGGAGCTCAGGCTCCAGATGCGCAAGGCTCAGCGGCCATGGCTCACGGGCCCAGCCGCTCCGCAGCATGTGGCATCTTCCCGGATCGGGGCACGAACCCATGTCCCCTGCCTGCATTGGCAGGCGGACTCTCAACCACTGTGCCACCAGGGAAGCCCTATGTACCGTATTTCTATTTTCCCTTTTAGCTCAATCATTCATTAGTATTGATACATGCAGCTGTAGCTTCCTTTTTTTAAAATTCATTTTTAAGGATACAGCATGTTCATTATATTACTCTTGTGTCAAACTACATAGGAATTTCAAATTGGTTACATTCAATAGCTTTAACTTGCCAAGTGTATGACTAATCTTTATCAAATTTAGCATATATTACTATACCTTACCTTAGGTTTTTGCTACATTTTTTTAAAGAAGTAGTCAAACATTGGAAACATGTAATGGATAATGTTCATTTGAGCAACAGCATCTTGTTGCTCTACCCAGCATGATAACTGTGAACATCTTCCTTTTCTTTCTCTTGGTGGTATCTGCTGTTTTATACAACTAAATTAATGATGTATTCATTAGTGAGACTTTTGAAATGGATGTGAATTCTGTAATAAAATATGGCTTGTTGACATATTAAGATCAAAATTATGAGCATTCCTGAACCATCAGAACAGTTGTAGTAATCGGTAAGAGCCATTAAGAACACTTTAGATATCAGTTACTAGTTCATGGTGATTATTTTTGACTACTTAATTCTCTGTTTTCTCACCAATTCCCACCCTGTTTCAATGGAAATTACCAAAGAATATCAGAAAAGAGAGAAAATGTGCTTTGCTAGTTGAAATAGGGAAGGGTACCTTTCATTCACCAGTGAAATTAAACCTTCTGAATTTTTCTCCCCCTGCAAGACTTGTTCAAATAAGTTTATATTTGGGAAGGAAATATTGAACTGTAATTTATCATCATAAAAAAATGGAATGGCTTGTAAAGAAACAGAAAGCACTCCATGCTCATCGGGTTTTGTGTGCTAGGAGCTACATTTTAGGTCAGTCTATGGGCATTATGTGATTCACATTTTGGCTACCTGAGGACTATGTATAACGTGACTGGAAAGTATACTTGCAGCTAGGACAGAGAATATAAAACGTTGACTCCTGGCAACTTGGGTTCTACATAAAGCAAGAGCATTTTCACAGTGTGCTCCTTCTGAGGATAATCATGTCAATTAGAGAAGTAGGGAAGTTCTCCAGCTATCTTCAAGGTACCCTTGAAGTAAGCAAAGAAAATCTATGCACATCAGTGAAGTTAGCTTCCTTATAACAGAGGCTTGTGTATAAATAAATTGTCAAAGTAAAGTTATGGCAAAGCTCAAGAAATGGATAAAGCTCAGGGATTAAAGCAAATTATTTCAGTGGAACAGACAACAGTCAATAGGATACTAATTAATGGTTGTAAGTCAAATGTTGAGTATTCATTTGTTGAGTTTTATTAGTTAGCAAATATTTATTGAATGACCAGTTGATCAGAAACCATTCTAGGCACAGAGTATACAGCAATGAACAGAGCAGCAGACCTTCTACTCTAAAGAGTGTAAGTAGACAATAGACAGATAAGTTTATAATATGTAAGTGGTTTTAAGTGCAACAAAGATTAAAACAGAGTAAGGAGGTAAGGAGTGAAAGTGTGGACTATATATGGGAAGACATAATTAAGGGAAACTTGATTTATTTTATATTTTAATGGAGATGTAGTTGATTTACAATGTTATAAAGTTTAAGGTGTACAGCACAGTGATTCAAAATTTTTATACATTATACTCCATTTTTAGTTATTATCAAATATTGGCTGTATTACCTGTGCTGTACAATATATCCTTGTAGGTTATTTATTTTATATATAGTAGCTTGATTTTTGATGAAAAACTAAATCGTTAAATTCACAATATAAAGGAGGATGTGAACTGCAGATAAGATAGTAAACACAGAAAAACTAGTTTAAAAAAAGTCTGAGATAATTTAATGTGTGGTGTGTGTGAGAGAGAGAGAGGGAGAGAGAGAGGATCCACATGAGCTAAATTCAAGGAAAAAATGTAATGGAAAAAATATCACTAAGTTGAAGATAACCTTGAGTATGTAGATGAAGTGAGCTCACTAACTATAATTAATGAAGAAACCTCACCTTAAGATATAGTGATAGTTCATATTTATTCTGTATGTGTATTGTGTACTATTTGCTGAGCAGAGTGTTAAGTTCTCTGTCTTCAGTATATCATTTCTCCCTCTCCCTCCCTCTCTTTCTCTCTCCCTTTCTCCCTCCCCCTTCTTTCCCCCCCTTTCCTCCCCTCCCTACTCTCCCTCCTCTCCTTGTCTCCCTTCCTCCATTTCTTTCCTTCTTTCTTTCATTCATCAGTCTTATGGCAGAGCTCAACTATCATCTTCCTTTACCTGAGAGGAAACTGAAGCTTAAAGAATTTGAGTCAGCTTCCCATAGTGACATAACTAGCAAGAGGCAGAGGCAAGCTTCAAACTCATGTGTATTTTATTCTAGAGCTTAGGCTATAAACATTTCCCTGTTTGTAGCCTTTTTGTTAACTCAGAAATCATGAAGGCAAAACAAAAAGTTATTCACAAAGAAAAAAATACATTAGTCCTCACTTCCTGAAATGTTGAAACAGAATGGAATATGTTCACAATGATTTCTAGAAGGGTGAGGTTGGGGGAGATTTCAATTTGAGAATTAATTATGTTTGTTAGTGATATGTAAAGTCAATAGAAGTATAGCTAAGACATAGAATGATCCTGAGAACATAACTCCACAGTGCCATTTATGAACATTGATGAGAAAATACACCAGGCAACTTAGAAATGAATACAATGTAGGAAGCAAGAAAGAGAAAGAGATGACATAAAATAAAAGCCAATAAAATGAAAACAGAAAACTGTCTTTTGGGCATAGTATGAACATGGAATTCAAAGTGAGTATCAAAAATAATGGATGAAAGACTACTCAAACTAAAATTAATTAAAACATGAATATAAAAGACACAATGCTAGTTGCATTGTGTTATTGTTACTGTGAACAAGGTCTTAGATGGCACAACAAATTATCAGATGGCAGGCAGCCTGAGTGATGGTTGTGATTATGAATATCTCACATGGATTGAGATATTCAGGATCTAAAATAACCTCAGAGGGATGGAAGAGTGGAGCCAATTTAACTAGATCAAACTTATTAAGATGAATATAAAGATTTGCATTTATATTTTAAAAAGTCTCCAGAGGTAAAGAATTGGCTAATTGGGAATGCGATTGACTACAAGTTTATAATCAGGCCAAGTGAAATGTGGCAGCCAGAGCATTATCTACCACATTCATAGGCTGCCTTAACATAATAAAACATAATAATTGTGATGATTTTAATAATAAAGTAACCAATAATAATTAAGCATGTTTTTGTACATTTCTTCACTTCCTATTTAGAGCATCACTGTTAGGAAATAAAATAATGCAAGATGACAAGATTTCTCCTTGTCATCCCTTGCTCATTCCACCTTTTAGGAGTAGTGAGTATGCTGGGCCTGTTCTCCTATGTCAAGAGAATGTAAGATGATTTGTGAACAATTCAGATGATGAAAGGGCGTTCTTAGTCTCAGTCAAGACTTCCATTCACAGTATTAAATAGAGTATATGTGATGCAATAGGAACGTAATAGTGGGTTTTCTGAAGGAAATGAGTCCTTATGGAAAGAAGACAGCGTTGGCTTTTACGTTATACTTGCCCCCTCCCAGTTACGTTGATCCATTTGACCAGTATCTAGAACGCCATTTGGAAACCATAAATTAAGAAGACCATTTATAAAACTGGAGTTACTGAAAATGTGGGGTCTCAAGAAACTTGAAAAACGTATTTCTTGGGAAAGAAAATGCTAGCTGATGTGGGAAAAAAACCCTCTTTTAATACACAAAGGTATTAATATCTCCCCTGATATCCTAGTTCACTCTGGAAATTAAGACATTTAGCTTAGAAAAGAAAATGCTAGCTGATATGACAAAATATTTCTAATACAAAATATCTAAAATGACCTGTAAAAACCTGTACAATCAGGCCCACTCTTCTTCTCCACCTTCTCTCCTGCTACTTTTCCTCGCTGTTACTCTGCTCTAGCCACTGGCCTACTTTTTGCACACGCTCACAGCTCTTCGGAGGAGCTCTTCTTTCAAAATGCCATCATGATTTTGTCCGTTTTCTTTAGGTCTGAACTCAAATATCTCCTCCTCTGGGGAGATCTCTCAAATTCTTTTTATCCCCCAATTCCAGAATCCTCTGCCAAACTCTAGTTTTCTAATTATTTCTCATGAGCATCTGGCACATTCTACATTGTTTATATTTCTTACGTGATTTTGGGTTTTTTTTGGTCAACACCCCCACCCTAGCTAGAGGATAAGTCTTATGAATACAGATTTTTTCATCTGTTTTGTTTACTGCCATGTTTCCAGTGCCTGTGATAGTTTTTTTCCCATGTAATGTGCCTAATATATATCTATTATTAAGTAACACTATTTTTTATATATTCAGTACAACCATTCCACTTTGGTAGTTCCATTTCAGAAAAGAGACTGTTTTTGCATTTTTTTTTTTTTTTTTTTTTTTGCGGTACGCGGGCCTCTCACTGTTGTGGCCTCTCCCATTGCGAAGCACAGGCTCCGGACGCGCAGGCTCAGCGGCCATGGCTCACGGGCCCAGCCGCATCCGCGGCATGTGGGATCCTCCCGGACCAGGGCACGAACCCGTGTCCCCTGCATCGGCAGGCGGACTCCCAACCACTGCGCCACCAGGGAAGCCCTGTTTTTGCATTTTTGAATATTAACATTAAAAGGTTAAGTTAAGCAGATGGTATATTATATAAGCATTTTATGAACAGCTGCTAAATTGAAATATATTGGCCTTTACAGTACTTTCAATACAATATAACTCATGCAAAGATGGCAAATTTTATATTAATAACCATAAATTACCAATCATTTTGAATACTTGGGTTTTACATTCTATTATTAAACAATAAAATGGTAACTATAAAAAAAACAGCAGGAGAGAATAAGTGGAGATATTTGCTTTGTAATAAACACTAAATTCTCAGCAATAAATGAGCACAGGAAGCACACAAACAGGGAGAGACTGCTAGAACAAAAAAGCCCATCATCGATTTCAGAAAGCAGCTGCGTTTCCCCTCAATATCCCAGCTCTTGTTTTTTTCTCCTTTATCTATAATACTGTGTTTCAGAGATGTTGCTGATGTGCTTGCATGAGCAGAGAATGAACTGAGGGAGTGGACCAGATACTGTATCATTTTTGTTGTTGTTAGAACTCTTCTTTTACTGTAATTTTATCTCTTCCCCTCTCAGCTTTCTGCCTCTAGTTCTGGATGTTTCACTTTCTCTCACATGCATTTCCCAGATTCTTGATGAACTCATCTCTGTGCACTCTCAGCAGGGCCTTTGAAGCACAAAAGTAAACTTGTTTAGGAGGATGGATGCATTAAGAGTAAGAGTTGGCAGGCAGCCAAAAAGTTGTCTGAGCAGTAGGTAGTTGAGGGGTGGCTGTGGACCTTTTACAGAAAAACACAGGAAGCTAGGTTTATCAAGTACACAAGTGGCAGGAAGGTGGTCTAGAATTTCTATGTAAATTACTACATTCTGTGTGGAAGGTCATGACTCTCAATATTCTGAGGGTTCATCAGTCATCAAACTCTACAGACCTGTTTCTGGTCGTCAGCTCTGTATTTCCCATTACCTGACTCAGAGCCCCAGGGCTCTCACCACTTAACAACTCTGCCTCTCCTACTTATATGTGACCTTTGGTTTGCTGTCACACGTAAAGCACCTGCTGGGACAATCTTACACTGGAAATATTTTTCTGTTTTTTTAGATCAGTCTTTTGAGCCCTTTTTTGCTCTGTAGGTCCCACAAACTAGTTTGATAGTATATCTCCCTCTTCTGGGAATGTACAATCTAGGAGGGCTGGCAAGTGTTTTTGTATGTTGTTTCCTCAACTCATCATAAAGTCAGAACAAGGCAGGGGTTCTAGGCTCAGGGTGAACGATCTTTTCACCTTAGTTTTAACCGAATAGCTCACATGCAATATCTGTAAATGCCTGTTTTCTGAGAAATCCAACCTTTAAATACATAAATTAATAAATGTAAAAACATGATATATGTCAGAAAATGATAATTGTCATGAAGAAAATAAAGGAGGATAAGATGTTAGAGGGTGTTGGCAATTTATGTATGTTTTTTAAAAAAATTTTAGTGGAGTAAAGTTGCTTTACAATGTTGTGTTAGTTTCTACTGTACAGCAAAGTGAATCAGCTATACGTATACATATGTCCCCTCTTTTTTGGATTTCCTTCCCATTTAGGTCACCACAGAGCACTGAGTGGAGTTTCCTGTGCTATACAGTAGGTTCTCATTAGTTATCTATTTTATATTATCAGTAGTGTTTATGTGTCAATCCCAATGTCCCAATTCATCTCACCCTCCCCTTTCCCCCTTGGTATCCATATGCTTGTTCTCTACATCTGTGTCTCTATTTCTGCTTTGTAAATAAGATCATCTATACCAATTTTTTCAGGTTCCACATATATGTGTTAATATACAAAATTTGTTTTTCTCATTCTGACTTACTTCACTCTGTATGACAGTCTCTAGGTCCATCCACGTCTCTACAAATGACCCAACTTTGTTCCTTTTTATGGCTGAGTAATATTCCATTGTATATATGTGGCACATCTTAATTATGTAAGTTGATAAACTTTCTCTGAAAGGTGACATTTGATGAGAGTTCTCAGTCCTCATACTAGGTCATGCCCCACTAGAATGTAAGTTCAGTAAGGGCAAGGATTATTACTTATCCCTACTTTAAACCCATTGCCCAAAATAGTGCTGACACATATTGATGAGCAAAAATATTTGTTGAACAAATTTGGTAAATTAAGCAATATTCTATTCAGCTTTCTCTTTTTTAAAAAGGCATGCAATTAAAATGAAACTATTCCTATTAAAATTGTTAATTATAAAAATCTGTGTCTAAGAGTCTAGTGCTCAGTTATCCAGATATGTTGGCTAATTGGAGCAATTTATCACCAAAAAGATTCTTTTTGTTAAAAACAAAAAGGAACCCACAAACATGACAGAGTGACTCAGTGGACGCAGTGGAAATGGGGAGAGCTTTTTGCCCTTTCAGTTCAATTCATTTGATCTGGATTTATTTATTCTGCCCTTTGGGAAAATGACTGTTTCTCCACTCATAATGCAACACAAAAACTTTCTCCAATGAATTTCCTTTTCTCCTGAAAGGAGAGAGGACCACGGGTATCAGATTCAAGCCAACCTTTTCAGAATCTGCCTGTCAGATGTGTGACTTACATATAGATTGATAATACAAAGAATAATGGCAAGCAGGCACTGGGGGACTTTGGAGATTAATAGGTTTTAGAATCTTTATCTCTAAGTCAGTACTTCAAATTGACCTAGTTAAAAGTGGTTAAGGTGACGTAGTTCTGTAGTATATATTTAAAATCCTATTTTGGTTTCAAGAAGTAGTGTTTAAAGGCATGCAGAACAAAAGATGAAGACTGGAAGAAAGTCTGGCAGATGAGAGTCAGGTAATAGAAATGGAATAAATTTCGAGACATAGGTAGTGCTTAATTATTTTGTGTTCCTAAGCGCATAAAATCAAATTAATCTAAATATATCTTTAGAGCTAAATTATATTCATATTTTAAGCATAATTTATGAGTGAATTTAGAAGAATTTATAACTGTATTACCTTATTTCTTTTTAAATCCTGAAGTTTATTTCAATTTGTTACACTTTTTATACATTTTTTTTTAACATGCTATCAAGTTTTTTTGAGCCTCAAAATATATGGGGAACTATGCTTTAAGTGTCTATTTTGATCTAGTCACTTTGCAAATATCTATTTTACTCCTCATTCACCATCTTGCAAGGTAGGAAGGTATGACTATATGTAAATAATTTTAAAACAAATTGGTGGAAATAATAAATTGGCTAAAATGATTAATCAGGTAAAAAATGAATATTTCCAGACATAGGTTTTTATGATATATGTTAGTCATTAAAGCTAGTTCCTTGCTACAGATAATAGGTTAAATAAGAAGATATTTTTGTTTTTTGAGTTTAGAACAGTAGAAATTTAAATAGAAACAATAATTAGATGACATTTCTACTTTGTATAGTAAGAATGAGTGCAGTTTTTCTGTGCAGCTTTTCATCATTCACCTTTGGGAGGATCTAGACTAGCTGATGCAATATCTATATTCTGGGGATGGGGCAAGGAGCTATTATCAGCATGAATATATAAATGCAACTTCAAGAGAGCCTTTGACTCCTTCTTTTATTGTTTTAGTGGACAGAAGCAGTAAAATATAGCCCAGAAAAGTGATTTAAAGTACTCTATAGAATTTAGGCGGAGAAAAATAGCACGTCAAGCACATAGTTATGTAAACATATAAGTGCATGCATACAGCTGGTCACTCACAGGTATTTCTGCTTTAAATATGGCATTAACCTCTGTCACTTTCTGAGGAGAAAACATATAATATCATGTATGTGGAGCAAATGGCAAATGATAGGAGATTTTAGCTTTCTTATAATATGTTTTAAGTCATATCTTTGCTGTTCTGTTTTCCATTGTTCATGGTGAGTTTGTAATGCATCACACTTAGCTACTTATTGCATGTTCCTATTTTATTTCTGACTTTTTAAAAACATGCAAATTTATAAATAAATAAGTATATACGTACATAATATATGTAACTGCATCTATATTATTTACATTTTACAGTATTTAGATGATTCTTTAGAGCAGTAGTTTTCAAATGTGTTATAAATAACTAATCTTAAAATGAAAGTGTACTTGGAATTTTAATTTTTAAAGTAGAAAAAATGGTACAGGCCCCTCAGAATTTTAGTGTATTGCTCCCTTTTACTAAGGACATGTTGATATGCATTAAATCAGAGAAATACAGACTTTAGGTCCTTTTTTTAAAAATGAGCTTGCTGAGGTGGGGATTATCTCTCCTAGTTCATTACACTAATACATACATTAATTAATATGTATTGAGCTCAGTATTTATTTTTGAGTACAGCCCCCACATAGAAAAGTGAAGTCATATGTATGGAAGCAAATTTTAGAAAAGAATATATGAAATTTACTGAATGAAAAATGATAAAGAAAAAAACATAATGAAAGGCTTTATAGCAGAAACCATCTCTATTCCCCCATACAAAGCAACATACATAAAATAGAGACATTCAGAAAGGTTAAAAATAAAAGGCACACGTAAAATAAATAGTGGCCATAAGTCTAATCAGGCATGATATAAATCAAGCCAAAAATGTATTACAGTAAATCCCCTACATGCGAACCTTCAAGTTGAGAACTTTCAAAGGTGTGAATGTGCCGCTGTATGCCAGCTGTTGTACTGTGCTACTGTACTATTCAAGGTACTGTACTATAAGATTAAAAATATTTTCTTTATTTTTTGTATTTGATGTATTATTTGTGTGAAAAGTATTATTAACCTATTACAGTACAGTACTAGATAGCCAATTGTGTTAGTTGGGTACCTAGGCTAACGTTGTTCAACTTACGAACAAATTGGACTTAAGAACGTCCTCTTGGAATGGAGGTCGTTCGTATGTAGAGGACTTACTGTATTTAATATAAAGAAAACCTCATAATGCTAAAGGCAAAAATTAACAATGAAGAAATTAGTTAATATCCAAGTACCCAGTAATACAGAAATAATTGCATAAAGGTGGAAGTAAGAAGATGCAAGAAGAACCAGAAGAAATCTCAACACTTATAGGAGAATTTAGCACATGTCTAAGACAGAATTAGTAGAAAAAAGAATGTTAGAAATGAAAGACAGTGACAACATAATCAGCAAGGTAGGTCTTAGAGATACATAGTGAACTCCAAGCCCCAGCAATAAAGAATGCACCTGCACATTGGACATTTACAAACACTGACAATATATTAAGCCATAAGGAAAATCTCCATAAATTTCAAAATACAAAAATGATATAAATATTCTCTAAACATAATGCAATAAAAATAAAATCTACTATCAACATCAAAGGACATACTTATGCAATAAGAATTTAAAAATAGACTAATTCCTGTCAAACACAAAGAGCTCAAGAGACTCAAAAAATTTGAATCAAAAAAGTAGATGGAGGAAACTTAACAATTACAAAAGCAGAATTTAGTATGTTATTGACAAAAAGAAGATGAGCTGAGCAATTTCTTAAAAAACATAAAAAAATAAAATAATAAACCATTTATACAGAACAAGGGGGAGAAACAGATATACACAGAGTAAGTCATGAAAAAGAAGAAATGGGCATCAAAAGAGCGAACATTAACCAAATATCACAAGAGACTTCTGTGTAAAATTATATGCAAATAAATTTGAAAATCTAGATTAAATGCTTAACTTTTTAGGAAAATAAGATATAACCAAGCTGAGATATACTCATAGAGACAGAAAGTTCAAACAGAAAAATTTCATAGTAGAAAAATGGGGAAAATAGCTCTCCTGCACAAAAGTGCTGGGCCCAGAAAGTTTCACATGGGGATTCTCAGATACTTAAAAAACAATTTTTTAAATTCAAATGCTACTTAAACTATATGAAGAACAAAGCAAAAATCTGAGCTGTCATTTAATCAAAAAGAATCCAAGAGTATATTAAAATTATAACAGATTGTGGCCAAGTGGGGTTTATTCTAGAAATGCTAGGGTAATTTAGTACTATTAAATCTTTTAATTTATCTTTTCTTCATTGATCTGATAGAAAAAAATATCATATGATCATCTTACTAGAAGCTGAAATTTATTTCCTTAAAAAATAATAAGACAGGAACAGATTTATTTTTACATGATAAAATACAAATGTTAGCTCAAAAGCTCATATCTTACTTTATAGAAATTATAAAATACTTGTCCAAAATTCCAAGAAAAGGCCAACCTATGTTTTGCTACTATTGAACATACTTTTGGAAGTATTAGCCAGTTAAATAGGCAAAGGGAAAGTATTAAAGGCATAAAAGTTGTAAAAAAAGAGAGCAAAAATGCACTTAATTAGGGAGAAAGAGATGACACAGACTACTGTAGTCATTTTTCTCTTTGCTAAAGTGGATATTAGTTTTGATAAACATTTGGATAAATAAGGTGCCTTGAGGGAGTTGAAGGGGAAAGAGGATAAAAGAACATCACATTTAGGGCACATGCTTCATTGTTCTAGCAACCTTGTTCCTCTACCCATTATTGGACCTAACTGCATAACTACATGGTTTCCTTGGCACCATCAAGTGGATTTTACTTACTTTTTATCATTAAATTGAAAAGCATGTCATTTACATCTTTTAGAATTACCAGATTAATCCTGGATATTAGGCGTGTTAGAAGACTAGTTAATATTCTTGGACTTCTGCACATATTTGTTTTCATTTTTCATGCATCCTGTGTTCCTAATTTCATCTGCCCAGAGATATAGGTGACTCCCTTATCATTCTCTGTAGAGACCTAATAAACAGAAACACTGTGGGCAAATACAGGCATCCTAGAGAAGTTTTAAGAGATGATTTTGAAAAGAAGTAGAGCCATAGCTCACCATGTGCCCTTTACTTTCTCTTTCCTAGGCGTGTGTGTCATTATCTGTGAAATTATTCTCAGTATCATACTGACTCTGTTTCTGTGGGTTGAATGAAAATAACATTGACATCATGAGATGGAGTGCTCTATATAAATAAGATGTATTATTTTTACAAAAATGAATTATTTTGGAAAATTGGGAACAAAACCACTTAAAGGGTGGAACATAGCAGCTGTTGAACAGTACACTTACAGAACTACAGTACAATTTGCAAAAGGGTGCCAGGATCTGCTGTCTAATTTTATTTTTCAAAATGAAATTACTGGAAGAATTTAGCTCTGCAGCACAGTGCAATTATCTAAATGGGACTTGTCCAGGGAACAAGTGTTAATAACCTCATCTCTTTCAAGGTCTTCGTTTTAATTTGATACCACAAAATGAGCTGATTTACACATTACCAAAATGGAAGATGGATTAA
Source organism: Neophocaena asiaeorientalis asiaeorientalis (assembly GCF_003031525.2). Taxonomy (NCBI): domain Eukaryota; kingdom Metazoa; phylum Chordata; class Mammalia; order Artiodactyla; family Phocoenidae; genus Neophocaena; species Neophocaena asiaeorientalis. Next base: position 578,170 of record NW_020174042.1, on the reverse strand, counting down.
TAATACTTAATTAAGTTTTCCAGTGACCAAATCCTCTGCTTTATTCTTGGAACCCACAGTTTTGTTTTGGCTTCTGTTTTCCTATAGGTAGAGCCTAAAACATTTTTGCTATCTGGACCCAGACTGATCAGATTATTGAAACTCATATCCTTAAGAAAATAGTTGTTAAAATATTATGAACTTAGCTTATCAACAGCGACTATTATATAAGAGAATGGTTGTCATTATCTTTAAAAAAAAACCTCTATATGATTTATGTGACTTTAGGCAGAAATTTTCTGTCTTCATTCAGCTACCCTAACATTCATTTCATAAAGCTTAAAACAGAAAAGTATAACTCACTTATGAGAAGGAAACTAGATAAATTCTACTAGAAAAGACTGCATTATTAAGCAAGTTTGATTAACTTTTATTTATAAGACATCTTTAATTGTAATACATATGTAATAATTGTTAACATTGTTCAATTATGAAGTCTTCAACTTGATATCACCATACCCCTTTTTATTACCAATAGATCATTTTTCCACATAATCTAATTGTGCAAATAATTTTTGAAATATATTTTATACAGCAATACAATTATTCATGTGATTTATTGAATGGAAAAGCAAAAACTGATGTAGTTTGGTAGAATATGTTTCTTTACTTTGGAACAATGGTGTGAATGAAAGTCCTACCTTCTAAGTTTGAGAAAAATTGGCCAAGAGCATAATTAGCTGGCTCTGTGATTTTGCCCTTAATTAAATTTTTATATTTGATTTTCACCTCCATATAATAGAGATAATCATGCACAAGAGGTTCAAATCCAGTAGTTTAACTGGGACTAATTCACAGGAAGGGGATAAGAGGAAAGATAATGACTCACAACCTTGGGAATAAAATCCTGGGGTGAATCACTATCGTTCACCAATTTGCCTGGTTTGCCATTCCTTTCTGGCACATGAGAGAACTGAACTTCCCACTCTCATAGATGTGCCAGGTAAGCATTAGACGATTTTCTTTGTTCCTTTCCCCATGGCAGACCTTGAAGCTAGGCTGATACATATGGTGTATCATGGAATGGTAAGGCCTCCATCAGCCTAGGTCTCTGAGAAGCCCCAAGAAACAATCCTCTGAAACCAGTGTGAATACGTTGTATGAAAGAGAAATTCTCCATTCTTAGTTAAGTCCATCGAGAGCTGCAGTTGTTAACCACAGCATTAATTAACCCACATTTACTGTTACACTCCTGGGGTCGTTATAAATATGAGGTTCAAAGGTAAGAGAAGACATACTCAGAACACGTTTAAAATAAATAGAATGAGGACAACAAAAATGGCTCGTTTAATGTCGAATATAATTGATTGTCAATCTGTTTTAGCAGGAAAGTAATAATAAATATGTGAATAACCTTTCTGATAAACCCCCAAAATCTTCTGAGACTCAAATTAAATAATTTTTCATCTACTTTGAAAAACTTAAGAGAATTTTATGAGTACTTTTAGTGCCCATTTTACTAAACACATATACACTGAGAAAAGGCAAGGATGATAAGGAACGTTAAAGTTTTCAACACACTAATAAATTCAACACAATTCTAGTTGTTAACAGAATGGAGTGAGAGTTGAAATATTGGGCACTTTTATGTTCTTTGTTTCATATTTCTGAAATACATTTATTAAGAAGTATCTACTTTATTATGCACAAGGAAAAATAAAGATTAAAACAAAGGATTCCCTAAGAAAGACTGTCCAATTTCTTTTTACATAATCAAATTTTAGGTACCACATTTTGATACCCATTGCAAAATGTTGAAAGAAAAAGATTAGGTGCTGCTAAATCAAAGATGTGGAGATAAAAACAACCTTCAAATCACTGATACTCTAATCAATAAGGGCTCAGCTTTGTATTCTCCTTTACTGATGCAAATCAAGCTAATGATTTTGGCATTTTCAGGAAGTGTTTTCTATATTTTGAATACTCTTCTTACCTCGAGTGATGTACACAGTTGAGATTAGGGAGGCAATCAGTAAAAGGCATACATTGGGATTTTTTTTTATTGGGCACAGTTGCCTTTTTACATAAATGTCATACACAATTTGTACACTGTTAAGGTCCAATAAGCTGTTTCTCTCAGTGGCCCTGGCAGGTCTTCAATAGTATCACAGCACAACTCAACCCTGAAATGGAGTTCATCCTTAAATAAGTGAAATTTATAAAAGTCTCAGAAGTCTGGAAGAAGATGAAAAGCAGGACTAATGGAACAGCAAAACAAACCTCTTCATTTTACTTGGTATTCTGCAGCCCTTCTGAAACATGAACAACAATAGCTTCCATCATGAACCTGACAATTCTACATATACCCAGGAATTTTGTTCCTTTCACCCATGGAGAACACCAGAAAAGCAATTGCTACAACACTACCTTATTTTAATAGTATTTTCTTAAACCTTCTCTTTAGATAAATTATATCATAAAATGAAGAGGGAGTCAGATTTACTGTGAAACTAATGAATTAAAGCTTAGGTTATGCACATGGGCCTCAGTGAGAGTTGGAGTTTGTAAAGTTTTCTAGGTGGAGAGGGAAAACCAGAGTGCAATTAAGAAGGATTTCTATGCAACCATTCCTGGTAGGATTGCTAAACAATTCTTAGAAGAAAATTAGTTATATTTCTAAGGCTTTGGCTAATTATTTTCTCATTCTAAAAGTATATTCACTTTCATACCTAGTTTTATACTTGTAATTTACCATAAAAATAGTAATTTATTATTTTTTTTCTTAAATGAGGCTGTCCCTTTTTCATAAAATTTTGATCTCTCCAAACCTGGATCTTCTCCCCAGGGAAAATGAGTTTGGGGGTATGTGCTACCCCCATCACTGATTTATAAAATAGAGCCGTATCACTTACTGCCATCATAATGTTACCCAACCTCAAATCTTAGTGATTTAAAACAAGCACTTATTTTAGCTCATGGTCTGTAGAAGAGTGATTTCAGCTAGGTTTAGCTGGACTCACAAGTCTGGGGCCAGCTGGCTGGCAGCTGAGCAAGGATGGTTTTAGCCTGGATGGCTGGGGTGACTTGTCTTTGTTCAACATGTCTCACATCCTCTAGTAAGCTACTCTGGGCATGTTCCCACAGCAGTTCTCACAGAGGGAAAGCATAGTCAGAGGAAACATACAAAAGCTTGTGCATCCCATACACGAACACCTCACTGACTAAATCAAATCACAGGGATGGCCTAACTCAGAATCAAGGGGTGCAAAAACAACTTGTAACCTTGGAAAATGTTCACTAAAGTATTCAGAATCCTTACCTTTTAAAGATACAAACAGATATTTGCAGTTGGAATTATATGAGGTTTTAATTTACTTCAAAATAATATGAAAAGGGAGACATGGTAGTAATGAGATGAAGCAAGATTGATCAAGTTGATCATTGTTGAGGCTGGGAGATGAGTATACAGTGTGTATTGCATTATTCTCTTTATTTTTGCAAATGCTTGGAGGAGGGGCAAACCTGTATTAGCCTTTCATTGCACTAAAAGGGGCTACTTACAGCATAAATTTACTCCCTTTAGTACAGTAATTATATTATTTTCATCTAATGTATGATGGCTAGAGAAAAATGGAGAATAGAAATTACCTAATAAAATATTAGTTAACTGTATTAAAAAAAGAACAAATGTTTTATCAGTTGTATACATTTAAGGATGAGTTTATTTCTGGTTAATCTCTACATACATTTACGTATTTAACAACTATTCATTGAACACCATCTAGGTACCAGGCACACTTCCAGGCTCTGGCCATCGGGTAAAACACATGGATGAGGTTTCTGATCTTAAGGGTTTTATAGTTGTATTAGTTTTCTACTGCAGCTATAACAAATTTCCACAACTTTGGTGTTTTAAACAACACAAATAGAAAATCTTAAAATTCTGTAGGTCAGACATGCAACATGACTCTCACTGGATTTAAATCAAGGTGTCGGCAGGAATGCATGTTTTACTGACAGCCGTAGGGGATAATACGTTTGCTTGCACTTTTCATCTTCTCGAGGCCCGTGTACATTTCTTGGTGCATGACTCCTTTTCTCCACCTTGAGAGCCAGCAATGTCGCATTCTTCTGTGCCTTTCTTCTCTAGTAGTCACATCTCCCTGTGACTGACTACACCCAGGAAAGGTTCTCCATTTTTAAGGATTCAGATGATGAAGTTGAGCCTAGCTGGACCATCCAGGATCGTTTCCTCAAGATCTTTAACTTTAATTATATCTGGGAAGTTTCTTTTGCCATGTTAGGTGACTTATTCTCAGGTTCCAAGGTTTAGGATGTGGACATCTTTGGAGGGCCTTTATTCTGCCTATAATAGCCAAATGGTGGGAGAAAAAAAATAAAAGCATAACAAGTAAATAAGCGGAATAGATACTTTCAGACACTCAGATGTACCATAAAAATCCATAAAGTAATGATACAATAGACAGTTACTTGCAACGTGTGTTTCAGAGAAGACCTCACTAAGGAAGTGACATTTAAATTGAAATTTTTGGACAAATGGAGATTAACTTGCAAAGTTCCATAGGCAGATCATGTCTGGTAAAGGCAAAGTTAATGTAAATGCCCAAAGTGGGGGAAAAGAAAGATGGTAAAAGGGCTGGATCCTAATGAGCTAAAGGGAAAGTGGTAGCCCATGAACTAGGGAGTTAGGGTCCAGGTTTACTGGCTTGTATAGAGTCTGATTTACTCTGTTTTACTCATTTTGTATCAATCGTGAAAAAAGCCAACAGAGGGCTTTAAGGAGAAAAAAGTCATAATCTGATTTATGTTTAAAAATAACATTTGGCTGCTTTGTGGATAATAAAGTGTAGTTGTCTATCCTCCACAGAACCTAATACAGGCCTTGGCTATTATATCCTAAATTAGTAAAATCCTAAATTAGTAAACTAACAAACTTCCAATATTATTAACAAAACACTCCTTCAGTAATTAATATTAGGTTTGGAAAAGGATCCAAAGGACCATTATGAGATTTGGAATGGATAAGTAAAATTGGATAAACATTTATTTATTTTACTTAAGTATTCTTCCTTCAATAGAAGTAATTCTGTTATTTGGCATTCACCTCACAGGTTTAAGTAGGAATAAGACAAAGTGTTCACATATATTTTTAATAAATCCCAGTGTACAGTGTCTGGGGTACCCCATCATATTTTTAAAGCTAAATGAGAAGAAAATCAATTAATCATATTATATGGGAATGTTCCAAACCAGTGCTATTGTTTAAATTTATGAATAGACATTAACCATTTCACAAGGCTTATTTCCTAAATATATAGGCAAAAATTCATAGAATTGGCAGGAGATGGGTGAAAAATAATATCAGAAATGTATACTATTTTGATGAATGGGAGAGAATGATCCATGTTTATAATCTGCACTGTGCTGAATAGATGATCTGTATCATTTTCTCTTGTGATATAATCTGCTTAAAAGATGATTCTGTGAACAAGAAAATAATTGGGGGTAGTTTAGGTGGTAACATTTGCACATATTAGAAGTTGGTGGTTAGAAGGGAAACCAAAAAACCAAACTAATAAAATAAATAAAGTAACTATAGGAGGTATACATGAAGCTCTATCTCCTCCCTGCCTCTCCTATCAGAACAAAGGTACCAATTTCTTATTTTGGCAAGGAAAGTTTCTAAAATACCCTCACTTATGTGTGGTTTTAATGTGTATCCTTCTGTCTGATCTCCATAATACACATATAACCAGGCCTATCCCTCTGGTGAAGACTTCGGGAAGCTTGATAACATTGATACAAATTGAATTACAATGTCAAATTGACTTTCCGAGAAATGAAATTACAACAGAAAAAAAATTATTTGCTCTTTCAGTACAGATAATTTTGATTAATTGTACCATTACATAAAGATTAAGTCTGAAACATTCATGATGATATTGAAATTATATGCTTTAACATAATATAAAACTTATGTAAAACATAATGTATAATGTAATATATACATATAATGAAAACTTTTACATATAATGTAAAATTTTACAAACTTTACATTATGGATAATGTATCCATAATGTAAAACTTATGTAAAACATAATGTAAAACTTATGTAAAACTTTAACATAATGTAAAACATAATGTAAAACAGTGTAATTTTTCTTTCCCTCTATTAAAGCCATCAAGGTGTGTGTGGGTGTATATGTGTGTGTAATAAAGCTAGAGTACGCCTTTATAATAACACATACACATGGCAAATATCAATACAATATTATCAGTAATGGAAAACAAAATCAACACATATTTTAACTGCAAAATCTCATCTTATTTGATGCTATGACTGTTTTCTGATGCAGTTCATGGTCACTGTAGTAACAGTTTTGGCATTACAACATCCTGTCAGTAACCCATTCAAAATGACGGCTATTCATTGAAAAATGACGTTCTTTATGAATAGCCTTGTAACAGTCATATAATGAATTTATAATTATGGAACAACAATGCTGCTCTATAAAACTTCAACAGAATTAGTTCTTGCATCTGCCTTTGGTAAGTAAAGATATAACAGAAACTAAGGCATTTGCGCTTACTCTACTCCTATGAATGAATAAGAAGAAGCCACATTCAACAAACTGCTTTATTTTCTACTCCTTTTTAAATTTCCTCTTGCCTTTCTGTAGACCAAGAGGAAATAAATGAGCAATTAATCGTATGATATTCCTATCCTGACAGCACCAGCCTCTTCTGACTACATTTATTGCTGTACTGCAAAGCCTCTTTCTGCCACATCCTCTGGCTTGTCATAGGTTTCCCAGTAAATCTCCACACTATCCATTATTTAGCACAAGCAGCATTATACATTAATTCAAGAATGATTACTTAGGTTGAGAAATCAATAAGCAGAAGGTCCATTAAAACCCAGGTAATACTGGAAGATACCAGAAAGATTATAATCTGCTCTGTGCCTTGCACAAAAGGCACTATCATAAGCCAGCAAGAAGAATTCACTTGCACTGGTAACATCATTTAGACACTTTTTAACAGTAAAACATAATCACCTCGATGTTCTGACTTGCTAATAGATTTTTAGGGGGGTTCCAAGTTGATCCTCTAAGAGAAACTTTTGAAGTTTCAAATTTTGACAGACCAGAGAGTAATAGATCCGCACTTTATTAGTCACCTTCCTGGGTATGAGATGCAGTGATTGAAACATGCTAAGGGGTCTTTGGAGATGGCTTGGCCACTTATAATTAGGGAGATTCCAGAAGGCACTGCAATCTGGATAAAAATTGAAATTTACCAAGCAATCTCATAATCATTTTTTTTTCTCATGGTCATTTGAATGTCTTAATCTCCAGCTATTTCTCAATGTATGGGAAAGGCATGATAAGACAGAAGCAAGCAATTTTCTTCCAGAGATCGAAGGGGAATGCCTCAAATACAATTTAAGCGCCCGTATTCAGAACTTTCTTTCAAGGAGCAGCCTCTACAATGTTATTATTGCTTCTTTCCACTATTGAATGTCAGGTGTCCATCCTGCTGAGTGCATTGATTGTGGAATTTATAGCATGACACTTAGGGAGCAATTCAGACTGCCCTCAATAATCCCACCAGGCAGTGGAGTGGAAGGGAAGTACCAAATCACATCCAGACACTGCAGAGGGCATATTTCATAACAGAGACTCAGCATTCTTGAGATTCACATGGCTACTTATGTTATTCATCCTTCATTTTATGTAAACTTGGAGAGAGGTTGGGATGGCTGGCTTCATTCAGCAGTATCTTCCTTAAAGAATAAAGACTAGGCTTTAGAGTGAGGAATGTCTTAGTGTCCATTATAAAATAACATGAAAAATTATGCTTATATTCTAAGTAAGAAGGATCTGGCTGACTTTGAAATTACTCTTAAAGAGATGTGATTATAATGCCAGTATACAGTATGTGTGAGTACAGCGAATGATTTTAGAATTTACCATCTAGATGAGATAGTCAATATTTCTAGCTTGTTTATTTTTACGTTTATTCTAATGGCAACTGACAATGCTTAGAGTTCCACGTGCTGCCTAAATAGAATTAAACACAGAAGTTCAAGTCCTTGCAACATATGAAGGAAAAAGAGAATGAGTAGTTTATGTTCTCAGAGTTCTATATATAAGGATATCATTCATGCCTTTTTAAAAATTAAGTGTTGCTTATCTCCATGTTGATATGCTTAGTAAACATGTAGAACTATGAATTCGTTTTTTTGGATATTACATCAAATGGTGTAGTTTCAGTGCAATGTTTTTGTTTCTTTTATTTTTTCTATAACTTCACTTAGTTTTATTTTCTCTGTATTAAGTACTAAGTCATGTTTAAATGTAATAATGGCAAGGAAAAAGATGAAGTCGCTTGCTCCCAGGTCAGTCCCTACAATGAAACCATAGTTTTTTCTTCTCTAGAGATCTCAGGCATTAAAGACAATGGATCTAAGAAATTAGGTCAGATAACAAAAATAAAAATAAAAAACAACAGCAGGATGAAAACTAAGTAAGCACATTAAACACTAAAGCCATTTCTGACTTTGTAGTGTCAGCTAATATTCACTCTGCCTTGGTGACATCCTCACTTATATATGTTTTTGAATGATATACTGTTTTTTTTTTAAGAGGATCTTATTACAACCTAATGATTCAACCATAATGTAGGAGAAAAAAATAAAATCTGTGTGTTCTGGAGAGGCAGAGCTTGGAGACAGTTTCAGGGGAGACATGAATGAGACAAGTGAGTCCAGGTCTGAGGCACTACAACTCCACCACATACATTTCTAAATATTAGTTTTATATTCCCCTCAGCAAAGCAAGATGATTTTTTTTCTCAGAAGACATCAGTGCTGAACATGTCTGGGTTCTCATAAGGAAAGTTGTCAATAGAAACATGAAATTTGTAAAGAATGACCACTGATCATATTAGTTCTGACAATAAAAGTTCACATAATCTTTGCATCCAAATGAATGCTATTATCTAATTCTTCAAACGAAATCAAGAATAGGGTGATTTTTGCTCACAGGGGGAGTGTTTAGTCAGTTTAGTCTTAGGGAAGAAGAAAAGCCTTATGCTGCCTACTGCTTGAACAATAAAACCTGAAAAGAATTCTATTAGATTTATTCCACCCTAATAGAAAGCAGAGTAAACATTCACTTCTGAATTACTTATTAAGAAAAGAAAAATAGAAATATTGATGAGTAGTTCTCATATGAAATGTGAAATTGTGGGACTCTCTTCAACTTATTAAATAAAATAACAGTGTCAATTTCATATTTTTCTGAAAAAGAAACATGATTGATTTTATGGTGTATATTAAGAAGCTTAGATTTAAAGGCGAGACTTGATTAAGAGACTTTTAAAAGATTTCTCTGTTCTTCTCTACACTGTCTCCTGTAGTGTTCTCATATGTTATTTTGCTGATGAAACCATTCGTGTGCAAAGGGCTCCCGAATGTATTTTCTGACTCATCCCTGAGCCCCAAATTTATATATGCAGTAGCCTACTTAAAAAATTCCATTTTGTATTCAGAGTGAGCAAGACAGAACTCATAATTTCTCCCCTCTAGAGACCCCTAATGTATTCTCCTCTTCGTCTTCCCCCTTGCAACAAATAAACCATCTAGAGGCTCTATTCAAAATCTGCAGAATCCTCCCTTTCACCAAATCCCATACAAAAGACTTCATCAACCATGTATATATCGAGGTACTTCACTTTTCTTCATTTTTACAGACACTGTCCTGGCCCAAACTACTTCTACTTCTTTCCTTTACTGGTTGCACTCTTCTGTCTTTAGCTCTCTCTACAGCCCATTTTCTGCACAGCTTCCAGAATGATCTCTAAAATGTCAACATGTCTAGATCACTTCCCTTAGTAAAAATCCTCTGCCTCTTAATCACAGCACCTGAAATAAAGTCTATTCTCCTTATCATGGCCTACAAGTACCTAAAGATATGGCCATCTAACCATGAATTTGTTCACCAGCACTCTTCCCATGAACTACTAGGCTCTGACCCTTGCTTTCTTTCTGTTCTTTGAACACTGAGCTCACTTCCACTGTGGAACATCTGCATTTTGTTTGTCTAGATGACTTTCCTTCATCTATGTCAGGCTGTTTCATGTCTTTTAAATCTCAGGTTAGATGGCACCTTGTCAGTAAGGCCCCACTTCACTGTCCACTCTGAATGCCCCCGCCCCCGGGGTCCCATCCTCACCCCACGATTCCCTATCACATTTTCCGATTTCTATTTTCATTACTTTTATTACTGTTTGAATTTATGCTGTACCTTTGAACAAGGATGTGTTTGTTCACCATGACATCCTTGGTGACTAGAACATCTGTGTCACAGTTAAAGGATAAATACTAAAGGATGAATAAATACTTGTTAAAATGAATAAATTTACTTGCTTTTAAATGTATTTCTACTCCATCTATAAGTTGAGTGCCTTGTATTCCATATGAATTCCTCTTAATTTTTTTTTGAATCTCCTAATGTGGACTTTATAGCTGCTTCCATTTATTTCCATTATAATTAGAAATTTCTGGAAAATATTTGCTGTATTTTGACATAAATTGAGGGAAAATTTGTTCCACTCTTCATTCCCAAAAGCTATCTTTAAATAGTGAATTTCTTCACACCATGTCAACTCTGTTTCCTGTAATTCTTTTCAGTGTTTGCCAGTAACAGTAAAATATGCTGTTTTAATTTGTATTTATTTTATATCTCGTGAGTTGAACATTGTTCATAGGTTTGAGGTTATTCACGTCTCTTCTCTCAAATGTTTTTGTCTCTGTGACAATTTTTCTACAAAATTTATTCATGATTTTATTCAAAATACTGGAAATTAAGAATATATATTTTAAAAATAAAACATGTCCCCATTACAGAAATTCAAGTGGTCTAAATATAAATGATCTTTACATCATTCTACATTAGAAAACTTTCCAAGAAATCACATGGAACTATCTTTCTTACTCTCTAGCACTATAAATATCTCATCGGCTCTGCTACATCTCTTGTCTAGAAGTTGGCCCAGTGTAACCCCAAGAATTTTAGCAAAATGACAACTGCTTTCATATAGCTTTATGTCTGTTTTGGATTCAGAAGTTTATTGGTATTGATGTTCTTATAATAAAAGTTTATTTTCTAGGTTATGGCAGGATAGAGAAGTAAAAGTAGGAATGTTATTTTGACTGTACAAATTTAAATGATTAAAAATAAAATAAAGGCAAATAATTAGGTAAGACACACTATAAGTGAGTAAGATTGATACATACCCCAGACATAGCTTAACACAGATTAGTGAAAAAGTATCTGGCACATGGTATGTAGAAAGTAGTAACATTAAAGTACTATACATATTTGTTAGCTAGGATATATGGTGATAGCACACAATCCCACAATCTCAGTGGCTTAACACAATAAAAGTTTATCTCTGTATTCCAGGGGTTCTTTGCTCCACACTCACTCAGGGATCTAGTCTGATAAAAGCTCCAGCATCTAATAACTTTACCATCTGGGATATGAACTCTGCTAATTGCTGCGTCAAGGGAAGACACTCGGAGGCATGATGCTGACTCTTTAATACTTTGACATAGAGCAGACACATGACATGTCTGCCCACAGCCCTTTTGGCAGAATGAGTCATCAGCCATACCTTGAAATTGGACAGACCATTAAAAAGCTTAGTGTACCCATACTACTTCAGCCACAAGGTATAAGTAATGCCCTAGTGATTTGATTTCCAGCAGGATTAATACACAAAAAGATACATTTCTATATTTTATCAAAGTACTCTCTAAGTCTGTTATATTTGGGTGAGAGTCTGAAAACAATGAAGTATATAATATAGATATACACAATTTTAAAAAGTTTTGCTTGGACTATATTATCTGGAAAAAAATGGATAGATGATCAATTCTTGTCAAATGGAAGGAGGAATTTTTCCTTGGACTCATCCTCTCCAATTTTAATCAATGATTTAGAAAAGATATGAACTGTTATATATTGTCTACTGATAAAAATTACTGTTTAAAAATTGAGAATTTATGGCTATTACTTCAGTGACTTCTGGAAGAAAAATTAGTACTTTATGCATCAAGTTATAGTTGATCACAAGTATATTTTACCTCCCAAATAGAAAGTAACAATTTTACATGTGAAAACATTACTTTCTTGTTCTGGCTTTCTGCTAATTAGAGAAATGAATCTTAATTTAATTTATTTTTAACCTTTCTGATTGCTTATTACATTGCAATTTTTATATTTATACATAGATATTTTTATTGGGCCTATAAAAGTCATTGTGACTTTCTATTTTATATTTCCAAATATGTGATAATTTTCTATTATTAATGATTTTTTCAGAGTAAAAATATATAACCAATAGTGTATTTTAAAATGAATAAGAAAGAAGTAAATGGAAAATTTAACAAATATGAATATATGTTCTGGATCATAATGCTGTATTCACATGTTCCACTCATTTTTAAAAGATTTGAATATTTCTTTGAGTACATTTCATTGATAGAGTATTCATTGCCTTCTTGCTTCTTCTTGTCATCTGATTTTTATTAAGTTTAAAATTATACATCATCATTTGAATGCCTGTACCTTCCATAAACGTACTTATACCTCTACCATTACTCTGCTATAAAGAAGGCACTGCAGTCATTCTTAAATAGATCTTTGTCTGAGAAAGGAGAAAAGAAGCAGATCAGTTATAGAAGTTGTAAGATAAACCATGAAAAATATAACAAAGCCAGAAAAAGGAGAGACCCATCATAAGAAATTTTGTTAAGAGACAGCATCATGCATTGTCAAGGGCTGACTTACATGTAGGTTAGCCTGAACAGAGGGCAAGACCTCAAGAAGCCAGAATAAGAGTATTTGATTTCCCCAGGGATGAAGGTAGATAAAAGAAAATAGATAATATTATGTGTTGGGTGTTCAGGGGAGCGAGGATGAATTGAGAATTGATGAAGAAGAAAATAAAGGGGTAAAGCCTGAGCATACTGGCAATTTGAATTTAATGTTATATTGTGTAAATTACTTAACTATAACATGTCAACCCAATATATTACTCATGGTGTAGTGTATTTACTTTCTACCAAACTCCTGGCAGTAGCATGTATGTATAAGAGAGGGGGGAGGAAGGAGAAAGGGAATGAGGGAGAAGAAAGGAGAGGAGGGGGAGGAATAAGGGGAGAGGGAGTAGGAGGGAGGAGGGAGGGGGAGAGAGGGTTGGGGGGAAGGATGGGAATAAGAGAGAGAGAGAGAGATTTATATCTTTTGAAAACCCCAATTTGGTCTTTGGTTTGCATTTTGGAATGAAAGTCCCAATGACATGATAATTGCCATTTCATTTAATCTTTTTTTTTTCTAGGAAGATTGCTAATTCCAAGAAACAAACATATTAAATATTGGCAAATGCATTCCTTGAAGCCCAAGTTTCTTTCTGATGATGTGCATGGGTCAAGATTTTCTGGAAATTAAACTTTTTTTAAAAAAGGAATCTCTTTTCAGGAACAGTGCAAAATCAAATTATGTTGCTCCCACATATATCTCTGAAGAGTTAACTTAAATTGACATTATTACTTCCTTAAAAGAACTAACCTGTAGATTAGTTTCTGATAAATATGTCATTGCTTTCCGCAATTTAGCTTTGAATAATGCCTGGTTGCATCAAAGTCTTCTAGTTTGGAAATCTAGCATTGATGGCTTTTCTTCAGTTTACAGTTCTTGTATTCACTAAATTTTGTCACAACTTCAGTTGAAAATTCTTGAGACTCACACTTTCCTCTCATTTCCAAATAATACATTCAATTTTTATGTTTACACATTCCTTTGGAAGTGCTTTTTGATGTTTCTAGTTCATTTTTACTTCCATTCAATCCTGCTAATATTTCCTCTATACAATCCTGAAATATTTAGAGATTACTGTTCCCAAAATAATCATTACAAGATCTCATTGTTTCTGTTCATGGGAATATGATTTGACTTAGATATTTACACCATCATTATGATCAAGCCACTTAAACCTTTAATAGCACCAGTTTTCTCCTTAAAAATTCCACAAAATTGGAGTGAATGACCGAAATTCCATTCAGCGTTAACACACTATGATACTGTGATATTATTGTCTACCAAATTAAGCTTGAGATATGTTTTTCAAGTTTCTCTTCAAATTAACCCATCTTAAATTTCCAACCTTATTTCCACTGTTGCCCAATGTGTATTTTCCACTGTTGTTAATCACCTTCTATAAATGGACTCCATGTTTATCTATGTTGACTTGACTTTGGCAGTATTATGACCTCTGTCAGAATGTTTCATTTTATCTCTGAATTTTGCTCTCCATCCAAGTCCAGAAAAGGACCTACATTGGCTATTTTCTACTGTATTAAAATATAACTCATTTTCCTCTCACAGAACATTCCTTGCTTTCCATTCCATATGGGTATCTCTAATCCATTTTGGAATTCTGGCCTAAAACATATATATTAGAAATTACATTTATGTAGTGTGATTCTTCTCTAATTCATTTCTTTTGTGTAAATTGAAATAGCACTCTGGTTTCTTGCACTTATATCTTCTCCTCCTCATGGTTTAATTGTTAATTGTTGCTATTTTTCTTTGGGGGGATCTCTGTATGCATTTCTACTTTAAAATGTAGTTCACGCTGAGCTGTATGGATTCCTTCAGTTTAGTTCCTATGTTTTAAGACAACATCAAATTGTCTATCATTTTTTGCATTTTTTTTTCTGTTCAGTTACCATTTAGTTGCTCTTTAATGGCAGAATTTTCTACTCTATTGCTAAATAAGCAAAACCATACTTTTTATTGTGATCATCAAAATGGGGTGGACTCATTTAGGAAATAATATTCCTAAATTGAATATTGAACAGAATTGAACAGAAAAAAAGTTGCAAATCACTTGAAATAGCATCTCTAAAGGTAACTACTCATACTGTTATTTGAGGATTCTTCCAAACATGTTTATTTTGATATATGCCTCCATACATTTGTGTGTGTGTGTGTGTGTGTGTGTGTGTGTGTGTGTGTGTGTGTGAAAAAGACAGGAGAGGGGAGAGAAGGGAAAGAGGGTGAAGACAGAGAGAAGAGATCACATGTGGATACTTGGTTGTGTATCTGGTTATTTTAAATCAATAAGATGAATTTTTTCTGACGCATTTTTAATGACTACAATATGAAATGGATAGATGTACCATAACTTATTTAACAAGTTCCTATGGAATTGTTTGGTTAGTTCTTAATTTTTAATGTTATAAACAAGGCTGCAGTGAACAATTATGAGCACGTATCTTTGTGTACCTTTCATTTTTGCCTTATAAAAGTACTCAAGGTGGATTTGATGGGTCAAAAATACTTCTAGTTAAAATAAGACTAAATAACTAGAACTGCTTTATTCTGCTTCCTCACATAATAACGGCATTTTGGTTTTCTGCTGTCTTTCTATATGGAGACATATTATAATAAAAAGATGTATAAAATTCCTTAGTGAATTCATAATGTACCTTTAAAGAAGACACAGTGTATTATGATCTCAATGAGTAGTACTTGGTATGATATTTATGAATTTTCATGCTTATGTGTGTGTATGTATGTGTGAAGGGAATCTATTTCATACAGTGATGATTGTCATTGCTTACCTGCATAAGACAAAACTTGTTACATACCAGGCAATGTTATAAAAGTTTCTTTCTGTATTATTGTACAAAGATGGAAATGGAGAAATAATAACTTACCAAAGGTTGTCGTTATTAAATTATATTACTAGGTTTCTACCAGTTCCTGAGGTCTCACAACTAAAAATTGTGTAGGGAGGAAATCAGCTATCAAAATAAAAATAACTTTTAATCAGTCTTCCACAAAAGAAGCAGATTTTGCTGCAGTCCTGCATCATGGAAAGCCATAATCTGTGGCTTTTCTGAAGATGCAAATTGCTGTTATTTTTAGAAAAATAGTAAAGAATGGCAGATACATCAGGTACAGAAACAAGCCTGAGATTTTTTTTTTTTCCTGTGGAAAACAGCAAAATTGGTTTGGAAAGTAAAATTGTGATGTAAACCAAGTAGATAACAGCATGGTTCTAACTTCAGACCCAAGCTTTGCTTTAAAGAATATTAGCCATGAGTCATCATTTCTCCTGTGTAGAATTTTTTTAAATGCATATTCTAACTTAGAAAGAAAACTGAAATATATTGAGTTTAATAACTGCTACTTCATTTAACTTAATTTCAACACAAGGATGACAGTGTATACTATCCAAGCCATTGTGGTGATGAAAAAACAAAGCCTATGATGGTGCATCCAGTGTCGGACCGACACTCAAACACAGATTATATGCACTAAATGTGTTTGAGTGTTAGTCCATAATACAGAGATATTATTCCCTGATAGGTTAGAAGAAGATGAGTAAAGCTTGTCTCCTATAAGTGAAATTGATCGAATATAAACCTTTCAGCCATTATTAATGGTCTGGGAATACCTTGCTGTTATAATAGGTAGTAATTAACTGAAAAAAAAGCATAATTAATTAGGGTAGCAAATTGTATTGGGTGAAAGAAAACAATGATCTTGACAAGTCCTTTATAATAAACCCTTGATGTCATGTTAACTTCCTGTGTTCCAAATGAAGTATCAGTTGCTAACTATCTATCTACTATGAATACAATAAGCAATGCCTGCATCCTTAATGATTTTCCCAGATCAAAAAAAATGTAACTTCATGGAGGCATAAGCATTCCCATATCTTAAAAGGCCCATGACTCTTCTCTTATTGATGAAAAACAATTAATTCCTATTAGTTAATTTAATTATGTTGAATTTAGCCAGAAAAGTCTCATTATCCCTTGGTGTTTGTGGTGATAAAATACAGTTTCTAGACCAGCAAGGTAGTCAAGCTTTCCAAGATGAAGTGTTTTTGAGGCCAGCCAGCTCTCCTTCTTTTTTTAGAAATGCTTTCTACTATGTATCATATCTTTTTCCACTACAAAACTTACTGTATAAATGTACAATAATTAGTTAACATTATACTTGGTAAGAAATGATATAGTTAAAATGTTCTCTGAGATTTTTTAAGAGAAATAACTATGCAAATAGGTTAAAAATAATATACCAAAGAAATATACCAATAATACACCTTGGTTTGTACCAAGGAAAAACATTTAACACAGTAAAAAACCTTATCTATCTATCAATTTATTGTGGTTAAATTCAAAACCATACTTTAATTACTGTAGTTATTCAATGGCTTTGTTCACTCTAATTGTCTGAGAAATCACTGTTGTTAAGTAAAATTAAAACATAGAATGAGAGCCAGAAAATCTTGTTTCATTAAATTACATATTCACATTTGATATGCAAAGATGTAAATGTGGACAGGTTTCATTTATTTAATTTTTACAATTATTGATGGTAGAAGAGATCCAGCACCAGGTAAAAGAAGAAATAAATTTAAATTTCTCTGCATGATGAGAAAATAGATGTGTATAGTGAATGTATACTTGAATGCAATGACTCCTGGTCTCTCTCTTTTCACGTTCAACTTTCTAATTGGTATCTAGTACTATCTCTTTGTATCATCTCAGTTAATCCATTCTCTGCATTTTTCTGTTCTGTCTAGACTGCTAGGAGTTTGGCTTCTATGGATTGCAACTCTGTATTTCTTGTATTTAAGTATCTGGTTGGATTTTGCTAATAATATACTTAAGTACAAATTAGAAGTGATTGTGGAACAAGAAATTAGGATGGTTATTTGCCCCATTGGCGTTGTCATGTTCTATGGTTACACCACCTATTAAATGGCTTCTATTCTAGGCTTCAAGGGGTTTTCATGCTCTGACACCACTGTCCTTTGCCCTTGCTCTGTCAGGCCAGGTTGGTTATGATGTCTTGCTTTTAGTCTTGAGTATTTAACATCCCTGTGCTTAACAAGCACATCTGTAAATAATCTCTTCCTCAAACTTTCCTCAGTTAAGCATTTTAGCATACCATCTGCCTTCTTCTGGATCCTAAATAGTCACTGGTGTCAGGATCAGCCCAGGAGGTAGACGTTCACAGTGGGCTACTTAATTATTTGAAGAGTGGGCTACTTAATTATTTGAAACATATTTTTGCATATCTGAACCATTTTCAAAGACCATTTAGTAAAAACACCAACTAATTGTGAATCTACTACATTTAGTAGCAAAAGAGTTTTTCATACCTCATGTCATTCAAGGCCATGATATATTCAAGGCTAGGCTAATGTTTTCCAAGATGGAGTCTAATTTGTTTTAAAGGATAAATATAATATCATTCCATACACTGTATAAAAAGTGGTTGGCCTGTTCTTAATGTGATCATACATAAATAAATAATATTCTTAAACTTTGAAAATGGTCATACTTTTTATATTCAGGGCTGTTACTATATATTTTTTTTGATTAATTGCTTAAAATTAAAGTAACCAAACAAATTATTGGGTACAAAAATCAATAACCAAATAAAGTAAAATTAAAACAACAAAATAACCAGGCTCGCTGAACATCACTCTCTTTTGGACAATTTGTTGTTCTTTGACATGCCTCATGTCTTATAATTTTGGCCACTTATATTTATATTTCAGTAAAATGTATTAGTCTTATCTACTTATCATTTCTTGATAACAGAAACCTGCTAAAAATTTTAACATAATAAGAATTGTAATATTATGATAGTAATGGAAGTAATTTAACTTTTATGCCTAAACATTATTATTGTTTACAAGAAATGAGATAATGTCAAAAAATAGCAATGATTTTGCTGTTTTTAAAATAAAATCTTCTTCATGAATTAATACTTTCAATTCAAGACAATTTTATCAACTAATTACAGGTTCATGTGCCAGTTAGAAAAAAAAAATCTTATTGAAGAATGTATCCCCATCACTCTATGTGGGAGAGTTTTTATAAACACGATATACAGGAATAGACTATATTGAGAAAAAATATGGCAAGAGACATTCCTTCCCATATGATTGTTTAGGTCAAAGCAGAAAATTAAAATCAGGTGTGTTAGGTTTAAATCCCAATATACTGTAAATTATCAGGGATATCAAAATTTATCTTAACTAGGAACTGTTAATGAATGGGGTCAATGTGAGCCAATAATGTTGGATAGAACTTAAAACAGTGGACAGTTTAAAAGTCAGAATAAGGATCTAGAAAGCTGGGGGAGGGGTATTCATTCCAATTCTGAAGCAGAAAATAAATCAAAGCCCTATTCCCTGATTATATGTTAATAGGCCTAACATATAGGCCTTATTAACATTTTCCCAAAATGAAAAGGAAAGATGAGGATTATAATTGTAAGGGAAATACAGTACAATTAGGAACCAGGAGAAGTATGCTTTAGTTTTAGCTTTGTTGCAAGTGACTTTGGGGAAAGATGTCTTTAATATTCCTGTGCTTCATTTTCTACACCTGTTCACTAGAAATTAAACTCCCACCCTAAGTAACCGTCTTAATCATTCTGAAGATTAAATTCAATAATGCACATGCAAGTGCCTTGTAAGACACGGTGTGCTATACACACATTTTACCTTTATTAAGAAACACTTGCTACTATGTTATTCACAGGCTACATATCAGGGTTCCCAGTTTAAATATCACTCACAACTATGGATAAAGGCACTATTATGCTAAAACATGATAGCTAATTACATAAATTTATTCAACCACGAAATTACTTTGTTAATACATAAAGGAACAGATTTGTTATGTATGTTCTTGCAAATGAATACATCTGTGTAAATAGTGACCTTCACAGGATACTTCACTTTTTTTCTTTCTTTATTCTTTTCCTAATAAAATAATATTTGCAGACATAACTCTATCACTTGTGCTATAAGATTCATCTAATTTCACATCCATGGTCAAGGGCAATAATGATGAAACATGACACTACTAATGCAGAGCATAACTAAGGAATGTAAATGTTCTTTCTGTGGGTTGAATAGTTATTTTTCTTTTATTTCAATGTCTAGAACAGAACCAATAATGTGAAAAAAAAGAGAGATTAATGTGATACTCTTTTTATAACATGTATTTTCTTGGATTTCTCTTTGAATTATTTTGTTAATTTCTTCACTGCCTCACTGGACTACCTTTATGTGCCAGAAAACTTTTTTAAATAACAGATAATGTTTAGGTACATCATGTTGAGTGTGGGATATCCAATACAAATCAATTTTGAGAGTTATCGTTTAAATTTAAGTAAGTCGGCTATAATTAAATCCTTTACTTTTACTGTTTGCTTCCTGTGTCTTTGCTTCCCCATGGAAACTGCAATCCATGAGTTAATGTTTATTTTTTAAATTAAAACAATTAGTGGCCTATAACAATCTTTGGGAATTATGAGATAGTGAGGAAGCATGATAAAAAAAGGGACAAATTAGCTCATCTTAGTTTTCTACCAGTAATCTCTTAGAGCTAGCACAGTCCCTCCATCTTTCATGGATTGAAATGTGTTTATATCAGCATTATTATCTATTGAGTAATGTGTGTATTCTATGATAAGCAGTCATGAGATTTTCTTTTATTTCCTCTCAAAGACGTAATAAGTTTATAGAGATAACAGACATAATTCAGTGACTAATGGGAAACAATATGTACATAAGCATTAAATCTGTCTAAAAAATCTATTAAAAAGAAATGCAGAAAATCAGAATAAAGGGCTACTGTACTCATGGGAGTTCTGGTGGTGAGAATCAGTTAGAATCTGGGTAGGGTTTGATGAATGCTGAAAGAAAGGCTTCAGTCTTTTCCCACTAGAAAGGAAAACAAGTGGACCCAGCCTTGGCATAAGGACAGACCTGATTAGCTGGAGAAAATAATGAATAAGTTTAAATTTAATTCATTGGGTGGTGCCAGTTTTAAGGCTTTGAGAAGCGAGAAGCCTTGAAATGGTCATTGCGCGTTTGTTGGCAAGGGAGATGAAAAAGCAAGTTGCCTTAAAGGTAATGGGCTTTGCTAGCATGTGCAGGCTGGACTGTCCTCATTATCACTGTAATTTTAAAAGAGGTGATAGTTACTGAACTCCAAGTTTATCCCAAGCAATAATTGGAGTACTTCTATGTTTTATCTCATTTAGTATTCTCATGAATTCCATGAAAGAAATACTCAACATATTTCCCTTTGCAGTTGAAAAAAAATCAGAAAGATTTTATAAATTGCCCACGGTTACAGGGTTAATTAGTGCTCTGTCCTCAGAGGAACTCAGATCTCATTAAATTGGAGGAGGAAGACTAATAAATTGGTGATGGCCACATTCATGAGTAGTTTTCATGTAATTTAAAATATTAACATCTAGGAACATTTTGAAAGAAATTAAAAGAGTAATGAGTGGGATAACATAATCATATGTTTAAACTAATTAAAATATAATAAGTAATTATTAATATATTAGTTGTATTGCAAAAGTAGACAGAATAATAGAAATCTTGGAAGTAGATACAGATCCATATAACAGTATTTACTATATATAAAGATGACCTTTTTTTCATATAGGAAAGGAAGGATATCCTTACCATTTTAGAATAGTTAAAAAATAAAAAACAATGTTATATTCCATTCTCATACTATGTGCCAAGGTAAAATTAAACCCAAGGGCTCCAAGAATTGTTTTTTAAATAATAAAGTCTCTTGAGAAATAGAAGAATATATAAATTAACATAAATCTAAAATAAAATAAAAGGCAAGGGATTATAAGTGCATAAAAATTATGTAAGAAATCATAAAGGAAAACAAAACACTGACATGAAAAATAATTTCATAACAAAGAAAATAGTCAACTTTCAAATGACAAATTAGGATAAGTGTCTTCAAGGTGTTAAAAACATAAGGGTTAATGTCATAAAGATACTAATAATTTCACAAGTCAGGAGTAAGATTTGAAAATTAGAAAATAATAATACACTGATAACAGTGAACAAAATATGAAAACAAATTTTTCAAAGATATTCAAACTACCAAGTTACTAAAACATTCAAACTAATATTTGAAGAAATGCCAAATCAAACAAACACAAAATACAGTTTTATTAATTAATAACATATGAAACAGATGATAATGTAGGCAAGGATAGAAGGAAAAAGGATTACTAAGAAATAAATTTAGGTAAAATCTTAGTAGAAGGCAATTTAGAAATATTAAAAGGAATCTCTTACATTTCTATAAACATTGATCCAATATGTACACTTCTAAGAATTTATCCTGAGAAAACAATCAGAAATATGCACAAATACAATAATTTTCTTTACATGTTTACAGCATGGTCCCATTTTTAAAAACAAACTAGGAAAAAATAAATACATGAGAATGTTAACATTAATATTTCTGAATGAATAAATGATACACATTTTTTATAAGCAAATTTTCTTATATAACTTTATAAATCATTTTCAAGTAATAACTTACAAAGGCAAAAAACACAGCACAACTGGGATTCAAACCTAGGTCTGTCTGACTCATGTTTAGTATGTACTTTGCACAACAGTATCCTGTGGATAGTAGAAGATGGGTATAAACACTTAAGATCTGCCTGAAATTCACTGAGTGCTCAATAAATAGCTGTGGTTGCTTGTTTTGTGGTGGTGGTAGTATTCATAGTGGTAGTAATAGCAGTAATAATATAATTAATGGCAGTGGTAGAAGAACAATAGAAGCCAACAAAGAAGTGCTTGTAGAAGTAGCAAAAATAGTAATCATGGCAGAATACAAATACAATTAAGGTTTCTAGTAGTTGACAGTAGAAAGTTAAAACTAGAAAAGTAGTAGATTGTTTAGTCGTTGTTTAGTTGGAAACGTGATACTGTTAAAAAAAAATCTGAGATGCCACATAGTAGTTGTGTGGCCTTGAAAAATCTGATATTGATCTCTGTTACCTTATCTATAAGACAAGATGCATAATTTTATACTTGGTATTCTCACATAAGGATGAAATATCATAGTGTGTGACAAGCATCCGAAACAATACTGGACCCTTGGTGTAAAGAAATAGTTTTTCTTCCATCTGTTTCCTTAAAATATTTTATGAATGATTTTATTTTCATTAAAACGTATTCTTCATTAAAAATGCTCATATAGAGTTTTTAAATTACTATGTACCAATCTAAATACAGAATTTGATGATTTTAAGCATAATGACATCATACCCTGTACCCTTTTTCACATTATGGTTTCATTTTCAAGTATATGTACTTCTCCTAATTCAATGGTAGTATCCTCCAAGGAAGAGGCTGGGTGTAGTATATTTATTATTCCTAGCTCTTGACATAGTACCTGGAAAATAGAAGGTGTTTATTTTTTTAGTTGAGTTTAAGAAGCAGGAATAACAGGCTAACTATTATTAACAGAAAAGTGGAGATGAGTAGGCAATGCAACTTAAAGCTACTGTTTTATTTTTTAAAAGCTACTGTTTTAAGGTGGACACATTCACGAACATGAATTCCTAGGAAATAACACAAAGACTATATTCCTAGGGAGTAATTAAGAGAAAGCTAAGAAACTTTAGGAAATACTGTCAATAAGGAAAATGTTGCAGTTAATGAAAATTGGAAGTGAAGTTTAATGCCTTTGCTTTTGAGAGCAACTAGGTATGTGTTCAATAACCAGGTTATTGAACCTGGTTCAATAACGATGATCATTATTAGCTTATACATACCTGAAGTCTTGAGAAAATCCTTTGTAGGCACTGGTGTGTGACTAGATGAAGCAATCCTAGACAGGATGAAAGTAACATTCGAAGAGGACGGAAGACGGATTCCAAGGCCACATTCAATGTTGATACTGATGAGTGAAGAAATTGCTTCAGAAAGAAGAGTTCTACAGCATTGAAATTTGAAAGAGATATTATTCTCTTCCTACATTGACTCTGGATCATCTAATGAAGTTGCAGTTTTTTTGGTCCCAAAGGATAAGATAGTTTACTGGCATTAACAAATTTGAGGAATCTGGTTACTGACCCAGAGAGGAAAAGATGATGTTTCATAACACACGATTGAAAATTAAAAGGTACTAAGGTTATAGATGACAAAGCAGGTGAGATCATTTTAATTTAGGCCCTGAATCTCTTCATAGATTTATGGGGTAGAAAATGTATACCTCTTGTACACTATCTTGAGTCTCCTTAGACCATTTTTGTTTTTGTTTTTGCTTCAACAATTGATGTAGCAACCAGCTTTAGGCAGATGTGACCTGCCATCCATCTCATTTCAGCTGGACTTCATCTTTCTCCCACACTGGAGATTTTCTGGGTTTTGCTGCCGTGATAACTGTTGTGGAAATTCACCAAGTCATTTTGACATATTCACAAACTTGGAATTTTCAAGAGTAAGACTTGATTAGTGAGATATGAAAATTAGTGGATAAAATATCTTCCTCTTTCTTGTCTCAGGATTAAAATTCCAGGGTGTAATCTACATGCTCTTAAGAGTGTCCTGGGCTTCCCTGGTGGCACAGTGGTTGAGAGTCCGCCTGCCAATGCAGGGGACACGTATTCGTGCCCCAGTCCGGGAAGATCCCACATGCCGCGGAGTGGCTGGGCCCGTGAGCCGGGCCCGTGAGCCATGGCCAATGAGCCTTCGCGTCCGGAGCCTGTGCTCCGCAACGGGAGAGGCCACAATGGTGAGAGGCCCGCGTACCGCAAAAAAAAAAAGTGTCCTGAGAGGAATCATGTCCCATTTTCCCACAATGATGCAAGCGTTTGTCTAAGCCTTACCTTTCGGGGAGAGCCCAGGCTAAGAGAGTGAGGAGAATGGTCACAGAAAGCAGCCTCTCAGAATGGGATTCTAGATCTAGATCTTTCAATGTAAGTGATAAGGACGCTGCAGCTGAAAAGTGGGAAGGGGACAGTCCTGACTTATGGCAATATCAAAAATCTCAGTAAAGTTGTAAAACTAAGAATCATTTGTGGTAGATTGGAATCCTGTGCACGCAAAGTTTGAAACTCTGGTTCCTGTAATGGTGGTGACCACTTAAACATTATTGGGCAGTGATATTTTTAAGGACTGTGGGATTAGTTGGCTTTTGTCAGTAGTCTTAGTAGCCTTGAAAAATAAGAAAATGGCCAGTGTATCATACTAGTTAACTGTTAGCTCAAGGCACCTGGTGAAAATCAGAAAACCTCCAAGGCAGTGTATAAAGAGCACCTTATTTCTGCAACTGCAGGGAAGTCTTTGAGGAAAATCTGGCCCAGTTAGCAGTCGTAAGTGTAGCGTACAACCAGACCACACATAAGAGATGGAAGGCTTGGTCTCTATAGGTCTTCTGGGCCAAATTTAGTGCCGTAGATTAAGAAAAAATGTGACTTTGTAACTTGGAATGTAGATATTTCGGTAGAAATGCTTGAAGAACTTTAAACCCCAGTTTCTCCTGGGCTTTGCAGCCATAGGCTGCAGTTTCCTCCTCTGTTTAGATGAGATGAGCATCCCTGGTTTAGACATTACAAGAACCTCACTGAGATACTAGCTCACAAATCAGTGCTTGCCTTGCATGAGATATGGCACCATATCTAATCTTTGCCTGCCAACCAACAATTCAAATCACTTTACAGCATATTTTGAAAGTGGAGAATACAGTCCTTGCTATTTTAAGAAATAGTTTACTCATTAAAAAAGTTGATTAAGTATACATAACTCATATATTGTGGTAGGAATGAGGGAATATATCTGGAGAGGTCTAGGGATTATTGAACCAGAGATAGTGGAGTAGAAGGCTGGATAGCAGGGAATTTAATGACATAGTGGTCAAGTCATTGTGTATAATTTTTAGTGTATAATGTTGATATATTGGTCTGTCACACCAAGTAATTAAATAATAACAGAAAATTAAGGAAGACTTTATTTGGAGCTGTTTTATAATAAAAAATGAGAATGTTTCAACGTAGTGTCATTTAAATCAAGCATATAGAAAGACAAGTGTGTGGAAGTTTTCTTAGATTAAAAGCAAACTTCTTCAAATTTTGAAGGAATATTCTCTCCCTCCTGGATAATTTACACCAATGTGAGAAAAACAGCTAAAACTGATACAAGTTGGCTAAAGCTTCAGGATATTGTAGAGATTGCCAAAATGATCATTTCCATTTCTAACATATGTTGCCTTTAAGAGTGTTGGCTCAGAGAAGAAAAACTGAATGCCAGAAAGATAAAGATCTACATTTTAGTTTGAAAATCTGAATGTCACTTTGGGGAAGTATCATTCTCCCACTGTAAAATATTGATTCAGAGAAAAATATTTCAATTTCTGTTTTCCTTCTTAGAGTTCTATTCCTCTTGGGGTACTTTTTTTTTTTTTAAGAGCCCTCTCATTCAGATTATTACGTTATTTCATGCTAATACTAAAAACACAGTTGTTTGGATTGGATCAATTTTACACAAAAGATGCTTATATCTCCTGTAATTTTATCAAAATTCAATCTGTTCCTCAATTGCTCCAATTCTCTTCAGGGCCAGTGGAACTTTTTTCTACTGTTCTGATACTTAGCTCTAAAATGTAAATCAGTATACTTCAGTAATGCTCCCAAATTAATAATCATCTATAGAATGCTAGAATCAGTTGTTAATTTTCTTTTGTCCATTCCTGCCTATCCCTGTCCTGTCTAGCTACAGGAGAGAAAAGCCTGTAACATGTAAGGTTGATTCCTCCCATTTTCTGATTCAGTGAATATAATGTTGGTCAGCATACTGAGGATACTTTCAGCACCACCAATAGCTTAAGACAAATGGTTCTTTCATCTCAGATGTGCCAGGATGCAGTCCATGTGTATCTACATAAACACTAAGCAGCAGCTCTACCTCCTCAAGCCCCTGTTAATTCTATACATAGAACTTTTTGATGGGTTCCAGGATGATAACACTATATTACATGTTGTCTACAAAAAGTAAAGCCAGTATCATGTTGTATCTTTGGAGCAAATTCTATCTAGTTTCAAAGCTCAAGTTGTGGCATACCTTTCTAGTTATGTGATATTTATAAAGTTATTAGCACCTATTATTCTCTTCTTCCTTGATTATCTCAATTAATGCTTAAAAACTACCTGTTTTTAAGCATTAATTGAGATATTGTGCTTAAAGTGATTAGTGTAGAACTTTCCAGACGGCAGTAGTCAAAATTCACAAGCAGTTATTATTATTATAATGAATTAAAGCTCTTTGTTGGGGAGGAAGACATTTTCCTCTACCCTTCTAGGTTTTTCTGGCCTAAGAATTAAATTGACATGAGACAGATTAACAGGAGCAAATGAGACAGAGTAACAGGAGCAAATCAAAGTTTAGTAACATGTATACTTGGGAGAGACCCAGGAAAATTGAGTAACTTGCCAAAATGGCTGAAAAACTCACCCCCAATACCATTTTCAGCTAAAGACAAAAGAGGATGTTGAGGATAGTGGTTTGGGACTTCCAAGAGAAGGAAGGCAATTTACATGAAGATGGAAAAGCAAAGGTTTGGTAAATAAATGTTTGCTGGGCCATGAGAGACAATGGGACACAGAGTGGACTCTGATCTCTAGTCCCTGCCTGGAATTGCCCCCACCACACCTCATGCATACTCTTTGCAGATGTCTCTGATGATAGCTCTAGTGTGGGAACAGGCCATCTATCTAAATTTTTTTTAGGCAATTAGGGGGAAGTCCAAAGTTTCTTCCTGAGTCTTTTGGGCCTTCATTGTTTTCAGCTCAAAATAATCTCCATGCCAAGATGCATTTGGGGGCAGCAAGTTTGGCTCCCCTTCAGTCTCCAGATATTTTACTTCCATTTAGAATATTGAATTCCCTACATAGAATTGTTTCCATTGTAAGAATTAGAAAACAACTGGAAAAATTAAAAATCATATGTTTTTTAAAGCCAACAAAAACTGGGGATTAAAGAAACTAAAGATTAAATTTCAGAGAGGTACCAGAGTTTTCCAGAAAACCAGACGGCAGTGGCACTCAGTTCTTTTGGGCATATGCTCAATCTTGGGACACGGGTGGGTAGAGGATCAAACCTGCCAAACATAAAGGGATTCTGTTGGTATAAGGAGAAACCAGTGGAATGGTTAACAAATCACTTGAGCTGGTGTGATGTATTAGAATGAGCTTATTCTTGTTATTACGTCTGTTATCCTGTGTTTGCCTCTATAATTTTTCCATGTTTAGTTGAGGTAGCGATCCAGGTGCCCTTGTCAGTTCATCATCTTATCTGAAACAGGAAGATTCATAATACTGTTTTAAGTAAATAACCACTAACTGTTTAATCGAGTTCTGATATTGGGCTAAATGCCTGATGTATTTATGTTACAATGTATGCTACTTTCCATTTCCACTATTATAAATAATGCTATAATAAAATTTTAATACATATATTTTGAAAGCTTTTCTTAGCATAAATTCTAAGAATTATGATCGAGGGGTCAAAATTTATTAAGATTTATGACTTTACACACACACACACACACACACATTCCCATTTCATTTTCCATAGGATTTACATTCACCTGGTGGCAATTTTAAAAAGAAAACCCCTATGACCATGACATCCCTATACTGCATATTAAAGGAGGGGTGCATAAGGCCAGTCTGTAGTTCAGTAGTTTTCGGAACTTACTTATCAGTTAAATAGCTCATCAACCTGAAAGAAGAAGGGAAAGCCATACTGGGAGAATGGTGAATCCAAATTCAGAAAATTCTTATAAGCAAATCTTGATGATTAAGGTGAAAAGAAAAGCGTTCTGAATCAGGAATAGTACTCACAGCAGCATTAGTTTATTTAGCAGGGAGAAGGGATAGTGAAATGCTGTAAATACTCACATGAAGAGAAATGAAAATAATCCAGAAAGGAAGCATTGCCTATAGAACCCAATACATTTAGAATAAAATGGTAAGGGAAGTATGGTACATCAGCCATGGTTTCTAAAGCATATCTCAATAATGACTCAGAATATTCATATATAGTATTTTTTTATGCTAGAATGGTTTTCCTCTTATATTTCTGACCTTCAAAAAGAAACAAAACTTAAAGGGTGATTTCTTGTTTTTTCTTGACTATTGACTCCATTTTCAGCACATATATAAAATAGAACATTAAATAAATTTAAACATAAATGAAGATTTACTGAAATGTTCATTTAATTTAAGCATTAAAGTTTGTAAATCATGTAATTTTAACACAATTTAATATCTCATAAGGTAGTTAGAAAATACTGCCTAATTGTTCATTCGGTTGAAATCAAAGTAAACCGCCCTCAGAAACATTCTAATTTAAAATTAAATAAAACTAAATAAGCTATCATGGTGAGGTATGTGTTACCAGAGTAATGTATCATCACAACTTACTTTAGCTTTAATTTGTAGGTAGGTGCTTCACATAACTGTCCTCCTTGGTACTGGATTGCCATATCGCATATTGTTTCTGAGGCTTTAGGATATTTTCAGTTAAAGAAAGCATTGCTTCCATCCTTTTCCCAGACCATACACAGAGCAGAAGTAGATTAGAGTGACAAGACTTTGTTCAGCTCCCTGTATAGAATCCCCATGCACTTCTGTCTCTTCCTTAAAAATCATGTGGATAAAGTATGCATACCTGAAAGGTACCCCAGGTCTCATTCTGATGCAGAGTTCAAAATACAGAATTGTTTGTCTGTTACCCTCCTTAATTGCTGTTTTAACCTTCACCATAGGTTTCATACTAAAGACTGGTAATTAAATTTCCCTGGGATTTAGGATCAAATTGAATTAGCTTCATTAATGTCAGCATCTACTGATGCTGTAATGTTTACTTCAGTACTCTCTTTTCTTGCACATTCATCTTTTCCATTAATTGCTAGCCCCCAATTTTCCTAGATACTTTGTATTCTGCATCTAAGATTATAAAAGATAAATATTTAGTATCAGGTTACTTTCAACCTGCTATAAGACACTACAGTATATCACTCAGGATTGAATGACATACTCTCAACTATTAGGTTAAACAACTATAAGCAATTATATGGTTGTTTTCCTGAATATTTGACTGTCAATCTCTTTGTTTGACTAATTGAGAAATGTTGCTTTTCTAGAGAGTGCATAGTTAATAGATTTAGTCTAATGTTTGCAGCTTATGATACTTCAACCACAGTGTGATCCTCATAGCTTTTCTGAATTTCCCTCTTCCTTTATTAGTACTAAAGTTCTTGCTGCTTCAACTATTCTTGGTTCTCTTCCAGTTTTCCTGTCCCCTGTGACTCTAACTCTAATGGTCAGTTTTATTTTGGGATGAGGGCTTTCAGTTTTCTATTTTTCAGAATCACCTGGAATTTTTAATATTATGGAACAAGTATATTAATACTTTTCAAACCTTTGCTACCTGTAGTCTTTGGAGAAACAGAAAAGATTCTTTATACACATAAATTCACAAGTACTTTTTTGCTCATATAAATAAAATATATATAACAATCTACTGATTAGTTCTCTTGGTTATTTTCATTTTTCTTAAACACATCTCTTTACTGCTTTGTAGTATTTTCTCCTTCAGACTTAAAATAGTTGTTTTGTTTGTTTAATAGTATTTGACAATGTAATGATAACAGTTGTCTAATAAAACTTAACTCCGTTTTCAATATTCCGAAGCCTTCATATAGCTTAAGTCCTGTCACTGCCATGGGCCTGATGTTTAGGCTTGAGAACTTACATGAGCATTCTCTTTTCAAGCATTTGAATGCAGTTAGTGAACACACACACACGTAACAGGCATGTCTCGAACGTGCTGTGTTTGGACTAATTAACTAGACACCGTTTCATCAGTTGGTGACCCAAAAGAAAATCATGACTTTTCCCCTAAATATTTTAATAACCTGTAAGTATATTTTAAAGAATAAAATTGGACATTGATAAGAATAAAACCCTCAAGATACAATATAATAAATATAGTACAGCTGACCTTAAACAACGTGGGTTTGAACTGCATGGGTCCACTTATACACGGATGTTTTCAGTAGTAAATACTATGTCACTACACAATCCATGGCTGGTTGAATCCGAGGATATGGAGTTAAGGATAGGAAGGAACTAAAGTATTGAGAGGGCCAGTGTGGTTTTTTGACAGCAATGGGTTTGGCGCCCCTAACTCCCCATGTTACTCAGGCGTCAACTGTGTAGTATGTTTGTGTATGTGTGTATACATAGTGTGTGTGAGTAGTTTGTTTGCATATATATGTATGCACAAATAAAACAACTGGAAGGAGATACTCAGATGTGAGCAGGATTACTTTTGAGTGTCATGATCATGGGTGAAATTAATTTTTTCTTTATATGTTTTGGTATTTTTTTTCTAAATTTCCAAAAAAGGAACATGTAATACTTCTATATGAAAAAAAATGGTTTAAAAGTAATCAGATTTTAAAAATAAAAAAATAAAAACATATAGGTAGCTTTTTTTTCTACTTTAAATGCTGAATTTGAATTGTGATTTTGGATTAATTTTATGTTTTCCCAGAAATAACATGGAAGAAAATAGGCATTGACCTTTTCCTCTTATTCAAGCCTTATTTTTATCTAAGTTTTGTAGTTCCATTTTTGTTAAATGTTCTAAAATCAGGCTATAGAGTAAAGGCAGGTTTTGTTTTTACACAAATGAAAAATGAATTTGTATAAATTTTAAGACTTTTGCATCTCAAAATTTGTAAAATGTTTCACTTAGCAAATGTACAAAAATGTATATGTATAAGGATTTCCATTAAGTATTGTTTGTTAATAGGAACATTTGTGAAATCAAATTTTTTTTTCATCTAAGATATTTTCTTTCTTTTTTTATTGAAGTATAGTTGATTTACAATGTTGTGTTAGTTTCAGTTGTACAACAAAGTGATTCAGTTATATATATACATTTTTTTTTAGATTATCAAACTTTGTGATATAAAGCTTTAATTTTCTACACCTAAGAATTACAACAAAATAATAACGGAAACACACAAGGATATATGTTTGATAATGTTCATTACTAGCATTGATTATAAAAGCTTAAACATTAGAAATAATCCAAATGTCCATAATTATGAGACTGGATAAGAAATTTATGATACATCTCTTCAATGATATACTACTCAACTTGTAGAATTAGTGAGGTGATACTGTATTTAAGGACACAAAACAATGCCCATGGCTAATGGGGGGGGAGGAAAAAGTGAATTGTGGAAGAGTTAACTAGTGTGATCACCAGTGATCCCATTTTGTTATAAAAATATGCTTGTAAACATGCAGATGTTTTCAGAGCGGGGGAGGGCTGGAGGGAGGGCAGGCAGGGGAGGGAGGAAGAGTGAGGAAGGAGAGAGCTCAGTTAGAAGGGGAAGAGACAGGAGGAGAGATGTGAAGTGAGGAGGACAGAGGGTGAGTGGAGTAAGGTGAGGTGGAAAGGTGAAAGGAATAGAGAAACGAACAGAGAGAATCTGTATATGGATGGATGGAAATACCAGTGGATTTGAAAAGGAAGTATTTTCATTTTTACCTTTATATTATTTAGTGATGTTTGACAATTCTACAAGATAGATGTATTACTTTTATGATAAAACATAAAGTATTTTAAATCATAAACAAATGAAAAGACAACCCACGAAGAAAAAATATAACACATACAACAAATGCTTGCTATCTTTAGCATAAAAATACACTTTGAAATCAATTTGGCATTACAAATGAAAGGGCACAAATAGACGCTCACGGAAAATGAAATGCAAATAGCTAAGAATGTGGGAAAATATGTACACCCTCAGTAGGAATGAAAGAAATGTGAATTAAAGTATGGATTGCATATTGTTTTGTCTTCTAAATTAGCAAAAAATCTTTGAAATATATTAGTGGTGATGAAAACTTGCACACACTGTTATAAATTTAAGCATTCTTTTTTTGGAGGTAATTTTGTGATACATATCAAGAGTCACAAGCAGTTTTATGGCATTTGCTGTAGTAATTACTCATCTAGAAATGTATTTTGAAGACTTCATTAAATGTGGACTAAGATTTATTTACAATGTTGTTAATCACATTTTTAAAAGGCTTGCATTTTCTACAAGACGCTGATGCTTAAATAAAGAGTAGTTATACAGAGATTATGTAGCTAGTGATTTTTCTTGAAAAATAATACTGCATGTCATGGGGAAGGCTAAAAGAAATACAAGTAAGAAAATAGGATAAATTATGTAAGTAGGGGAAGGCTAAAAGAAAATACAAGTAAGAAAATAGGATAAATTATGTAAGTAGGGGAAAGCTAAATCACCCTCAGTAGGAATGAAAGAAATGTGAATTAAAGTATGGATTGCATATTGTTTTGTCTTCTAAATTAGCAAAAAATCTTTGAAATATATTAGTGGTGATGAAAACTTGCACACACTGTTATAAATTTAAGCATTCTTTTTTTGGAGGTAATTTTGTGATACATATCAAGAGTCACAAGCAGTTTTATGGCATTTGCTGTAGTAATTACTCATCTAGAAATGTATTTTGAAGACTTCATTAAATGTGGACTAAGATTTATTTACAATGTTGTTAATCACATTTTTAAAAGGCTTGCATTTTCTACAAGACGCTGATGCTTAAATAAAGAGTAGTTATACAGAGATTATGTAGCTAGTGATTTTTCTTGAAAAATAATACTGCATGTCATGGGGAAGGCTAAAAGAAATACAAGTAAGAAAATAGGATAAATTATGTAAGTAGGGGAAGGCTAAAAGAAAATACAAGTAAGAAAATAGGATAAATTATGTAAGTAGGGGAAAGCTAAAAGAAAATACAAGTAAGAAAATAGGATAAATTATGTAAGTAGCAATTTTCCTATAAGGAGTGTGTGTGCACATGCGTGCATGCATGTCGTCTGTCTTAAAAGAAACTGAGATGTCCTTTCCTTTTTTTCTTATTATTGAAAAATACTTATAACAAAAGAAACAAGGTCTTACAAATAACTTTTCATATAGATCATCTCATTCAAACTCTGTCTTATCCTTCTGATATTGTAACAGGAAAGAGCCAAATCTGACTACATGTTGGATCTGTTTCTTTTACTTTAACCTTTGCTTTCTGCTGCTTTTTGTTTACTAAAAGGATACTCTCTATACATAATGGCCTGCCTCTGGGGACCCTGCCCCTCTGCCTGAATGTTGAACCAAAGTGCCTTTGTTCAGGGAAACATCTGGAACCTGTGGATGGCTACAAGAAAGAAGAAATTAACACATCCCCTCCCTGAGATTGGCCATTTCAGGTGGTATTTGCAAAACTTATGGCCTTTTTACTTTACTTCCTCATCTCCTCCCCCTCTCTGTGCTATAAAAGAAAGTGGCATCCAAACCCCGATAAGATGGTTATTTTGAGACTTTAGTCTGCCATCTTCTCAGTCTGCCAGCTTTCCGAATAAAGTCATATTCCTTGCCTCAACACCTCATCTCTGACTCACTGGCCTTTTGTGCGGCGAGCAGAGCGAGCTCGGACTCTGTAACAGTATTAATAATAATATACCCATTTTATAAATTATGGAAACTAAAATTTAGATAAGTATTTCTGAAATACACTGCTGTGCTGAAAATCAACAGTCAGTGGATAAAAACCCTTGATTGTTCTTTCTTCTCCACACAAGGAGCAGCAAGGCAAAGTGCTGGAGAGCTGGTAGCCAAACCGATTGGATCCAAACACTCATTAGTAGCTATTGGATCTTGGCCAGATTACCTAAGCTCTCTGTTCCTCAGTTTCTTCAACTGTAAAGTGGGAGAAATAATTATTTTACAGGATTGCTGGGACAATTACAAGCATTAATACATTTAAAAGCGCTAAGAGTAGTGACTAACAATTACTAAGCACTAAATAAATGTTATCATTTTTATCATCATTGTTACTGAATATAATTGTTTCTTGAGTAACTGTACTAGGCAAAACTTGATACTTTTTCTAATTATTCAAATTTAACTGGTAGCCCTGGGCTCATGAAAATTATTGATTCATATTTAAAGGAAAATGCATGGAAATGATTTCCAATCAATCTCAATCACTTAAAATAATTTTATAAATGAACTTTTTTCTGCACAAAAATGTCTCCAAATAGAATATATTGAATAGTTTAACAATGATAGTTATATGAGCCTAGTTAGTTCTCAAGTCATCTTAGTTTTCTAAAATGATTGTGCATTCGAAAACCAACTATAATGTATTACCCCTGTTGAAACATATGCACTAATGAGTATAGTATCAAACTATACTGTGATTTTTATCCAGTATTTCATTAAAGGTCTTCTATGTCAGACCTATCTATCTGCATATACATATATTACATATTTCTATATACCTATATCCTTGATTTAGAAGATTCATAAAAATTATTTCTACATAATATGTTCACATATGAAATCTATAACTACATATGTACTTATACTACAATCTGTGTCTGCATCATTGGAATTTTTGCTTTGATAAGGTGAAAGTCAGTTCTTACTCTTCCTTCATTAACCTTGAATTTGGGAATAATTTTTTCATTGAACCAGTCAGTTAGCACATGTGAGACAGATTGGAGGATGCAGGTGCACAAATTGTGCTTGTGTGTTGTGGATGAGTATCCAAACATGCATGCTTGACTAATGGTGCATAGCTATGGAAATATGTCTGTGGAGCAAAAGGGTCTCAGCATCTGCCCCATCCACTGTAGCTCCAATTAATTATAAAAGTTTACTGTGTTGCAAAATGTCATCAATTTGATGCTGCTCTGCTTCAGGCCCAGCTGCCCAGTCATGGCAAAGAGTATGAGGTTAAATACCCCCCAAAATAAGAAACTTCAGTAGCAACGCACAGTTCATACTGATATGGAGAAGTGCTTATGGGGATTGGAATTTGGATTTGTGTTTTAATTTCAGGGTGCAATTAAAATATTTGGCAAAATATCTTATCTTCAAGCCTATTCAGAAAAAAAAAGAAAGTATTTAATTCATGGGGTTTTTCCTGCATGCTGCTTTTGTTCTCCAGTGTGACATATTCTAGCAGCATGGATTGATAAAATCTTGCCAAAACATTTTGTTGTAATTCTCCTTTGCCAATAAACACAGCCAGATTCAGGGGAAAAAAGTGTTATTTTTCAGTTTTAGATTGCACGAAACATTCATTTTTTTACTTGCCCATTAAACATTACCATGATAGAATCTAAACTTGTGAGCATAAAAAATAACTACTAACAAAATAACAATATAAAAGTAAAGGTAAGAGCTATAATTACACCATAGGTGAAGCAAGTAGTTTTCAAAGCTTTTCTTTCACTAAGGAAGTAAGAAAATAGTATTTGCAGAAATGATTTGGGGACAGTACAAATTATATCACAATTCAAAAGCTATGTATCAAGTACCTGGACATTGAGGAAAAACAGTCTTTGAGTAGCAAAACTGGTGTTTGAAGCAGTTACTTATGTGTAATGGATGGCATGCCCTGGAATTTTAAATTTTCAGTTGATCCCTATGGCATCCTTCAACAGTTGCTTTCAAATTGTGACCAGTTTGCTTTTACCTGTTTGGTTCCAGACATTGGGCTATATTCTGGGGTGTTGTAAAACTGAGAAATTCTCTGTTGTTTGTTGTTTTGTTTCAGAGGCACAGTAGATCCTAGAAAAAGATGGTTTGTTTCCAGGTGTGTGTTCCTTCTCAGTGGTAATAATGACAACAGTTGACACTGTCATATGCCAGGGACTGTTCCAAATGTGTACATACATAATTTATTTAATGCTCACAACAATACTGTGAAGTAGATACTATTATCACCTCCTTTTTAAATATGAAGAAACTGAGACACATAGAGTTTAAGTAATTTGCCAGATAAAACACAGTTTGTGGCAGGTTGGAGGATTCATCCCAGGATATCTGGCTCGCCACCCTGTGTGCTCTGAACCACTGTGCTCTACCAAGGGGTGTGAGTGCTGCCAGAAAGGCGGCTTCTGTATTGACTGAGGGTAGCTCTTTTCTAGATGAAAAAATATTCTCTATTAGTAAAAATGAAAGCAGGCTTATGAAAAATAAGTGTGTAAAAGAGAGAGGGAAGAGAGATCACTGTAATGGAAAAGTGAAACAAATGGTAAGAGGGAACATGTGAACAAATTGAAACAATATAAAAGCCAAGTGATGCATGAAAGAAAAGAAAAACCAGACTGGTGAGTAGCACCGAAGATTTCTTGACCCTTACTTTGCAGTGCTATGGGCAGGTAGAAGAACACTTAGGGAGTTTTGAAGAAGTCTTGAATCCCAAATGTGTCCTGTGGTATTTCTGGCACTTCCTGTACTGTTGTCTTCATGAGCTTTTGGTTTGCTGAGGGCTTCATACCTTTGTGTTTAGGATAAAGTGTGTACAGTTGCCTTCCCAACAGATTGAGCAGTTGAACATTCCTCTTTAGAGGCTAGATGTGCAAAAGTGGTGGTGATGAAGAACCTCCTTTTATTGAGGTTGGTTTGAAATGGGATATTTGAAGGATGTACAGACAATAACAAAAGTTGGGAGAGTTAGGAGTAATATTCTTTTTTTTCTTTTTAATTGAGGTATAATTGACATACACTTATATTATTGTTACATTAGTTTTGGATGTACAACATAGTGATTCAACATTTGTGTACATCACAAAATAAATCTAGTCATCATCTCTCACCTGGCAATGTTTATACAATTATCATTGACTGTATTTCCCATGCAGTATATTACCTCCCCATGACTTTTAAAATTTTTTATTAGTCTAGAAAAGCTGGTTTATTTTTGCCCTCTTACTTTGAACATGGACATTGTTTATTGCTTTAAAAGGAATGGAATATATAATAAACCACTTGCTATAAGGTCAAGTCAAAGTGTTTTCATATAATATGTCATGATACGTTTGGAATTAAGGATTAGCCCTTAAATCTAACCAATCTTCCTGTGATGCAGTATTCCTTCTCATTCAGAAATTTCCATGATGTGTTTGTATCTACAAAAGCTAATGGTGGGATGAAATTCTTTCTGTAGAAAAGCTTGCCATATAGGAATCCTCAGGGGACTTGGATGATGGGAAGGAAGTCATACATATTTTCCTCAGTAAATATTTAAAGAAATACATCCTTTAAGGCTCTGAAATTGTCTCAGCCATGATTCACAAAATGAAGAAAACTTGAAGAGAAATCTCTTTCCTTTAAAGGAAGAAAATTATTAGTCTGTTTGTCCTACAGCCTGGGATTACTGAGATAAAAAAATAAATTAAAGCTACATGTTTGCTCTTGACTTTTCATCTACTGTTTTTTCTATCAGCATGTGGCAAACTTCAGCAGGAACAGAAGTACTATTTGAAATTATAAAAAGTTTAAAAAGCATACTCAGGTTGTGCCCCACCCTCTCAAGTAAAGCAAGACTATTAACACACTAGAAGCAGTTAATTTAGAATCATTTTAAAATTTTGGTTGATAAT
This sequence comes from Neophocaena asiaeorientalis asiaeorientalis, assembly GCF_003031525.2. Classification (NCBI taxonomy): domain Eukaryota; kingdom Metazoa; phylum Chordata; class Mammalia; order Artiodactyla; family Phocoenidae; genus Neophocaena; species Neophocaena asiaeorientalis. The sequence goes on along the minus strand of NW_020174042.1, from coordinate 539,710 downwards.
ATGTTCCTCTGGTGACTTTTTTTTAACATCTTTATTGGAGTATAATTGCTTTACAATGGTGTGTTAGTTTCTGCTTATAACAAAGTGAATCAGCTATACGTATACATACATCCCCATATCCCCTCCCTCTTGCACCTCTCTCCCACCCTCCCTATGCCACCGCTCTAGGTGGTCACAAAGCACTGAGCTGATCTCCCTGTGCTATGGTGCTGCTTCCCACTAGCTATCTGTTTTACATTTGGTAGTGTATATATGTCAATGCTACTCTCTCACTTCGTCCCAGCTTACCCTTCCCCCTCCCCGTGTCCTCAAGTCCATTCTCTACGTCTGCATCTTTATTCCTGTCCTGCCCCTAAGTTCTTCATAACGACTTTTGTTGTTGTTGTTGTTTTTTTAGATTCCATATATATGTGTTAGCATACGGTATTTGTTTTTCTCTTTCTGACTTAATTCACTCTGTATGATAGACTCTAGGTCCATCCACCTCACTACAAATAACTCAATGTTGTTTATTTTTATGGCTGAGTAATAGTCCATTGTATATATGTGCCACATCTTCTTTATCCCTTCATCTGTCAACGGACACTTAGGTTGTTTCCATGTCCTGGCTATTGTAAATAGTGCTGCAATGAACATTGTGGTACGTGATTCGTTTTGAATTATCCCCATTACTTATTTTATAACCGGAAGTTTGTACTTCTTAATCCCTTTAACCTATGTACTTCCTAACAGCTCCCCTCTCCTCTTGTAACCATCAGTCTACTGTCTGTATCTAGGAGTCTGGGTTTTGCTTTGTTTTGTTTTTTAGATTCCATATATAAGTGACATGCAGTATTTGTCTTTCTCTGTCTGATTTAGTTCACTCAGCTTAATCCCCTCAGGGTCCATCCATGTTGTTGCAGATGGCAAGGTTTCATTCTTTCTTATGGCTGAGTAGTATTCCATTATGTGTGTGCGCGCATGTGTGTGTGTATATTCCACATCTGCTGTATCAGTTCATCTACTGATGGGCACTCGGGTTCTTTCCACATCTTGGCCAGTATAATGCTGCATTGAATGTAGGGGTGCATATATCTTTTCCAATTAATCTTTTCATTTTCTTCATCTAAGTACCCAATAGTAGAATTTCTGAATCAAATACTAGCTCTATTTTTAATTTTTTGAGGAACCTCTGTACTGTTTGCCATTGTGGCTGCATCAATTTACATTACTACCAACAGTGCACGAAGGTTCCCTTTTCTCCACATTTGCCAACACTGGTTATTTCTTGTCTTTTTGATAATAGCCATTCTGACAGGTTTGAGGTGACCACTCATTGTGGTTTGGATTTGCATTTCCCTGATGATTAGTAATGTTGAGCATCTTTTCATGTACCTTTTGGTCCATTTGTCTCTCTTCTTTGAAAAATGTCTATTTAGATCCTCTGCCCATTTTTTAACCCGATTGTTTGTTTTTTTGTTAGTGAGTTGTATGAGTTCTTTATATACTTTGGATATTACCACCTTATCAGATACATAATTTGCAAATATCTTCTCCCATTCTGTAGGTTGCCTTTTCATTTTGTTGATTGTTTCCTTCACTATGCAGAAACACTCTAGTTTGATATAGTCCCATTTGTTTATTTTTGCTTTTGTTTCCTTTGCCTTTGCAGTTAGATCCAAAATAATCACTAAGCCTGATGAGAAGGAGCTTACCACCAATGTTTCAGGTCTTACATTCAAGTCTTTACTCATTTTGAGTTAATTATTGTATATGGTGTAAGGTAGTGGTGCAGTTTCATTTTGCGTGTTGCTGTCCAGTTTTCCCAACACAATTTATTAAAGAGACTGTTCTTTCTCCCTTGTATATTCTTACTTCCTTTGTCATAAATTAATTGTCCGTATATGTGTGGGTTAATTTCTGGGCTGTCTATTCTGTTCCATTGATCTATGTTTCTGTTTTTATACCAATACTATGCTGCTTTGATTACTATTGCTTTGTAGTATAGTGTGAAATCAGGGCGAGTGATACCTTCAGCTTTGTTCTCTCTTAAGTTTGTTTTGGCTATTTGGGTTTTTTTTGTGGTTCCATACAAATTTTAGAGTTATTTGTTCTTGTTCTGTGAAAAATGCCATTGGTGTTTTGATAGAGATTGCATTGAATCTGTAGGCTGGGGAGGTATGGACATTTTAGCCATATTAATTCTTCCAGTCCATGAGCATGGAGTATCTTTACATTTGTTCGTGTCTTCTTCAATTTCTTGTATCAGTGTTCTATAGATTTCAGTGTACAGGTCTTTCAGTTCCTTGCATAAATTTATTCCTAGGTATTTTATTCTTTTGGTGTGATTGTAAATGGGATTGTTTTTCTTTTTTCTCTTTCCGATAGTTCATTATTAATATATAGAAATGCCACAGATTTTTGTATATTAATTTTGTATCCTGTGACTTTATTGAAATCGTTTATTAGTTCTAACAGTTTTGGGGGGAAGTCTTTTTAGGATTTTGTTTATATAGTTTCATATCATCTGCAAATAGTTTTATTTCTCCTTTTCCAATTTAGATGCACTTTATTTCTTTTTATATTTTCATTGCTGTGGCTAGGACTTCCAATACTATGTTCAGTAAAAGTGGGGAGAGTGTGCATCCTTATCTTGTTCCTGATCTTAGAAGAAAAGCTCTCAGCTTTTCAGTGTTCAGTATGATACGAGCTAACTGTGGGTTTGTCATTTATGGCCTTTATTGTGTTGAGGTATGTTCCTTCCATACCCACTTTGTTGAGAATTTTTATCATAAATCAGTGCTGAATATTGTCAAAAACTTTTTCTGCATCTATTGAGATGATCATATGATTTTTATCTTTCATTTTTTTAATGTGGTATATCATTGTCGATTGATTTATGGATGTTGAACCATTTTTGCATCCCTGGAATAAATCCCTCTTGTTCATGGTATATGGTCCTTTAACACATTATTGACTGGGGGATTTTTGCAGAAACTAACGCCTGTGGCCGTAATACCTCTCTGGTCAAAAATGCATTAATGTATTTTTGAATTTGGCTTGCTAAAATTCTTTTGAGGGTTTTTGCATCTATGTTCCCTAGGGATATCGGTCTGTAATAGTCTTTCCTTTTTTTATGTGATGTTCTTGTCTGGTTTTGGTATGAGGGTAATGCTGGCCTCATAAAGTGAGTTTGGAAGCTCTCCTTGCACTGCAGTTTGTTTTTTTTTTTTTTTTTTGAGAAGTTTGAGAAGGATAGATATTAAATCTTCTCTGAAAGTTTGGTAGAATTCACCAGTGAAGCCATCTGGTCTTAGATTTTTGTTTGTTGGGAGTTTTTTGATTACTGATTCCATCTCCTTACTGGTAATTTATCTATTCAGATTTTCTATTTCTTCATGACTCAGTCTTAGAAGATTGTAAATATCTAGGAATTTATCCATTTCTTCTAGGTTGTTCAATTTGTTGGCATATTGTTGTGTATATAATAATTTGTTTTTCTCTCTTGCTGCTTTTAAGATTCTCTCTTTATCTTTAACCTTTAACATTTTAATTATAATGTGTCTTGGTATGGATCTCTTTGAGTTAATCTTAATTAGGACTCTGGGCTTCCAGGACCTAGATGTTTGTTTCTTTCCCTGGGTTAGGGAAATTTTATTTATTCAAATAAGATTCTGCCCTTTTCTTTCTCTATTCCTCTTCTGGGAGCCCTATAATGTGAATGTTAATCCAATTGATGTTGTCCCAGAGGTTCCTTAAAATTATCTTCATTTTTTTTTTAATCTTTTTTTTTTTTGCTGGTTTGCTTCAGTGAGTTTCATTGCTTTATCTTCTAGCTTGCTGATCTGTCCTTCTGTTTGATCCAGTCTGCTGTTGAACCCCTTTAGTGTATCTTTCAGCTTTGTTTTCTTCAGCTCTGTGATTTTCTATCTCTTTGTTGAGATTCTGTGTTCTTCTCCTGAGTTTGATAAGCATCTTTATTACCATTATTTGAATTCTTTACAGGGAGATTACTTATCTTCATATCACTGATGCCTTTTTTTTTTTTTTTGAGGTTTTATCTTCTTCTTTTGTTTGGAATGTATTTCTCTGTTTCCTCATTTTGCTTGACTGTCTGTGTTTGTTTCTATGTATTAGGCAAAGCAGCCACCTCCCTCAGTCTTGAAGGAGTGACCTTGTGTAGATCATGATCCTTTTTATTCAACAATGCCCTAACTCTTGGTTGTCTCTCAAACCTTTGTGATTGTCTAACTGCCTGATTTATTTTTGATATACCCCCACAGTTGAGGGTGTGCCAGACCTGTCAGTGTTCCAAGAGGAGTGTTCTTATTTAGCACCTAGTTTCAGGCTGATTGGGTGGCAAACACTCAGGCAGCAGCTTTTAAAGTATGCAAATATATACAGTACTGTGGGCCCACAGTTGTAATCCCTGCTGGCCTCGAATCAGAGAGATCTGAAGGTATCCCCTGGGTGATATTTGTGAAAACCGGGGCTCCAAATGAGTGTATAAGTTCCTTTCTTGAAGTCTCATTGAGCAGTAGTGAGGCCAGTGGGCTGCACAAGGATGGTGTCTCCCTGCTTATGTTCACTGGCAGTGCCTCCTTAGCCTCTAGATGTGTGGGAAACCTGAAGCCTGTACTTCCGGTGGAAACTCCAGGCTAAGTACATAGGCCTTTTTCACAGAAGGAAAGCTGTGTGTGCAGTGGTGGTGCTCAGGTTGTGGCCTGGAAGGAGCTGTCTTTCCGATTGTTACAGTCCCATGGAAGTCAGGAATGGCAGCGCCCCTGGCCGCCGCCCTGGCCAGTCAAGTGTTGTTCCCTGTGTGGCTTGTGCATGGCCGCTGGGTTTTGCATGGCCGCTGGGTTTATCAAGGTAGCTGGAGAGTGTAGGGAGCGGTCACGCTCTGGCTTCAGCATTGCAGTAGGAGACTGCCTTGTCTATGCCTGTGCCCCAGCTTTAGGCTTGGAGCAGGAGAATGCCTCCACTGCTTGTGCTCTCCGGACCCAGCCAGGAGGTGGCAGAGTGCTGTAACTTCAGCAGGACAGCAGGATAGTGCTGCAACAACTTGCCCATAGCTGTCTTAGCTAGGTGGCAGGAGGGTACAGCCTCAGAATTTGCCCCCTTGCAGTAGCAGGCTAGGTGGAGAGTACAAAAATATTGCCACCACCAGGCCGTTGTCTCCAAGGAGCATTTCAACTGTCCCCTGCCTCTCCATCTGAAGCCTTTAGATTAGCAAATGAATCACCTTCACACACAGTCTAGGCACCTTTCAAACTTGTGTCCTCCCCACATTCCTCTCCCCTGCCCCCCCTCAGTCTCAGGGTGAGTGAGACCACATGTGAGCTCTTTAAAAGAGGAATCTCAGTTTCCTATAGCCCATTGGGACCCTTAGATGTCAGCCCTGCTGGTTTTCTAAACCAGATGTTTTGTGGGCTCTTCTCTTTGGTGCAGATCCCAGGGCTTGGGGTGCCTGATGTGGGGCACCAACCCCTCACTCCTCAGGGAGAAGCACCTGTCTCATAAGCTCCCTCGCCACTGTGTGCTGCTGCACCGGGGGTGGTTTTTTTTTTTGCCAGACCTTGTCTTTGCCTTTCCTACCCATCTTGATGTGGTCCTTTTATTCTTCATTGTGGAGAGCAGTTCATCTAGTTTTCAGATCTTTGTCAGAGGGAAATGATCCATATGTAGCTGTGTATTTGGTGTGTCCATGGGAAGAGGTGGGTTCAGATTCTTCCTAAGCCACCACCTTGGACTTTATACCACCCCAGGAGTGATATTCTGGGAACAGAAGTTATACTGTAGATGGAAGGTCCAGGATAGATGCTGTTCCTCTTTAGGTAAATATTTAAAAGCTTCTTTTTGTTCTATCATTTTTATTATGCATCCTTTTTATGCTTCTTTAAATATCCCAATCATACAAACACTTAGACACAGCCTACAGTTCTACCCTTTCAGGATAAACAGTTAATTTTGCTGTAAACTCAGAGATGTACTCTAACCCAAAGCAAAAAAATAAAAAAAGGAGGGGATGAGGTTGAGGTCACTGAATCATGAACGTGAACAAACAAATCTGTACAGCAAGATAAGTCAGAAGCAGTGTGGAGTAAACAGAGGAGTCTAATGATCAGGACAGGAGATGGACAGTGGGTGAAAGAGAGGACCAAGCATGTTCTCAGTATACCATGATCTTCATACAATTTTCTGGGTGCAGTAGAAGAGATTATCCACATATAATTTAGATTAGTTGAGTTCTAATTATAGGCACTGTGAAAATTTTATCAACTTTAATTATACCATAATAGAAAATTTTGTTTTACTCAAAGTTTTTTCTCTTGCAGGAGGATAAAATGAATCCAGATTTGGTTAAAGAAATAGTCATGTGTTTATGTGATACATTAAAAGTGATATTAAATTTTATTAACTTTATATTTAATATAAATTTTATTTATAAATACCATTAAAATATTAGGGATCTATATTTATTTCCTTATGGAATGCCCATATTATGAACATCTCTTGATTTATGATTACCCATGAATATAAAATATATATGCCTATTAAACATAGCACAGTATAATTCATAGTAAACATGTACATTCAGTGCATGGTCACACATACTATAAATCAACACCTTTTTCTTCACTGTCTTGATTTTTCTGAACTGCAATAAAGCTATAAAAAAATATATTAAAAATCGTCTATAAAAAATTATATATGACCTTAAGAAAGGATAAATCAACTTTATTTGCATGTAAGAATATATTTTAACCTGAGACAAGAAAACCATCCCTAAATGATCTGAATTAGTAAATTATTCTATAAACTGAATTTAAAAAATAAAAATGAACGTATCATTAGTCTTTCTACATATTCCCTTCATTAAATGTGTAAGGAGAATTTTTTGAGGGGGGTTGGGAGGCATTCTGTTAGCCAAGTTGAGCTAAGCTTTAAATGTATCTCTCTCTCTCTCTCTCTCTCTCTCTCTCTCTATATATATATATATATATACATACATTCAAAATTTAGTCATAGTTCTCATAAATAAAATGAAAATTGAAAAATAATATTAGCAGTAGCTTAATAAAGGAAATCATGAAAACAGATTGAAAGAAAACACATATCAGTTACTGGATGGAAAATGAAAGATTTCAAAACTTCTCCCAAATTATTTTATGACTTTCATGTACTTTATTAATTTGAGAATTTTTTGGTTTACAAAATAATTCCACAGATAATCACACAAATAATGGAACAAAGTCAGTCAAGAAAATAAAACGAGGAAGAAGCTTCATTGCAGATATCTTAATATAATATTTTCCAAAAGCAGTTTAACACATTAAAGAATTACAAATCTGTGGGGTTAATGACTGTTTTTAAAATATGGTATGGGACAATTTAGAAAAAGTTTGGGAAAATAAGAATAACATAAAATATATTTATATGAAAAAGTTCTACATCCAACATATTTAAAAAATAGCAGATGGACTGGAGATAAATGAGAAAGCAAAATGAAAACATTTAAATATTGTAAAAAACATAATGAGTATGAGGTGAATGCTTATTATATCCTTGAGTTCAGTAGGCTCTCTTTGTTTAAAGATAAATGAATCATTAAAAAAATTGCAGACACACTGGATGCAAATTCTCAGAAAAAATGTTACCAATTTGACTCTTACCTCTTGTACTATCAAGTCTGGATTATCTGTTTCTCCAGGGTAAATAGTTGCTGGGCAACAAGGAGTGGAATGCAGGTGAAGCGTTGGGTGCTACTGAAGTTCTAGCAGGGAGCCGAATCTTCCTCTTGTGGGCTGGGCTAGCATATGGAAATAGACATTGATATGTTCAGAATTAAGATCCAATGTTGGTTTCAGGGAATGCTTGATCCAGATCTCTGTGACCTCTCTGAAGAATGGCTAACAGCAGTTCCTTCGAGTTGTCTCTGTTCTCCATAGCCACGAAATACCTGAATGATTGAGTTAGGAAATAAACACTTTTTACCCCTTAGGCCCTACACCATGGAATAGATTAAGGAACTAGAGACTAAGCCTGCTTGCTCAACAACAAATCAAAGTAAGAGGAAATGCTTTGACCTACACTCTAGATCTAAGTCCTAACCAGCAGACCAAGATAAATAAAACATATTCAAAAGAGCCTAGAAATCTGAGGGGAAAAAACACCAAACAAACAGAACACACACACACAACAACTGAACAACACATACTTTATGTCAAAATATGACAACCGTTCAAAAGGTATGTGGAAAAAATAAACTGAGAAAACCTGCAGCATAATGGATTTTACTTTATTGTATAAATGCAGCTTGCAAATTAATACCAAAATGGCAATTCCAATTTTTAAAAACTGAACAAAGAAACTAACCCTAAAGCCAAAACTTGTATTACAAACATATCCCAACAACCGGTTGCCAATTAAAATGTAATACATATTTGAGCTATCAAATACTGTGTTTCATCAAAACAAAGAGGCCATTATTTCTAAGATGTACCATTATGTTATGTAAACACTAAAGAAAATAAATTGCCAGTCATACTCTGTTATGGCAAAATGCTATGAAACCATTGACTGTAAATTGCATCTCAAATTCAGAGATTGTAATACATGAAAAAAATGGATGGAGTAGATGAATATGACAAACCATTATTGGCTAAAATGTTTTTATGTTCGTTAGATTGTCTTCAAAGGATTATTAGGAAAAAAAAAGTTATTTTAAAAATAAAAGGAAAGTGGGTAAAAAATGCAGAGGAAACAATTGCAGAATGTGCTTGTGTTACAGCTGATAAAGTATGTTCACTAATTCCTTAGAAGTATTAGAAGTTCATATCAGAGTACTATATCATTTTTAATTTATTGTGTATTATTTTGCCTAAGTTAAACCAATTACATAGAAATTCACATTTAATTATAATGAGTTAATTCATCTAACTGCATTCAGAGTGTGTATGAGTGTGTGTGTGTGTGTGTGTGTGTGTCTGTGTCTGTGTCTAGGAAGCATGAAAGCTCATTCAAAGGAAAATATTTTGTAAAATATTAAATAAGATATAGAAAAACGAGTTACTATTTATCAGGCTAGTTTTAGTACTAATAGAGGTTTCTTTTTTTTCCCTTTTCTTCTCCTCCTCCCACTCCCTCCCTCCCTCCTTCCCCTTTTCTTTACTTTTCTTTTCCTTTCTTACCTTTTCTTTCCTCCCCTCTCCCTCTTTTTTTGTGGTAAAGAGAAGGTAAGAGAGAGGAAAAATGTGTCACTGTATATTTTAGAAGATTAGTTGACAAATGGAAAATTAGTAATTTATGTGAAATCATATAACTTTCAGTATAAGCTGTTTATTCCTCACTGACAGAAACAGCTCATGTTTGTGAAGGTATGAAAAATTTCCCAAAAACACGTTAAAAAATAAGATGAGAAAAGTGGACTATTTCAGACTAAGGTATATTTCAAAGATGCAGTAAAAAACTTTTTTTACATTATTTATATCAAGACATATTATACATAGACCTTCTATCAGAGTATACATTTTATTTGAAGAATAATGATTCCATGATTCTGTAAATATTACTTATGTTCAATTTCAGGAATTCAAACAATACAGAATAAGTAAAATAATAGTAAACTATTACTCAAAATTCCTCCACTGAGAAATAACCATCATTAACTCAGGTGAATATGCTTTCAGATACTTCTTTGCATTTACACACATGAAATACACTGAGAAAACTAGACAGATAGACATTCAAATGAAAATTTTATACTATAAAGACCATGTTTAATACAAAACCATCAAATTTAGTTTTGCTTAAATTTATAAGAAAAAAGCAGCATAAGTGAAACCAAATTAATTGCTAAGTTTCAAATAAATATTTCTTCATCTTAATAGATGGTGTTTACTTGAATATTTCTCCAAGGCAAATTGAGAAGTTTATAGAACATATTAGTGTGTTGTAGTCATTTTTAAACATTATGTTTCAAATTTAGAAAGTACTATTTTATCCCCTGTTGTGAAAGATGAACAATTACTCCTCTCACATTGATTCACACCTACCTTTTCCTCATGTTTGAATGTCGATAACTTTTTTATTTCAATAATGTTTACGTATCTCCATGATTTAGGTTGTTAACGCTTTTCCTCTGAGTTGTTAGTATTCATTCTAGATGTGGACTTGCCATGTCACGTAGTCATAGCTTCTCCCTTCTTTATATAGATTTATCTGTTCTAATTGATCACTGAATTGTCTGGATTTTGATATAAAGTTTTTGTTTTGTTTTCTCTCTCTCTCTTTTGTTTGTTTTTGAAGAAGGACTGAGGGATGTTATTTCCTGTTTAGGAATGTCTATCTGTTGCCTTTAAAAGTTTAACCAGTCCTTAATTGAGTATTTTCCTTTCAAGTCACATTTACTTTCCTCGAAGTAAATGACTGCGCCATTGTTGTTTTTTTATTTTATTATTTTTAAAATTTATTTATTTTACTGTTCTGTTTTTGGCTGCATTGGGTCTTTGTTGCTGTGCGCAGGCTTTCTCTTGTTGCGGTGAGCAGGAGCTACTCTTCCTTATGGTGCACGGGCTTCTCATTGCGGTGGCTTCTCTTGTTCTGGAGCATGGGCTCTAGGCATGTGGGCTTCAGTAGTTGTGGCATGTGGGCTCAGTAGTTGTGGCTTGCGGGCTCTAGAGCACAGGCTCAGTAGTTGTGGTGCACGAGTTTAGTTGCTCCGCAGCATGTGGGATCTTCCCTGACTAGGGCTTGAACCTGTGTATCCTGCATTGGCAGGCAGATTCTTAACCACTGTGCCACCAGGGAAGCCCTGTTGTTGTTTCGTTGTATTAAATGTGGAAAAATCAAGGAAGGCATATTCAGAAAGTCAGGAAACAAGAGCGTAGTTGATTTCATGATTTGAGGATTTGTTATTTATTTCAGTGCTTTTTTAAAAATGAGAGGAATGATGCTTTACTCAGTCAGTTGTAACCTTTTTTCATTCTCATTTGGGAGTCTGGGATTGACCACTATGTTTTTCACAGAATGTATGTAAAGGTCTTCCTTTAGCTTTTTAAATGAATCACCCTGCCTTTCTTACTTATATCAGTGGGAGAAATGATTTGAGCACCTTGAAGTTGATGAGTTACTGCTCCATTGTTAAAAAGAAAAAGAAATTATTTAGAAACTTAATGATTGAGTCCTTGATTTTTTAGTCTTTTAAGTACTTCTAGAGTATGTTTTGTTACTTATCTCTCCCCATTGCCTTTCTTAGATTGACTAGCACTCTTGCACACTGCACCCTTCTGTTGAGTCAATAACCTCTTAAAACTGGGTAGATTTATAAGGCAAATTTTTATACTTAATGGCAAGACAAGAATCCTACATCATGACTTGGAACATATGCTACTAAAACATTAGAGGCAAGGATATGACAAAGGAAAAAGAAAAGAGAGACTGATTGTTAGCAGTCTTCAGCACACAAACCAGTACTTTGTAAGTAGTTTCTCAAGCAATAAATGCATTCTATATAGAATATTCACAAAATAGCAGTTCCCTGTTTCTTTTAACAGTGACAAGGCCCTGGGGTATTACAGGCTGTTACACAAGCAACCAAGTCATATTCCCTGTTCCCTAGTTTGACAAAAGGAAAATGGTGGAATACAGTAAAAGCTAATTAAACTTGCCTTAATTGGAATATGGGCAAACTGATTGTTTACTTAGGTTTAGTTCTGGAGATTAATAATGCAAATAAGATTATAAGGAGAGTATTTAAAATTTCTTCAGAGGATAAAGTGTTTTCAAACAATCAAATAAAATAAAACAACAATTTATTTGCAAATAACTGATGTGTTAAATTGAACTTTTTCTCATCTAGCGATTGTAGCATCACCCTATGGACAGCAACCGAGCACAAGTTTATTTATTTTGTGTTCGATAAACACTAAGTAAAACTGAAAAAATCCTGAATTTGTAAAAATTTCATGATTCTATATCTTGATTAGTTTAGAATGGCTTTCTATGCAAATAATGACTCATTTATTTCATTTAATGAATATTTATTTAACATCTGCTGTGCAATAAGCCACTCTAAGAGATTATATAATTTTTTCATTAAAGCATGGTTTTATTATATGTACAAATTTTTTTGTAAAGCGAAAGAAAACGGAACACCTACTAACCACCTGTTATATACCTTAGTGTGTGTGCACATGTGTTAAATTTCCAGGCAAACCCTAAGATTTATGGATTTACAGTATATTCTAGGACTTAAGAATGACAATGTGGTAAGTTATATGGTAAGAAAAGCCTTAGAAAGATACCTTTTTTCCCCACAATAATGGCGGAACAGAAATGAGAAAGAGGTAGGGTAGGTAGAAGCAATGGCAGAGCACAAAGTTCAGCCAAGAAAATGGATAGGACCCTAGTATTTAAAGATGATGATATATTTTTATATACTCAAGTGCATTATATATTGTTGATTGTATTTTCCAAAGGAAGTAGTGACCAATTGATGGTGGGTGGTGGATGGTGTAGGAGGGATGTGAAGGAGTCTCTTTAAAGGTACAGTCCTCAGGGGTATTACTCTCTTAGGATATTGGGCTGTTTCATGAGGATCAGCATAGATACGTTAAGAATTATTTTTTCTCATCAACCATATGGTTAATGCAATAATAATGGAAATTATTTTAGTACAATGTCAGGATGTGCATCGTTTTTAGTATACAAGACTGTTCCAGGTTACTTCTTTTAGCTGTCTTTTTAGATTTCTGTGGTCGGACGCTGGCAAAATGTTTATAAGTGGTTGATATTCTGGCTCAGTTTAAACTGAGAATAGACACTTCTTTATAAAGTGGTAGTACTGGCTTTAATATGTGTCATTTAAAATTTTTCAAAAGAAAATACTGCATCAGTATATCACACAAAAAAATGTTGCTAGTAACATAGAAACAGGGCCATATTGCACATAAAGATAGTATAAAATGCATCATTTATATGAATAGTTTTACTAGTTCAGTACAAGAAGTAGTGATTATAGGTCCCTTACACATATCAGTAAACTTAAACACACTTTACATCTTTAAAAGAGAAGCAAGGAGGGAAAAGAAGGAAGGTAGGAAGGAGAGAATACTTCACATAATGCACTGGTATACTTAAGATTTGTGACAGTTGATTTATAGCAAACAAGCAAGCTTATTGTGGTAATTGAGAATGAGATAATCATTACTCATAAGAATATAGGGGGCTTCCCTGGTGGCGCAGTGGTTGAGAATCTGCCTGCTAATGCAGGGGACACAGGTTCGAGCCCTGGTCTGGGAAGATCCCACATGCCGCGGAGCAACTAGGCCTGTGAGCCACAACTACTGAGCCTGCGCCTCTGGAGCCTATGCTCCACAACAAGAGAGGCCACGACAGTGAGAGGCCCGCGCACCGCGGTGAAGAGTGGCCCCCGCTTGCCACAACTAGAGAAAGCCCTTGCATAGAAACGAAGACCCAACACAGTCAAAAATTCAAGAAGTAGTGATTATAGGTCCCTTACACATATCAGTAAACTTAAACACACTTTACATCTTTAAAAGAGAAGCAAGGAGGGAAAAGAAGGAAGGTAGGAAGGAGAGAATACTTCACATAATGCACTGGTATACTTAAGATTTGTGACAGTTGATTTATAGCAAACAAGCAAGCTTATTGTGGTAATTGAGAATGAGATAATCATTACTCATAAGAATATAGGGGGCTTCCCTGGTGGCGCAGTGGTTGAGAATCTGCCTGCTAATGCAGGGGACACAGGTTCGAGCCCTGGTCTGGGAAGATCCCACATGCCGCGGAGCAACTAGGCCTGTGAGCCACAACTACTGAGCCTGCGCCTCTGGAGCCTATGCTCCACAACAAGAGAGGCCACGACAGTGAGAGGCCCGCGCACCGCGGTGAAGAGTGGCCCCCGCTTGCCACAACTAGAGAAAGCCCTTGCATAGAAACGAAGACCCAACACAGTCAAAAATAAATAAATTAAAAGAAGGCTCAACATTAAAAAAAAAAAAAGAATATAGGAAACATTAACTGTTCATGGAAGTATGTAAAATATAGCAACAGTGAAAATGAAATAAAAGTGTACTCAGAAAAATCACCATATCAATGACCATGGATATACCAAACATTATTAGTATATGAAGATTTTATGTCAGAAATAGGCCCATGTATATACTGTTAAAAGTTCTCTGCACAAAAACCTTGGCCTATTTTTTTAATTAAATGTTCATATTTGGTTGACATATTAAAAGTTGATGTGAAAACATATTAGAATAATTACAGAACCTACAATTAAAATCTATCTGACACAAAGAATTATGTAATTTAAAACAAAAACTTAAATATAAAAGTTTATAAGAACTTTAAAATTAAAAAACAGCTGGAATATATATTTATCTGTTAAGACTCCATTTGACAATATTAATGGGGACACACAATGAAGGTGTCTTAAACAAGGTAGAGATGTGTTTTCCTTTCACAAAATATAAAGTCTGCAGGAGGCAAATCTAAGGCTGGTTGGCATGGGACTCCATGGAAACACCCTTGTGCCTGATTCCTTCTATCATTCAATTCTGTCATCCTAAGCATGAGGATTCCATTCATAAGATGGTTTAGCTGCCATAATGTCTATGCTCCAAAGAAGGAAAGCAAGTATTTCAAAAGGCTCAAATATATAGACATCAATTCCATAAGCATGCTTGATAAAGCTTTCCTGGAAGACCCACTGCTCAATGGCTTTTTTCTTGTGTATTTTTTTTTCTTTATAAGAAAAATTGCTAGAAAAATACAGGCTTTTAGCTGGGCACAATGTGAATAAAGGAGGCAGGATATTAGGCAAACAAACTTCAACCTGTTTTACAATCTGTTATTAAGATCTAGCAACATTAAGAAAAGAACAGTGCCATAAGGAGGGATGCTGCCCTTTGAATAAAAGTCTCATGATAACTTTTTTTTATATTGGAGAAACAATTTAAAACATTTAAAATAGTTAGATTCCACCAGGAAAGTTCTTTTTCTCCCTCTTCTAATTCTTTGGGATTAAAAAAAAGTGCTATTGTTTTCTTCCTCTATGGCATTGACAGGTATTCAGTGTATTTGAACTTTTTTAATGGTTTCTTTTAATATTTTAACGAGTTTCAAAATTTTTAATTTATTCAAAAAATATTAGAACTTAGGATATTTGAATTTTAGTCTTTCTATTGTTTTATAATATTTTCTTAGTATTTCCATTTTGTATTTTTACTTACCACCCAAATTACCCATTATCATTGATGTTTTAGACCAAAATCAATATTAATTTAGATTTTGGCTACTAGTTTTTTTTTTTTTTATACAGTTTTGCTGTGATATATCTCTATTGATATTTCTTCTTTTCTAATTTATTTTATTTGGGGATTGTTTCTTCTGAATTGGAGGTTTCATGTTTTCCGTCAATTCCATAATATGCTCAGGCATTTTTTAAAAAATATTTTCTCTCCCTTTTCTGTTCTCTCCATTTGCAAAGCTAAGCTAAACACAGCTATAGTATAACTTCACAATTTATTCTCCATGCTTCTTATGCTCTCAATCATTTATATTTTTTCTCTTTGTATTTCAATGGCTAGGCCCTGGATTTAGGAGTACAGCATGGTAAATGCATGACCTTCTGGGTAGAATAGTATTTCTTTTGCAAGGTTGTGCAGTATTATATGACACTGGGACATGCTGATTTTAAGTGACTGTCATTTATGTGAACACAGGACTGAGAACCTTCACATGCATTGACTGGAAAATAAATGAATAATTATCCCTTTTCTACATACTATTCTAAGTCTTCGTTGATACCTCACTATGCCTTGCATGAGCATATAAATTTTATAGTAATTTTTAATCAAATAATAATTCATTCACAGAAGGACACCACAGAAAATATTTCCCAAGGCAACGCACACCTTCCAAGCATTCCTGAGAAGGTTTTTCATATTGAAGAAGTCTCCAGGGTAGACATAGCCCTGATTTTCTTACTTCAAATGCATCTCATTTTTCATTGTTATTGTATGTGGATGTCCTGGACTTTTAAAGAATTTGTGTAACCTTTGAAGAGAATATTGTTACTTTTTCCAGAATCGGAATGAAGGTAGCTGTATTTTCTTTTTCCTTAAAACATCTAATTCATATAGAAATTAGAATAATTCTATATAGCAGGCGCTCACAAAGTCATATTGATATTTAATTGTATTGGAAGAGAAGGCTTATTTTATAAATAAGGACAAATAATTTCCAAGTTCTATCATAGTCTAATTGAGAGTTTCTAAAGAAAAACAGTTTCCTCTAGTTCCTACAGTATTACCTCCTTGATATAAGTTCTATTAAAGATGTAATGTGCACCTTTTTCATGATATTTTAAACAAAAGTGTATATATATTTCATAGTTATACACCATACATATGTATGTATATAGACATGTGTATATGTATATAATATATATATACACACATATAGTATTTGCTTTTTCAGTACTTTAAAGATCTTTCACCATCTGAAGTGTTTTATTCTACTACATGGCTTACCAAATCGTTTCTCTACAGTCAATATACACATTTTGTTTTGCGTTGTTTTATGTTTGCTGTTGTAAACCCAGCTTTATTAAACATTCTTAAACTTGTATCATTACATATTATAATCTGATTTCTTAAGAGTGGACATATATTACAGGACTGAAAGTTACAGACAATTCTTATTTTAACAATTTCTATCAGATGATTATTTTTAGCAAAGGTATTTATTTATTGTCCAACCAACAGTGTAAGAAGTTTGTTTTTGCCCACTCCATCTGAATTCCATTTCTATCACTACTAGCTTTGTGACCTAAGGCAAATATCTTAAACTTTCTGTGCTTCAGTGTTCTCATTTCTAAATTTAGGACGATAATTTAACTTACCACATAAGATTTCTGTAATGATTAAATGAGATGATACAAGAAAAGTATGTAGAAACTCCTGATGCATTAATAAATATTTGGTAGTATTTTTACAGACCTAATGTAGATATATTAAATTTCTAGCTATGTCTCTGCTTACTCTGTTTATATGCTCATTTATATAATATTTCTGAACACTTGAGTATTCACATGGGAATAATTACAGCTACTATTTAAATCTATAGTTATAGTTCATCCTTTGTATACAATTTAGAATAAAAACTTGAAACTTAATTGCCATAAATACTATGTTTTCATAGTTAAAGTGTGCCTCTTCTGATTAGTCTGGAATTTTTTTATTTAGCAGTGGGTGGACGATAGCATTTTTTTCTGGAGTTTGTTTTCTCTGGCAGTTATAAAAGACACGTTTGATTTATGGCAAATGTTAATTTTATTCATATGCCTTCCAGATTGTCCAACTATATAGTCTGGGACAGAAAATGTCATGCTTACTCAAGCACTATTTTTTTCTGAATAGAATCTATTAAACTGCTGTGGAGTAAATGAAGCAGCTAAGGTATAATGAAATGTTTATTCACGTGTTTGGCTTATAATAAAAATGTGCAATATTGCCTCTCTGGCATCTTTCCCTGTAGGGTGCTTAATTCTCTGGAAACTGGCTTTTTAAAAAATGTTCTGTGGCTACATTAGATCCATGCCCCACTTCTCTGTGTCTGTTAAAATGAATATGATTGTCTTTAAAGTAAAATTGATTTCCCCAGGTAATAACCAGAAAAGGCAAATCCCATAGAGCCAGAGAACAAAAGAATCAGTATAAAAATTTACCTTAGAAAATACTCCGCCAATAAAAACTTTTTTTTTAGTATGAGAAAAAAGATATCTTAAGGCTAGTTAAGGTGTTTGCATAAACATGCACAACTAAAGACAGATTTGAAATGAGAATCCAGATTTCTCCAATTTAGTGCCCATTCTATAGGGCTGAGATTTTTCTACTTAAAACATTAATTCCAAATATCACTTGAAAAATATGTGTAAAGACCACCTTAAGACTTTGAATATTTCCCTTGAGTAAGTAAAATAATACCACCTCGCTCTCTAAAAAACAACATGGTCCAAAGAATATTTGACTCTGATTATTCTTTCTACTCACCCAGCCAAAGGTGTAAAGTGCTTTGTAAAAATGGACAATCCTGATGTGCTCTCATATAATCATTTTATTTTCCTTCAGAGAAATGATTCCAAGTAAATAGTTACTTGAAATTTAAAATGCTGTAGTAGGTTATCTGATTGCTTTATCTCACTTTAATGTTAGGTGTAAATTTATTTAGAGCTAAGGTGATAACTCCTTTTTAAAGCTATAGGTGGCTTCTGACAGTACTTGGAAATGTTTTATTCAGAATTATTTATCTGCCCGCCAAAATTGTCTCAGAGAACTCTGTCTTTATTCATACGAACAAATTCTTGAAACAGTTACAGTGCAATTTCTCTCTTAGTTCCCCTGAAACATTTGATTGTTGATATCATTTCTTTTTTTGAAATCTTCCAAATTATTTTGGATTTATCAACTCATTTAAAATATTAATAGTTTACATTGTTTCTTTGTGACCATTATGGAAGAGTTGTTTAACAAAGAAATATTTCAGAGAACCTGGATAAAATTTTCTTCCATATGTTTGAATATTTTACAATGATATGGTTGGCTCAATGTGTACAACTTCTAGCTAACTGTATATTGCATGCACTTTGAAGATAAATATTTTAAGTTTTTTTTTTTTTTCTTTTTAAGTCTTTGGATTACTTTAAACAATTTTCTGGCATTTGGTAGTATCTTAGTAAATATAATATTGACAGCATGACAGAATTTATATTGGTAGACTGTTAATGCTGTATTGATGGACAGAAGTGGGGGGGAGGAAGGAAGAAGAGGAGTTTAGAGAAGAAAAATCATTTGTTAAAATCTAATATTTTGGTTATTTCCTTCATTTTTTATTGCTTTTGAAGGTTTATTTCTAATATCAGTTAACATTTCTATTTTCAGAATATGAAATTCTAGAGAAACATTTGTGTTAGTGTCACATATGTGTATCCTTTTAGCAGAAAAAATTAAGAATTAAGCATGGGGGGCTTCCCTGGTGGCGCAGTGGTTGAGAGTCCGCCTGCTGATGCAGGGGACACGGGTTCGTGCCCCAGTCTGCGAAGATCCTGCGTGCCACGGAGCAGCTGGGCCCATGAGCCATGGCCGCTGAGCCTGCACGTCCGGAGCCTGTGCTCTGCAACGGGAGAGGCCACAACAGTGAGAGGCCCACGTACCGTAAAAAAAAAAGAAAAAAAAAGAATTAAGCAGGGATATATAGTGTATATGTTATTGATTATTATTTCTCAAAAAATAAAGATCCTAACACCGAGAAGGGATCTCTGTATTTTATAAGAATAAACTTAAACTCTGTAAACATAATTAGAATCACACTTGAATTTATATACAGGTGAAATTATGAGGTGAGCTCTAATAGTGATTTTGTTCAAGAAAGGTCCATATTAATTCTAAGGACCTATTAACTTTTGCTCGACCATGAGTCCTGGAAAGAGCACATGTTCATTTTATTTTAACTTTATCAATTATAAGATTAAAGGGTATACATTGATTACAAAAACCCAACTTATTTTCTAAGCAGAGGAAACATTTTATCAACATCGGTCTTACTCATGATGCCACCATATATTAAAAGACAGTTGGAAAAGAGAGGATTAGAGGGCAAGGTAGTTCTGGAGACACATCAGTTGTTTCACTTTCTACCTTTTCCTTGTCAGGGAGGATTGGTATTTAATTCTGTGGTGGAGGTTTACCAGGCCTCATGCTCTAGTGGTTGGTTACTGTGCCTCAGGTGCATCTTATAGGTCTTTTCTCCCACTGTCTCTAGGTCCATCTCTAAATTACTAGGTTAGGTGAAATCTAATGACTGAATTCTGATACTGAAAAGTATATGACTATTTTTGAAAAATATGCTATTTCAGAGATGTTTAGTTCTACTCAAGCTTCCTAACTTTTTCTATTTTAGTTACTGCATTTACAAAAGGAGGATAATACAATTTTCCTCACTAATCCTATGAGGTATCCTTGAGACTGAATCGGAGTACATAGTTGGTCATGTGTTGTGTATTTTGTTTCTTTGTTTCCTATCCAACAATATCATATTGGAGGTAAAAATAGAAACTATTCAGTGGTACGATGTTTTGGTTAAGAGATTAGGCATTGGAATCAGATGATCTGAGCTGGAATTCTGGGCTCATTACCAGGTCTAAGTTTTTAACTTCTCTAAGCTTCTATTTCCTCATTTGTAAAATTATTATTATATGTATACTGTTTTTCTCAGCATTTGTATCACTCTTAATCTATTAAGAATTTAAGGATATTGACAGTTTTCATGTCACTTCATAGGCTTAAAATTCAAAGACCAAATGCTAGTTACTAGTATGACTGAAAATATATCTCAACAACTTGATAAAGCTATATGCTTTCTGCAACGTAAAACAAGTTGCCTCATCATTCTTCTCTCTGACACTTCTATTAAGTCTGTTTCTATTCCACTCTGATCTATGAAGAAAAGTTATTTAAAATTGCAAAGCAAAAGGCTCTGAATTCTAGTGAGTTCCTACTATTATAAGTACTTCCTTGTCTTATTTTCATTTAAAAAATTAAGTGAGTTAACTGGGTATCAGCTACAGGTAGTCAAAAAGATTATATAAGTGTGCCTTACTTGAAAAGAATGACCATTTTTCAGTAGTCTTCACTGAGGCTATAAAAAAGAATTAATTCATTTACAAGCGATTGTTGGAATCCTTGAAGATAAGCCAATGGTCTCTTTGCTCCAGCCGTAATGTCTTCCTCATTTTGTTGATGTTTAAAGAATCCATGATCGTCTCTAGAAAACAGAGAGACATGAACTACCACCTCCTTTCCCAATTCCTAAGAAGAAGACAAACTCCATGAGAAAGGGAAATAATTCATTTAAGGTGAATCATTGACTTTTTGCTATTCTTTTCTGTTATCTTTTGCATAACAATACCAAGGTAGTTTGTATCAAGCATTTATTCTTATACTCATTGATCTGTAAGTCAGCTGAGAGGGCTTTGTTTAATGTTGCATGTCTCTGGGTCAACTGAAACGGCTCTACTTCTGGATCCAGAGTTGTGGGTTGGCAGCAACTTTACATGTTACAAATCTGAGACCCAGGCTGATGGAGCAGCTTTTTCACACAGCATGTTTTTATGCTGGTAGCAGAGCCAAAAGCTGGGAAGCCCAACTGCACAAGTATATTTCAGGTCTCTGTTTGCCTCATGTCTGCCAATATCCTATTGACCAAAGCAAGACACATGGGCAAGACCAAAGTCAATTGGTGGGAAAGAACATTCTATCCCATGTAAGTCTGTGGCACGGTTGTGGATATATTTTACAACTAAAGGGAAGCAAATATTTATATAAATAATTCTGTCTACCACACATATTTACCCTCTATTTCATCCTGTCTTTAGATTATTTATTATTATATGTATTACTTAAGTATTGCATTTGTTATTCAGATAGGGCTACATTTTACTTTTCCAAAATTCTTAGTTAACAAATTATTCTTTATAGTATTTCCATGGAGTGTGTGATATCTTTAAGTAAAAACCTTCTGGGTTTTGATTATTTTGGATGGAATTTCTTTGATAATGTACTGTACATTTCTTGTTATTTTTCAGCCTAGCATACTAAATGTAACTTGACCTTTTGAATAAGTTAAGGTCATTATTATAAATATCAATTCCTGTTATATGCTCTAATACCTTTTTCATAACTAAGCCTGTGCATTTTTAAGTTGAGTGACTTATTTTTGCAGATATTTAGCCATTTGAAGTCATTTTGAATACAGCATATAATATTGGAGTAAATTATGACAATTCATTCAGTAGTGATAATACCATAACCAAATGTAATTTTATTTATAAGAATAAGTGTCTCTGAATGAAGACCAGTGAATGTGCATATAATTAAATTACATACATTTTAGCGTATAGACTTAGTAATTTATAATTTCACTGTTAAAAGTCAATTTTAAATGTTTTCTGGATGCATTCCAAATAAGGAAGGTATTGCTCTATTATTCTTTTTTGCTTTGCCTAATATGCAGTAGTGTCCCTTGATATTAAATTGTATACTAGTATGATCATCTGGTTGCTATCAATGCATGGAAAGTAACTTAAAAGTGATGAGTTATAAGGATATTCATCCTTCTCAACATTTTCTAGTTTCATAACCTCTTTGATGTGAGCTAGGGTACTTGATAATCCAAGTTATATTTTTTTCTTTGTAACATAAAATCTATCTATTGTCATTAAAATAAACCATTTCTATTTAGGCTACAGAATATGTTTTATTTTTTTAAATTCACAACAGGCATCTCATAAACATTGACCTACAGAAAAAATAAGCACCTTCATTTTAATGCATCATTTGTCTATTGAGTAAGTATATTTTTAATATATTGATTTGTAGCTGTTTCAGTATAAATTAATCTTCTCATGCATTTGTTATAATGATGAGACTAGCAGAGCATCTGACTTACTAACAGAGCATTTGATTTACTTTTCATAGTGCTTTGAAAGAAAAGCCTAAATACCATCGTTATTAAAATTATAATGGTAATTATTTTGATAATGCTGCAGAAAATAACAGCAATTGTTATTTACTGTATTACAAACAATTTTCAAAGTTTTTTACATACATTATGGCATTTATGTCCTCATTTGTTAGATAAGAACCGAAGATCAAGCTATATTGTTAATTTGCTCAAACTCATACAACAAATGGTTTAAACCAGGTTACTTCTAATTTCATAGATAGTGTTCTTAATGGAGTGTAGGATACTGCCTTCTAAAGGCATTTTTTTTTCTGTGAGACAACAAAAGTAACTATGACTCAATTCCTTGTGACGATTTTATCATTTTCAAGGATATTTTCTGAATCATTTTTATGAAACTTAGGTTAAAAGTAAGATTCTAATAGTCTTCATTGTCACACAGTATTGTATTTACAGTGTATTTGGGTCAACTTTTTTGTCTACTTTTCATTTCAAAAGATAATAAAATGTGACCTTTATTAAAAGGAATACTGTAAAGACAAATGAAAGGCATATGCATATTCAGGTGATATTTATATGGGTGTATCAGTTCCCACACTTACATGTGAATGAGCTTCACTTAACATGGACCACGTTTATGGATCACATATCTTTGTCACAACTGTAGAATAGTAATGCTAACATTTAAATTCAGGAACTAAATGAAATAGACATTTGGTTTCATATAATTCTCTATGTTCTAAGGATTCTGCACTTTCCCTCAGATTTCAGTACTCTATTTTTGATATTCTGTGCCAATAAAATGGACAACCTGGAAGAAATGGACAAATTCTTAGAAACGCACAGCCTTCTGAGACTGAACCAGGAAGAAATAGAAAATATGAACAGACCAATCACAAGCACTGAACTTGAAACTGTGATTAAAAATCTTCCAACAAACAAAAGCCCGGGACCACATGGCTTCACAGGTGAATTCTGTCAAACATTTAGAGAAGAGCTAAAACCTATCCTTCTCAAACTCTTCCAAAATATAGCAGAGGGAGGAACACTCCCAAAATCATTCTACGAGGCCACCATCACCCTGATACCAAAACCAGACAAAGATGTCACAAAGAAAGAAAACTACAGGCCAATATCACTGAAGAACATAGATGCAAATATCCTCAACAAAATATTAGCAAACAGAATCCAACAGCACATTAAAATGATCATACACCATGATCAAGTGGGCTTTATCCCAGGAATGCAAGGATTCTTCAGTATACACAAATCAGTCAATGTGATACACCATATTAACAAATTAAAGGAGAAAAACCATATGGTCATCTCAATAGATGCAGAGAAAGCTTTCGACAAAATTCAACACCCACTTATGATAAAAACTCTCCAGAAAGTAGGCATAGAGGGAACTTTCCTCAACAAAATAAAGGCCATATATGACAAACCCACAGCCAACATCATCCTCAATGGTGAAAAACTGCAACCATCTCCACTAAGATCAAGAACAAGACAAGGTTGCCCACTCTCACCGCTATTACTCAACATAATTTTGGAAGTTTTAGCCACAACATTCAGAGAAGAAAAAGAAATAAAAGGAATCCAAATCAGAAAAGAAGAAGTAAAGCTGTCACTGTTTGCAGATGAAATGATACTATACATAGAGAATCCTAAAGATGCTACCAGAAAACTACTAGAGCTAATCAATGAATTTGGTAAAGTAGCAGGATACAAAATTCATGTACAGAAGTCTCTCGCATTCCTATACACGAATGATGAAAAATCTGAAAGTGAAATTAAGAAAACACTCCCATTTACCATTGCAACAAAAAGAATAAAATATCTAGGAATAAACCTACCTAAGGAGATGAAAGACCTGTATGCAAAAAAGTATAAGACACTGATGAAAGAGATTAAAAATGATACAAATAGAAGGAGAGATATACCATGTTCTTGGATTGGAAGAATCAATATTGTGAAAATGACTGTACTACCCAAAGCAATCTACAGATTCAATGCAATCCCTATCAAACTACCACTGGCAGGGGCTTCCCTGGTGGTGCAGTGGTTGAGAGTCCACCTGCCAATGCAGGGGACACAGGTTCATGCCCTGGTCCGGGAGGATCCCACATGCTGTGGAGCGGCTGGGCCCATGAGCCATGGCCGCCGAGCCTGCGCATCCGGAGCCCGTGCTCCACAACGGGAGAGGCCACAACGGTGTGAGGCCCACGTAACGAAAAAAAAACCAAAAAACTATCACTGGCATTTTTCACAGAACTAGAAGAAAATATTTCACAATTTGTTGGGAAACACAAAAGACCCCGTATAGCCAAAGCAATCTTGAGAAAGAAAACGGAGCTGGAGGAATCAGGCTCCCTGACTTCAGACTATACTACAAAGCTACAGTAATCAAGTTAGTATGGTACTGGCACAAAAACAGAAATATAGATCAATGGAACAGGATAGAAAGTCCAGAGATAAACCCACACACATATGGTTGCCTTATTTTTGATAAAGGAGGCAAGAATATACAATGGAGAAAAGACAGCCTCTTCAATAAGTGGTGCTGGGAATACTGGACAGCTACATGTAAAAGAATGATATTAGAACACTCCATAACACCATACACAAAAATAAACTCAAAATGGATTAAAGGCCTAAATGTAAGGCCAGACACTATCAAACTCTTAGAGGAAAACATAGGCAGAACACTCTATGACATAAATCACAGCAAGATCCTTTTTGACCCACATCCTAGAGAAATGGAAATAAAAACAAAAGTAAACAAATGGGACCTAATGAAACTTAAAAGCATTTGCACAACAAAGGAAACCATATAAAAGACAACCCTCAGAATGGGAGAAAACATTTGCAAACGAATCATTGGACAAAGGATTAATCTCCAAAATATAAAAACAGCTCATGCAGCTCAATATCTAAAACACAAACAACCCAATCCAAAAATGGGCAGAAGACCTAAAGAGACATTTCTCCAAAGAAGATATACAGATTGCCAGCAAACACATGAAAGAATGCTCAACATCATTAATCATTAGAGAAATGCACATCAAAACTACAATGAGATATCATCTCACACCGGTCAGAATAGCCATCATCAAAAAATCTACAAACAATAAATGCTGGAGAGGGTGTGGAGAAAAGGGAACCCTCTTGCACTATTGGTGGGAATGTAAATTGATACAGCCACTATGGAGACCAGTATGGAGGTTCCTTAAAAAAACTAAAAATAGAACTATCATATGACCTAGCAATCCCACTACTGGGTATATACCCTGAGAAAACCATAATTCAGAAAGAGTCATGTACCAAAATGTTCATTGCAGCTCTGTTTACAATAGCCAGGACATGGAAGGAACGGATAAAGAAGATGTGGCTCATACAGTGGAATATTACTCAGCCATAAAAAGAAACGAAATTGAGTTATTTGTAGTGAGGTGGATGGACCTAGAGTCTGTCCTACAGAGTGAAGTAAGTCATAAAGAGAAAAACAAATACCATATGCTGACACATATATATGGAATCTGAAAAAAATATAGGTCATGAAGAACCTAGAAAAATAATCTAGGTCATGAAAAACCTAGAGACAAGACGGGAATAAAGACGCAGGCTTACTAGAGAATGGACTTGAGGATATGAGGAGGGGGAAGGGTAAGCTGGGACAAAGTGAGAGAGTGGCATGGACATACATACTCTACCAAACGTCAAATAGATAGCTAGTGAGAAGCAGCCGAATAATGCAGGGATATCAGCTCGGTGCTTTGTGACCACCTAGAGAGGTGGGATAGGCAGGGTGGGAGGGAGGGAGACGCAAGAGGGAAGAGATATGGGGACATATGTATATGTATAACTGATTCACTTTGTTATAAAGCAGAAAGTACCATACCATTGTAAAGCAATTATACTCCAATAAAGATGTTAAGAAAAGTAAAAATAGGGCTTCCCTTGTGGCGCAGTGGTTGAGAGTCTGCCTTCCAATGCAGGGGACACGGGTTCGTGCCCCGGTCTGGGAAGATCCCACATGCTGCAGAGCAGCTGGGCCCATAACCACTGAGCCTGCGCATCCGGAGCCTGTGCTCCGCAACGGGAGAAGCCACAACAGTGAGAGGCCCGCGTACCGCCAAAAATAAATAAATAAGTAAATAAAAATAAAAAGTAAATATTTTTGATATTCTGTATACTGATTTTTGTTGGAAAATTTTCAGATTATCCTTAACTTCATAGAAGAATTCAATGGATTTTATTGTATTTTTATCTATGTGGGGAAAAGAAAAACAATTAGAATGCACAGCGTACCATACAAGCTTACGATCAGCTGTAAATAACTCCATCTGTTCTTCAGCATAATGACTGAAAATTTTAGACCAATTATAATAGTTTTTCTAGAAAGAGGTAACCTAGCTTTGTTGAAACAAATTGTGACTCTACATCCTTATTAAAATTAATTTCTTAAGACACTTTTTTTACTTTGAAAACACATTCAGAAAAAGGAGAAGATGTTCATGCTTTTCTTAGTTTTCAGAGCATCTGCATAGTCATTTTGTACAACTTGGTTACTTAGAGCCCAATCAATGATTATTTAATAAGTTGGTTATCACTAGGGTTATTGGATAAAATGATGCTCTGATGATGGTGGTTGTAGTTTACAACCGACTATATATACTTTTTAAAAATTCTAAGCAATATATATTCCTGTAATAAATTCAGTGTATTCTCAAATTTTCACTCAATACAAAAATTTCAGTATCATGAGAAAACTTTTAGTTCTCCTCCGCAAAGCACTTTAAACAGAAATTGAAATTTATGTTGTCAAGGTGTAGAATTAATTTATAAATCTTGGCTAACATTTTCTTTACTGCCTAACAGAATGTAAATTGTAGCTCAAGGCATGTCTTCCTGAAGAACATGGGTCATCTGCTTCCCATTCTTTCCAAATATTATCACTGACAACTTCTAAAAGCAGCTTTAATTCTAATTTATAACAAACGTTCAGTTAAGTAGCACAGGATTTATAATTTTCTGATTCCACATATTTTCGGATTTTTTTTGGACAAACATCCAACTTGAGGCATGTGAAGGAACTATATGAATTATTTTATTCCGGGTCTATCACGTTGAACTAAGAGACATTTAACTATATGACATTATCTAGATTATTCTGAAAAATACGGGATTTTTCAAATGCCATCTACTTTGTGCTTAATCTTTATTAACAATTAATTTGATCATATCCTGTATACAGTTTCTTGATTCTGTTATAATTTAATTTTAAAATTGCCAATCGTTTAAGGAGGTGTTTGCCTCAGAGTATTTTTCCCTTTGTCTGATTAAATAAACACCTAGTTACAATTATTTTGGCCTTAATCAATAATATGAAAGTGCATAATAATTGCAGTAATTTGCACTTGAACTCACCCTGCTAGTGGTAATTATAATATGGGAACTATATCTGCAGTAACATTTCTTTCAAATACAACAGAAAAGAAGCTATCAGCAATTTTCCTCGGGATATTGTTTCATTGTGATCATGATCATAATCATTATCATCTCATCATAACACATTATGTTGCTCATCAGTTAATATGGTAGTTTTTCAATTTACAAACTGATCTCATGTATTTTTATATCATTTGACCTGAACATCAGTTGTGTGGGTGTTGAACGGGCAGGGGTTACACCTTTTCCACAGTTTAGAGACTGAGCCTCTGAGAGGTTGAGTGGCTTGGAGATGAGGATATAGAACTGAGAGGTGGAACCAGAAAGACAGCCTTAGCCAATCTAATGACCGTTGCGACTGTTGAACATTTTACATATGGTGTTGAGATAGACATGTCTCCATGAGGAAATTAATTTGTTCAAGGCACATAGTTAATATGTGGCAGTTCTGGGGTATAAGTTCAGGGATGTGTATTTTTGTGCAGATTCCCTTCCCATTAAGTCACACAGACTGTAACTTCTGGGTAAATATATTCCCAAGTAAATATAATGTGCACTTTCCTTCCAAAGCATTATGTTTTGGGATAATTGCAGTTACAGGGATAGAATCCTTGCAAATTAGCAGAGATCATTTTAATCACAATTCTCTGCAAGGTTGAAAAAGTAAATAGTAAAAACAGGGAAAAGTACCTGTAGGCAATGAAACAATTAGAATCCTTGGCCAAAAAGGAAATGCATGTTATATTGTACTGTCCTCACAGGGCATTTAGACTGACTTACTGCTTACTTACTATTGGATTATTACTGGAATAGACTGTTCTGGAGAAATTATCTTCAAAAGACAAACAATGGTTTTTGCAAGGAACACAGACTTCTGCTGCCTTAGAATTTAATGAGGAGAGTAGAATTTACATGGAGCTAAAAAAAATTATCACTCTGATAAATTTATCACAGGAATCTAGGGAAGCTGATAAACAAGGAATCATCTTAATCTAATGGCTTTAGAGAAGTGGAAATAGATACAATTTTACATTTCATGGCAACCTGGGACTTGGGAGAGAAGTCATTTATAGACATTGCTCAGAGTTTTTTTACATACCTGCTTATTTCTAAGAACATAAAAGCAATTCGTTCTTTGAATTTCTAACTTCATGTGAAGTGGTGGTGGCATCTATAGGTTGACCTTTTAAAAATGATTTTCACAAGAAGGCACCAAAGGGAAGGATTCAACTCCTAAAAAGGTCTATTCAAAATGGAATTCTTGATGAAACAGCTAATAATTTGGGCACCACCTCAGGTCGTTTTCTGGACTTTTTTTTTTTTTTTTTTTTTT